>NC_091283.1:753582503-753923753 GCF_032444005.1 Ranitomeya imitator
GGTCATTTTGAGTATCTGGTGATGCCGTTCGGACTTGCCAATGCTCCATCTGTTTTTCAGTCTTTTATGCATGACATTTTCCGTGAGTATCTGGATAAATTCTTGATTGTTTACTTGGATGACATTTTGATCTTCTCAGATGATTGGGAGTCTCATGTGAAGCAAGTCAGAATGGTTTTCCAGGTACTGCGTGCTAATTCCTTGTTCGTGAAGGGATCAAAGTGTCTCTTCGGTGTGCAGAAAGTTTCATTTTTGGGGTTCATCTTTTCCCCTTCTACTATTGAGATGGATCCGGTTAAGGTTCAGGCCATCCAGGATTGGACTCAGCCGACATCTCTAAAAAGTCTGCAGAAATTCCTGGGCTTTGCTAATTTTTATCGTCGCTTCATCTGTAATTTTTCTAGCATTGCCAGACCATTGACCGATTTGACCAAGAAGGGTGCTGATTTGGTTAATTGGTCTTCTGCTGCCGTGGAAGCTTTTCAGGAGTTGAAGCGTCGTTTTTGCTGTGCCCCTGTGTTGTGTCAACCTGATGTTTCTCTTCCGTTCCAGGTCGAGGTTGATGCTTCTGAGATTGGTGCAGGGGCGGTTTTGTCACAGAGAGGTTCTGGTTGCTCAGTGTTCAAACCATGTGCTTTCTTTTCCAGGAAATTTTCTGCTGCTGAGCGTAATTATGATGTGGGCAACCGAGAGTTGCTGGCCATGAAGTGGGCATTCGAGGAGTGGCGTCATTGGCTTGAGGGTGCTAAGCATCGCGTGGTGGTATTGACTGATCATAAGAACTTGACTTATCTCGAGTCTGCCAAGCGCTTGAATCCTAGACAGGCCCGTTGGTCGTTATTTTTTGCTCGTTTTGATTTTGTGATTTCATACCTTCCGGGCTCTAAAAATGTGAAGGCGGATGCTCTGTCTAGGAGTTTTGTGCCCGACTCTCCGGGGTTATCTGAGCCGGCGAGTATCCTCAAGGAAGGAGTCATTGTGTCTGCCATCTCCCCTGATTTGCGGAGAGTGTTGCAGAAATTTCAGGCTAATAAACCTGATCGTTGTCCGGCCGAGAAACTGTTCGTCCCTGATAGGTGGACTAGTAAAGTTATCTCTGAACTTCATTGTTCGGTGCTGGCCGGTCATCCAGGAATCTTTGGTACCAGGGAGTTGGTTGCTAGATCCTTCTGGTGGCCATCTCTGTCACGGGATGTGCGTGCTTTTGTGCAGTCCTGTGGAATTTGTGCTAGGGCTAAGCCCTGCTGTTCACGTGCCAGTGGGTTGCTTTTGCCCTTGCCGGTCCCGAAGAGGCCTTGGACACATATTTCGATGGATTTCATTTCTGACCTTCCCGTTTCTCAAAAAATGTCGGTCATTTGGGTGGTCTGTGATCGCTTTTCTAAAATGGTCCATCTGGTGCCCTTGGTTAAATTGCCTTCCTCCTCTGATTTGGTGCCTTTGTTCTTCCAGCATGTGGTTCGTTTACATGGCATTCCTGAGAATATTGTTTCTGACAGAGGTTCCCAGTTTGTCTCGAGGTTCTGGCGAGCCTTTTGTGGTAGGATGGGCAGTGACCTATCTTTCTCCTCGGCCTTCCATCCTCAGACTAATGGCCAGACCGAACGAACCAATCAGACCTTGGAAACATATCTGAGATGTTTTGTTTCCGCTGACCAGGATGATTGGGTGTCATTTTTGCCGTTGGCTGAGTTCGCCCTTAATAATCGGGCCAGCTCGGCTACCTTGGTCTCTCCATTTTTCTGCAATTCTGGGTTCCATCCTCGTTTCTCTTCAGGACAGGTTGAGTCTTCGGACTGTCCTGGTGTGGATTCTGTGGTGGACAGGTTGCAGCAGATCTGGACTCAGGTAGTGGACAATTTGACCTTGTCCCAGGAGAAGGCTCAGCTTTTCGCTAATCGCAGACGCCGTGTGGGACCCCGACTTCGTGTTGGGGATTTGGTTTGGTTATCTTCTCGTCATATTCCTATGAAGGTTTCCTCTCCTAAATTTAAACCTCGTTTTATTGGTCCGTATAGGATTTCTGAGATTCTCAATCCGGTGTCTTTTCGTCTGACCCTCCCAGACTCCTTTTCCATACATAATGTATTCCATAGGTCGTTGTTGAGGAGATACGTGGCACCTATGGTTCCATCTGTGGAGCCTCCTGCCCCTGTTTTGGTGGAGGGGGAATTGGAGTATATTGTGGAGAAGATTTTGGATTCTCGTGTCTCTAGACGGAAACTCCAGTATCTGGTCAAATGGAAGGGTTATGCTCAGGAAGATAATTCCTGGGTTTTTGCCTCTGATGTCCATGCCCCAGATCTTGTTCGTGCCTTTCATGTGGCTCATCCTGGTCGGCCTGGGGGTTCTGGTGAGGGTTCGGTGACCCCTCCTCAAGGGGGGGGTACTGTTGTGAATTCTGTGGCTGAGTTCACTTCTGTGGTCACAAGTGGTATTGCAGTCTCTGGGCTTCCTCCCTCAGGTGTTTTGGTGAGCTCGTTGGCTGCCTTGCTATTTAGCTCCACCTGAGTCTGTCTTCCTTGCTCCTTGTCAATGTTCCAGTGTTGGATCTGAGCTACTGCATCTTTCCTTGGGCCTGCTGCTCTGCTAGATAAGTGCTTCTAGTTTGTTTTCTGTTTTTTTCTGTCCAGCTTGCTATTGTCTTTTGCTGGAAGTTCTGAGAAGCAGAGGGGTGCACCGCCGTGCTGTTAGTTCGGCACGGTGGGTCTTTTTGCCCCTTTGCGTGGTTTTCGTTTTAGGGTTTTTTGTAGACTGCATAGTTCTCTTTGCTATCCTCGCTCTGTCTAGAATATCGGGCCTCACTTTGCTGAATCTATTTCATTCCTACGTTTGTCTTTTCATCTTGCTAACAGTCATTATATGTGGGGGGCTGCCTATTCCTTTGGGGTATTTCTCTGAGGTAAGTCAGGCTTGTATTTCTATCTTCAGGCTAGTCAGCTCCTCAGGCAGTGCCGAGTTGCATAGGTAGTTGTTAGGCGCAATCCACTGCTGCTTATAGTTGTGTGAGGATAGATCAGGTACTGCAGTCTACAGAGATTCCACGTCTCAGAGCTCGTCCTATTGTTTTTGGTTATTGCCAGATCTCTGTATGTGCGCTGATTACTGCACGCTGTGTTGCCTGATTGCCAGCCATAACACCACTGGATCTGAACCTTGGCACCATTAGAGACTGGGAGGACCGTCATTATCAACCTGTAGTGATGTCCCTTTAAGGCCCCAACTTTTCCCTGTCATGGTCTACAGCAGGGGTCATTCCTCAAGGGCTGCAACCAGGTCATGTTTTCAGGATTTCTTTGTACTGCACAAGTGATAATTTAATCACCTACACACATCATGATTCCAGCACCTTGTGCAAAGCTAAGGAAATCTTGAAAACACGCATGGTTTGCGGCCCTTGAGGAATGCAGTTTGACACCCCTGGTCTACAGGCTCCCCATGGGGTTCTTCCCCCCATAATTTTTCAAAAGATCAGTCACCCATGGACCAGTTCCCACCAGACCAGGCTCAGGGTGAGCAATAATACCACCTCCTGGTCCAACGGTCATGTATTCTGCAGCATTGGCTCTGACAAAGGGAGAAAGTGGTGCTGTTCATCCCAGAAACCAGCTTCTGCATGGTCCAATTGTTCACTGTCAGCAGTCCCCAGGAACTTCTGGTTCTGCTGTTCATAGCTCCTTGACTCCAGGCGTTCATAACAGGCCTGTCTTACTGGCTGACCTCCACACTCTCCTGCAGCCAATCCCCACTAAAGCGACATATTAGCACTGGCAAATCAAGTAGTGTAGGAGTGCAAATAGGAATTTGCTCATTTTCGTACTGAATTTTCATCTGTTTCTGCCAGAGTGGACAAACTATCTCATTCTCAAGCTACTGATGCCTGCTTCATTCTAAAACTCTACGGTACGGTCCGTCTGCACTCAGCCCAACTCTTCTCACTCCAGCAAAATGTAGATAACCTGGAAAATAAGAATGGACATAATCTACGCATTCAAGGTCTGCTGGAATCCATCGCCTCAACTGACATCCCCTCTGACCTTACAACCATATTTAATGACTTACTTGGGTGCCAAACTGGATGTGTCATTGAAGTGGACAGAGCCCATAGAGGTTTATGCCCAGTCAACCCCAATGAATCCCACCCTAGAGACATAATTTGCCAAATCAACTTTTATTTTCTCAAGGTCCAGATCCTGCAGGCGGTTTTATTTTCCCAAGGTTCAGATCCTGCATGCGGCCAGGAAAAAGCAATCCATTCTGTAAAACAATGTGCTTATCCGTGTCATGCAAGACCTTTCCGTGCACACCTTGGCACAGCGAACAACCCTTAATCCGGTCCTGGACATACTTAAATTTAAGGAAATCTTCTTTCGTTGGGGGGTTTCCCTTCTCGCTAATTGTGCAGAAAGGGTCTCGTTTTTTCATCATATGTTCTACTTAAGACCTCCCAGCTTTTTTTTGCAAAGCTTGGATCTCCATGAGATTCGTCTTTCTCACTGGCCATTCCTTTCTAAAGGTGTTGCAGATCCCAGAAAGACAGTCATCAACTCCAGCGAATCCCCAGGACCAGAAGGGTGTCCCCCCATGTCAGAGTTGTCGTAGTAATCAGAGTAAAAGCCTACACCAACATCATGGGCCTCGTGAAAAAGACTGGCTCTGATTCATGGCGTACTGATTATTTTATGTCTACTTTAATCTCTTCATTTCTTCTCAGCTTCGGCTTATAGGCCTCAGTTTTATATGCCCTAATTACATGCTCTGGTCATTTGTTTTGATATCTAACTGCTAATATACTTATTCTACGTTTTATCATGCGTTGTAATCTATTTTACATGTTTAATAGTTTATCGGTGCTAATTCATGTGGGCTAGTATTTTCACAAGTGGTCCCTTAGCTATGACTTCCCTTTTTCTCCCCCAATAGGTCAGGAACCCTTGTCACTTACCATTTACCTCTGCAACTCCTAAGCTCCTCAGTTACAATTTATATTCTTTAGTTTATGCTGCAGTAACTATCCTACTGCTTTTGCTTCATGTCTTTGATATTTATTTCTTCTAAATCTTACCCTTTCCTTTCTGTCTCCCAGGTGAATATAGAGATCATCCAACTAGGAAGGGCTATAGCATGCCGCATCTGGTAGATTTACACACAAATTCACCATGGGGGATCTAAATATTGCATCCTTTAATGCGAAGTGACTTAGCCCTGCTGTTCTGTTCTGGTCCATATGACACAAAATGAAATTTGAAGCCCTGCAGATTATTTATTATTCGGATCTGAAACTTGTGATTAATTAACTTTTCTACGCTCATTTACAGTGATGAATATGCAGCTCCACCCCTATGGGAGGTGGAGCCGCATATTCATGACTGTAATTGGCGGCCCCACGTGACCGCTCATACAGTAGAAGGTGCGGCCAGGACAGGAAGCAGCGCCAGCCAGCGAGGGAGCCGGGTGAGTATTTTAAGAATAGCGGGCGGGCGCACAGGGGGTGGGGACATGGACCTTTATTTTAAACACGAGAAACAACAAAAAAAAAGGATTATTCATATCTTCTTTACAGCAAACACTGCTGCAGAGAAGATATGAATCGCGGCTTCAGCACCAGATGCAGGGGACAGCGCTAAACTTTAGCGCTGTCTCCTGCACGGTGCGTGTGGTACCCAGTGGGCACACGTGTGCCGCACGTGTGCCACACTGATGTGCCACAGAAATGCACGGGCACACGGACAAGGATAATTCCGGTATCGATTTTTCCGGTACCGGAATTATCTGGATGTGTGGGACTGCCCTAAGGGAGTAGCAATGGAGATCCATAGATCCCTGACTCACCAAGTAATTGATTGCACCATTGATTCAAATGCTAGATGCATAACTCTTATCCTCTCAGGATAGGGTCATATTCTGCCTATCATCAGTGCCTACTCTCCAAACCAAGACCAAGCCTCTTTTATATCTAACTTAATGGACCTTGCCACTCCTCTGGTCAAAGGTACGCTAATTGTTTGTGGCGACCTTAACACCACGTTAGACCCGACCCTAGACAATTCCAAAAGCAAATCTCACCTCTCCTATACGATCATCAGGTGTATTAAAAAATTCTTCTTAGATCTACAACTTTACGACACAAGGAGACTCCAATATCCTTCTGACAGAGACTATAGTTTTTACTCATTCTCCCATGACTCTTATAGTCATATAGACTACCGTATTTCCCAGCGTATAAGATGACTTTTTAACCCCTGAAAATCATCTCAAAAGTTGGGGGTCGTCTTATACGCCGGGTACGGCGTGTGCAGGGAGCGGTCCTGGCTGGTTCCCAGGGTCTGAAGGAGAGGAGACTCTCCTTCAGGCCCTGGGATCCATATTCATGTAAAAAAAAATATATGGGATATACTTACCCTCCAACAGCCCCCGGCTCTCAGCGGTGCAAGCGGTGGTCTCTGTTCCTAAGCATGCATTGAGCGAAGGACCATCGATGACATCACGGATCAGATCAAGTCTGTAAGGCAGAGCCAGAAGAGCCACAAGGTTGGGAGTTGCTTCTGCGAATGTTATTAGTCTGGTTTTAGAGCTGTTGCAATTCAATCACATTTTTTTCATTAATACAGAAACAAGCCACCAATATTGCTGAAAGAAAAATGAAATAATTAACAGTGTGACCTCACAAAGTGTGAGTGTCACAGACAATACAGAATTTTTGCAGATCTGTTTAATTAGTCTAATTTGACTTTATACTGCAGCCTGTTGCCTTATTCAAATATTACTATAGTGCTTTAAAAGGAAAGCAAACAAACAAAATACTACTATTAGGCGGATCAGCAGACAAGCATCCCAGCGTGGAAAATTGTCTGGCAGTATTGTATACAGATTTAAATTTACATCCACTGTATCTCCTCTGTATGTAACTATAACTTTACATTTATCATCCAGCATTAAATAGCAGTTCATTTTAACATGACTTTTCCATAAAAAAATGTTTCATCATGTTTTTTTCCACAAGCTACACATTGATTTCCCACACTTCTCACCACTGAACAGCTGGATCATAAAGTAGTACATGAAAAATGCTGTGGGAAAATGAGCATTGCATCCAGCTTACTGTGCAGCTGACCTGGGCTGAATTTGGTAACACTCTGTGAAATTGTCTTCTTGTGAGGTTGTCATTTGACAAAACAAAATCCCAAAGTTAAGGGGTTTTCTTATTTAGATAGTATGTTTTTATTAATTGGATGTCTCATTTATTGGCTTATAACACCAGTTGGGCTAAAAGTTCCTTAAAAGGAACCTGTCAGCAGTAGGGTTGAGCGACTTTTCATTTTTTGAGATCGAGTCGGGTTTCACGAAACCTGACTTTCTCAAAAGTCGGGTCGAGTGAAATCGGCCGATCTTATTGAAAAGTCGGGGTCGGGGATCGGCCGAAACACGAAACCCACTGCAAGTCAATGGGAATTTTTTTTTTTTATAATTTACCTCAGTGCGATATATCAGAAAAGCCGGTAATTCAATTGCCGGCTTTTCATTTCTCCTGCCTAAACCCGACATGATATGAGACATGGTTTACATACAGTAAACCATGTCATATCCCCCTTTTTTTTGCATATTACATGCTATTAATGTTAGTAGTGTGTATGTGCAAAATTTCGGCGCTCTAGCTATTAAATTTAAGGGTTAAATCGCGGAAAAAATTGGCGTGGGCTCCCGCGCAATTTTCTCTGCCAAGAGTAGTAAAGCCAGTGACTGAGGGCAGATATTAATAGCCTGGAGAGGGTCCATGGTTATTGGCCCCCCCTGGCTAAAAACATCTGCCCGCCGCCACCCCAGAAAAGGCACATCTGGAAGATGCACCTATTCTGGCATTTGGCCACTCTCTTCCCATTCTCGTGTAGCAGTGGGATATGGGGTAATGAAGGGTTAATGTCACCTTGCTATTGTAAGGCAAAGTGAAGACCCTCGCTCTGTAACAAAGGAAAAATAATAAACCAACAATATACATACCTTCCATTGATCTCTAACGTCCCACGCTGTAAATCCATCTGAAGGGGTTAAAATATTTTATAGGCAGGAGCTCTGCTATAATGCAGCTGTGCTCTTGCCTATAAAACCCCGGGGAATGAAGGTAATGTAGGTCAATGACCTACAGTTACCTTCATTCGCGGTGATGCGCCCTCTGCCGGATGTCCTCATATGAACTCGAGCCTGGTATCTCTCCAGGAAAGTTCCCACGCTCGAGGTCATTTGAGGACATCCAGCAGAGGGCGCATCACCGGGACTGAAGGTAACTATAGGTCATTGACCTACATTACCTTCATTCCCCAGGGTTTTACAGGCACGATCACAGCTGCATTATAGCAGAGCTCCTGCCTGTAAAATATTTTAATCCCTTCAGATGGATTTACATCGTGGGACGTGACAGATCATTGGAAGGTATGTATATTGTTGTTTTTTTATTTTCACTTTTGTGTTTTTTGTGCTGCTCTAATACTTTTTCTATATACAATATCTATATATATATAATTGTGTAAGGGTTTTTCCGTCTGTCTGTCTTTCTGTCTGTCTGTCTGTCTTTCTGTCTGTCCTGGAAATCTCGCATCTCTGATTGGTCGAGGCCGCGAGGCCTCGACCAATCAGCAACGGGCACAGCGACGATGATGTCATAAAGGACGTAGACATCTCACGTTTCTGATTCAGCGACGGGCACAGTATCGACGTAGATGTCATAATGGTTGCCATGGTGACGATGATGTCATAAAGGTTGCCTCGACCAATCAGTGACGGGCACAGTCTGCCGCGAATTCTGGAATCATCATTGTCCATATACTACGGGGACATGCATATTCTAGAATACCCGATGCGTTAGAATCGGGCCACAATCTAGTCTATATATATAATTGTCTAAGGGTTTTTCCATCTGTCTGTCTGTCTGTCCTGGAAATCCCACGTCTCTGATTGGTCGAGGCCGCCAGGCGACGGGCACAGCGACGATGATGTCATAAAGGACGTAGAAATCCCACATTTCTGATTCAGCGACGGGCTCAGTATCGACGTAGATGTCATAATGGTTGCCATGGCGACGATGTCATAAAGGTTGCCTCGACCAATCAGCGACGGGCACAGTCTGCCGCGAATTCTGGAATCATCATTGTCCATATACTACGGGGACATGCATATTCTAGAATACCCGATGCGTTAGAATCGGGCCACAATCTAATATATATTTATATATCTATATATATATAATTGTCTAAGGGTATATGTATATACATACATATACATATACATATCTGAATATATATAATTGTCTAAGGGTTTTTCCGTTTGTCTGTCTGTCTGTCCTGGAAATCCCGCGTCTCTGATTGGTCGAGGCCGCCAGGCCTCGACCAATCAGAGACCGGCACAGCATCGACGTAAAAATCCCGCGTCTCTGATTGGTCGAGGCCGCCAGGCCTCGACCAATCAGCAACGGGCACAGCGACGATGATGTCATAAAGGACGTAGACATCTCACGTTTCTGATTCAGCGACGGGCACAGTATCGACGTAGATGTCATAATGGTTGCCATGGCGATGATGATGTCATAAAGGTTGCCTCGACCAATCAGCGACGGGCACAATCTGCCGCGAATTCTGTAATCATCATTGTCCATATACTACGGGGACATGCATATTCTAGAATACCCGATGCGTTAGAATCGGGCCACAATCTAGTATATACATATATATATATATATATACACACATATACACATATATATATATATATACACACATATACATATACATATATATATACATATATATACACATATATATATACATATATATACACATATATACACATATATATATACACATATATATATACATATATATACACATATATATATATGTATATATACACATATACATATATAGATATATATATATTGCTCAAAAAAATAAAGAGAACACTTAAACAACAGAATATAACTCCAAGTAAATCAAAGTGCTGTGAAATCAAACTTTCCACTTAGGAAGCAACACTGTTTGATAATCAATTTCACATGCTGTTGTGTAAATGGAATAGACAACAGATGGAAATTATTGGCAATTATCATGACACACTCAATAAAGGAGTGGTTCTGCAGGTGGGGACCACAGATCACATCTCAGTACTAATGCTTTCTGGCTGATGTTTTGGTCACTTTTGTATGTTGGTTGTGCTTTCACACTCGTGGTAGCATGAGACTGAATCTACAATCCACACAAGTGGCTCAGGTAGTGCAGTGTTATGACCTGGTGGTAAGGACAATAATGGACCTGGTGGTTAAGAGCACATGGAATGACCTGATAGTTACTAATAATATAGGACGAGCTCTGAGACGTGGGAACTCTGCTGACCGCAATCCCTAATCCTATCACACACGCTAGAAATAGCCGTGGATTGCTCCTAACGCTCCCTATGCAACTCGACACAGCCTAAGAAACTAGCTAGCCCTAGAGATAGAAAAATAAGCCTACCTTGCCTCAGAGAAATTCCCCAAAGGAAAAGGCAGCCCCCCACATATAATGACTGTGAGTAAAGATGAAATTTACAAACACAGAGATGAAATAGATTTAGCAAAGTGAGGCCCGACTTACTGAACAGAGGATAGGAAAGGTAACTTTGCGGTCAGCACAAAAAACTACAAAAAGACCACGCAGAGGGCGCAAAAAGACCCTCCGCACCGACTCACGGTGCGGAGGCGCTCCCTCTGCGTCCCAGAGCTTCCAGCAAGCAAGACAAAAAATCAAAATACCAAGCTGGACAGAAAAATAGCAAACCAGAGAAAAACAAGCAGGAACTTAGCTTCTGCTGGGAAGACAGGTCACAAGAACGATCCAGGAGAGAACTAGACCAATACTGGAACATTGACAGGTGGCATGGAGCAATGATCTAAGTGGAGTTAAATAGAGCAGCCAGCTAACGAATTAACCTCGTCACCTGTGGAAGGAAACTCAGAAGCCGCAGCTCCACTCACAACCACCAGAGGAAGCCCATGGACAGAACCAGCCGAAGTACCATTCATGACCACAGGAGGGAGCTTGCCAACAGAATTCACAACAGTTCCCCCCATTGAGGAGGGGTCACTGAACCCTCACCAGAGCCCCCAGGCCGACCAGGACAAGCCAAATGAAAGGCACAAACCAGATCGGCAGCATGAACATCGGAGGCAAAGACCCAGGAATTATCTTCCTGACCATAACCCTTCCACTTGACCAGGTACTGGAGTTTCCATCTCGAAATACGAGAATCCAAAATCTTCTCCACCACATACTCCAACTCCCCCTCAACCAACACCGGGGCAGGAGGATCAACGGATGGAACCACAGGCGCCACGTATCTCCGCAACAATGACCTATGGAATACATTATGGATGGCAAAAGAAGCTGGAAGGGTCAAACGAAACGACACAGGATTGAGAACCTCAGAAATCTTATACGGACCAATGAAACGAGGCTTAAACTTAGGAGAGGAAACCTTCATAGGAACATAACGAGACGACAACCAAACCAAATCCCCAACACGAAGTCAGGGACCCACACAGCGCCGGCGGTTAGCGAAACGTTGAGCCTTCTCCTGGGACAATGTCAAATTGTCCACCACATGAGTCCAAATCTGCTGCAACCTATCCACCACAGTATCTACACCAGGACAGTCTGAAGATTCAACCTACCCTGAAGAGAAATGAGGATGGAAACCAGAATTGCAGAAAAACGGCGAAACCAAAGTAGCCGAGCTGGCCCGATTATTAAGGGCGAACTCAGCCAAAGGCAAAAAGGACACCCAATCATCCTGATCAGCAGAAACAAAGCATCTCAGATATGTTTCCAAAGTCTGATTAGTTCGTTCGGTTTGACCATTTGTCTGAGGATGGAAAGCCGAGGAAAAAGACAAATCAATGCCCATCCTAGCACAAAAGGCTCGCCAAAACCTCGAAACAAACTGGGAACCTGTGTCCGAAACGATGTTCTCCGGAATGCCATGTAAACGAACCACATGCTGGAAAAACAATGACACCAAATCAGAGGAGGAAGGCAATTTAGACAAGGGTACCAAATGGACCATCTTAGAGAAGCGATCACAAACCACCCAAATGACCGACATCTTTTGAGAGACAGGGAGATCCGAAATAAAATCCATAAAGATATGCGTCCAGGGCCTCTTCGTGACCGGCAAGGGCAAAAGCAACCCACTGGCACGAGAACAGCAGGGCTTAGCCCGAGCACAAGTCTCACAGGACTGCACAAAAGAACGCACATCCCGCGACAAAGACGGCCACCAAAAGGATCTAGCCACCAAATCTCTGGTACCAAAGATTCCAGGATGACCAGCCAACACCGAACAATGAGCCTCAGAGATAACTCTACTAGTCCATTTATCAGGGACAAACAGTTTCTCCGCTGGGCAACGGTCAGGTCTATTAGCCTGAAATTTTGCAGCACCCGCCGCAAATCAGGGGAGATGGCAGACAAAATTACCCCCTCTTTGAGAATACCCGCCGGCTCAGGAACACCCAGTCGGGCACAAAACTTCTTGACAGGGCATCAGCCTTCACATTCTTAGAGCCTGGAAGGTACGAAACCACAAAATCAAAACGGGAGAAAAATATTGACCAACGAGCCTGTCTAGGATTCAACCGTTTGGCAGACTCGAGATAAGTCAAATTCTTGTGATCCGTCAAGACCACCACGCGATGCTTGGCTCCTTCAAGCCAATGACGCCACTCCTCGAATGCCCACTTCATGGCCAACAACTCAAGATTGCCAACATCATAATTGCGCTCAGCAGGCGAAAACTTTCTAGAAAAGAAGGCACATGGTTTCATCACCGAGCCATCAGAACTTCTTTGCGACAAAACAGCCCCTGCTCCAATCTCAGAAGCATCAACCTCGACCTGAAACGGAAGCGAAACATCTGGCTGGCACAACACAGGGGCAGAAGAAAAGCGACGCTTCAACTCCTGAAAAGCTTCCACAGCCGCAGAAGACCAATTGACCACATCAGCACCCTTCTTGGTAAAAACAGTCAACGGTTTAGCAACACTAGAAAAATTACTGATGAAGCGACGATAAAAATTAGCAAAGCCCAGGAACTTTTGCAGACTCTTCACAGATGTCGGCTGAGTCCAATCATAAATGGCCTGGACTTTAACAGGGTCCATCTCGATAGTAGAAGGGGAAAAAATGAAACCCAAAAATGAAACCTTCTGAACTCCAAAGAGACACTTTGACCCCTTCACAAACAAAGAATTCGCATGAAGGACCTGGAACACCATTCTGACCTGCTTCACGTGAGACTCCCAATCATCCGAGAAGACCAAAATATCATCCAAATATACAATCAGGAATTTATCCAGGTACTCTCGGAAGATGTCATGCATAAAGGACTGAAATACTGATGGAGTATTGGAAAGCCCGAATGGCATAACCAGGTACTCAAAATGGCCCTCGGGCGTATTAAATGCTGTTTTCCATTCATCACCCTGTTTAATACGCACAAGATTATACGCACCACGAAGATCTATCTTGGTGAACCAACTAGCCCCCTTAATCCGAGCAAATAAATCCGACAGCAGCGGCAAAGGGTACTGAAATTTGACTGTGATCTTATTAAGAAGGCGGTAATCAATACAAGGTCTCAAAGAACCATCCTTCTTGGCCACAAAAAAGAACCCTGCTCCCAATGGTGACGACGGGCGAATATGACCCTTCTCCAAGGATTCCTTTACATAACTCCGCATAGCGGCGTGCTCTGGCACAGATAAATTGAACAGTCGGCCCTTAGGAAACTTACTACCAGGAATCAAATTGATAGCACAATCACAATCCCTATGAGGAGGTAGGGCACTGGATTTGGGCTCATCAAATACATCCCGGTAATCCGACAAAAACTCCGGGACTTCAGAAGGGGTGGATGACGAAATAGACAGAAATGGAACATCACCATGTACCCCCTGACAACCCCAGCTGGACACAGACATAGATTTCCAATCCAATACTGGATTATGGACCTGTAGCCATGGCAACCCCAAAACGACCACATCATGCAGATTATGCAACACCAAAAAGCGAATATCCTCCTGATGTGCAGGAGCCATGCACATGGTCAATTGGGTCCAGTACTGAGGCTTATTCTTGGCCAAAGGCGTAGCATCAATTCCTCTCAATGGAATAGGATACTGCAAGGGCTCCAAGAAAAAACCACAGTGCCTAGCAAACTCCAAGTCCATCAAATTCAGGGCAGCGCCTGAATCCACAAATGCCATAACAGAATAGGATGACAAAGAGCAAATCAGAGTAACAGACAGAAGAAATTTCGACTGTACCGTACCAATGGTAGCAGACCTAGCGAAACGCTTAGTGTGCTTAGGACAATCGGAGATAGCATGAGTGGAATCACCACAGTAAAAACACAGTCCATTCCGACGTCTGTGTTCTTGCCGTTCAGCTCTGGTCAAAGTCCTATCACATTGCATAGGCTCAGGTCTATGCTCAGATAATACCGCCAAATGGTGCACAGCTTTACGCTCACGCAAGCGTCTATCGATCTGAATGGCCAAAGACATAGACTCATTCAGACCAGCAGGCATGGGAAATCCCACCATGACATCCTTAAGGGCTTCAGAGAGACCCTTTCTGAAAATTGCTGCCAGGGCACATTCATTCCACTGAGTGAGTACAGACCACTTCCTAAACTTCTGACAATATATTTCTACCTCATCCTCACCCTGACACAGAGCCAGCAAGATTTTCTCTGCCTGATCCACTGAATTAGGTTCATCATAAAGCAATCCGAGCACCAGAAAAAACGCATCAACATCACGCAATGCCGGATCTCCTGGCGCAAGGGAAAATGCCCAGTCTTGAGGGTCGCCACGTAACAAAGAAATAATGATTTTCACTTGTTTAACAGGGTCACCTGAGGAGCGAGGTTTCAAAGCAAGAAACAATTTACAATTATTTTTGAAATTCAGAAACTTAGATCTATCCCCAAAAAACAAATCAGGAATTGGAATCCTAGGCTCTAACATCGGATTCTGAACCACAAAATCTTGAATGTTTTGTACCCTTGCAGTGAGATTATCCATACAAGAGGACAGACCTTGAATGTCCATATCTACACCTGTATCCTGAACCACCCAGAGGTAAAGGGGAAAAGAGAGACAAAACACACTGCAAAGAAAAAAAAATGGTCTCAGAACTTCTCTTATCCCTCTATTGAGATGCATTAATACTTTGGGCCACCTGTACTGTTATGACCTGGTGGTAAGGACAATAATGGACCTGGTGGTTAAGAGCACACGGAATGACCTGATAGTTACTAATAATATAGGACGAGCTCTGAGACGTGGGAACTCTGCTGACCGCAATCCCTAATCCTATCACACACACTAGAAATAGCCGTGGATTTCTCCCAACGTTCCCTATGCAACTCGACACAGCCTAAGAAACTAGCTAGCCCTAGAGATAGAAAAATAAGCCTACCTTGCCTCAGAGAAATTCCCCAAAGGAAAAGGCAGCCCCCCACATATAATGACTGTGAGTAAAGATGAAAATTACAAACACAGAGATGAAATAGATTTAGCAAAGTGAGGCCCGACTTACTGAACAGACAGAGGATAGGAAAGGTAACTTTGCGGTCAGCACAAAAAACTACAAAAAGACCACGCAGAGGGCGCAAAAAGACCCTCCGCACCGACCCACGGTGCGGAGGCGCTCCCTCTGCGTCCCAGAGCTTCCAGCAAGCAAGACAAAAAATCCAAATAGCAAGCTGGACAGAAAAATAGCAAACCAGAGAAAAACAAGCAGGAACTTAGCTTCTGCTGGGAAGACAGGTCACAAGAACAATCCAGGAGAGAACTAGACCAATACTGGAATATTGACAGATGGCATGGAGCAATGATCTAAGTGGAGTTAAATAGAGCAGCCAGCTAACGAATTAACCTCGTCACCTGTGGAAGGAAACTCAGAAGCCACAGCTCCACTCACAACCACCAGAGGAAGCCCATGGACAGAACCAGCCGAAGTACCATTCATGACCACAAGAGGGAGCTTGCCAGCAGAATTCACAACAGTGCAGCTCATCCAGGATGGCACATCAATGCAAGCTGTGGCAAGAACGTTTGCTCTGTCTGTCAGTGTAGTGTCCAGAGGCTGGAGGCGCTACCAGGAGACAGGCTAGTACACCAGGAAATGAGGAGGGGGCCGTAGGAGGGCAACAACCCAGCAGCAGGACCGCTACCTTAGCCTTTGAGCCTTTGTGCATTGAAGAAAAGGAGGAGCACTGCCAGTGCCCTGCAAAATGACCTCCAGCAGGCCACAAATGTGCATGTGTCTGCAGAAACGGTTAGAAACCGACTCCATGAGGATGGTCTGAGTGCCCGATGTCCACAAATGGGGGGTTGTGCTCACAGCCCAACATCGTGCAGGATGCTTGGCATTTGCCACAGAACACCAGGATTGGCAAATTTGCCACTGGTGCCCTGTGCTCTTCACAAATGAAAGCAGGTTCACACTGAGCACATGTGACAGATGTGACACAGTCTGGAGATGCCGTGGAGAGCAATCTGCTGCCTGCAACATCCTTCAGCATGACCGGTTTGGCAGTGGGTCAGTAATGGTGTTGGGTTGCATTTCTTTGGAGGGCCGCACAGCCCTCCATGTACTTGCCAGAGGTAGCCTGACTGCAATTACGCACCGAGATGTGATCCTCAGACCCCTTGTGAGACCATATGCTGGTGCAGTTGGCCCTGGGTTCCTCCTAATGCAGGACAATGCCAGACCTCATGTGGCTGTAGTGTGTCAGCAGTTCCTGCAAGATGAAGGCATTGAAGCTATGGACTGGCCCTCCTGTTGCCCAGACCAGAATTCCAGATGTGTTCAATCGGCCATCATGTCTCGCACCATCCACCAACGTCACGTTGCAGCACAGATTGTCCAGAAGTTGGTGGATGCTTTAGTCCAGGTCTGGGAGGAGATCCCTCAGGAGACCATCCGCCGCCTCATCAGGAGAATGCCCAGGCATTATAGGGAGATCATACAGGCACATGGAGGCAACATGCACACAACTCATCATCATTTCCTGGTCTTGAGGCATTTCCATTGAAGTTGGATCAGCCTGTAATTTGATTTTCCACTTTGATTTTGAGGATCATACCAAATCCAGACTTCCATGGGACATTCACTGATCATTTTTTATGTTTAATTGCTCTCAACACATTCCACTATGTAATGAATAAAGATTTGCAACTGAAATATTTCATTCAGTGATATCTAGGTTGTGGTATTTTAGTGTTCCCTTTATTTTTTTGAGCAGTGTATTTTTAACTACTAGTGTTACATATATTTCTTTGACTCTGTGTCTCTCTGAACTGCTTGTAATGATACTTACATGCTTGGTTTTTTTAACCTTTTTTATATTGTCATAATTAATAAACTTTGGATTACTTGAAAAATATCTTGACTATTGCGCCTTCATGTACAGAGATTGAATGTCTCTGGAAGTGTCATTTTGTCTGAAATTCTGGGAGGTGTTGTTCACCGATATATACAGCTCTGGCAAAAATTAAGAGACCACTGCACAGCTTTATAAAAAAAAAATCACTTTCTCTACATGTCTGACTGACATTCCAGTGTCAGTTGAATTCCAACCAGACCACACCTCATTCTACTTAATGTGCTTCTGATTAGGTGATCACATGAACCAAATCTTATTTAACAAAGGAAATTATAAAAAAAACACTGCTGTGGTGTTCACAATCCTCTTGCAATAAGACAAGCTGGATGGCAAAACAAGTGCTAGTAATATCCCAAAAGTGATAGAAATGAAAAAATTATTTTTAACCATGACAAAGGAATTGAAAAGAAAAGTCTTGAGTGAGGAAAAGAAGGGCTCAATACTGTCTTTTCTAGCAGAGGGACACAGTGAGCTTCATGTTCCCTCCATCCTTACAATTTCAAAGACGGCAGTCCATTACAGCAAGGTCAATCAGCAGACATTGGGGACAACAAAGCTACAGACCTGCAAAGGGCGAAAAGACTCTCCACTGACCGGGATGACCATCTTATTCGAATGTCACTCAGCAACCGCAGGATGACATCAAGTGACCTATAAAAGGAATGGCAAATGGCAGCTGGGGTGAAGTGCACGGCAAGAACAGTTTGTAATAGGCTCCTAGAAGCAGGACTCAAGTCATGTAAAGCTAGAAAAAAGCCTTTCATCAATGAAGTAAAGGAGAGCCATGCTGAAGTTTGTCAAAGACCATAAGGATTGGACCATAGAGGAGTGGAGTAAGGTAATATTCTCTGATGAGTCTAATTTTCAGCTTTGCTCAACACCTGGTCATCTAACAGTTAGACAGAGACCAGTAGAGGCGTGCAAGCCACAGTGTCTTGCACCCACTGTGAAATTTGGTGGAGGATCGGTGATGATCTGGGGATACTTCAGCAAGGCTGGAATTGGGCAGGTTGTTCTTTGCAAAGGATGTATGAATCAAGCCACATACAAGGTTGTCCTGGAAAAACAGTTGATTCCTTCTGCTCAGGCAATGTTCCCCCAACTCTGAGGACTGTTTTTTCCAGCAGGACAATGCGCCATGCCACACAGCTAAGTCAATCAAGGTGTGGATGAAGGACCATGGCCAGCCCAATCTCCAGACCTGAACCCCATTGAAAACCTCTGGAAAGTAATCAAGAGGAAGATGGATAGTCAAAAGCCATCAAACAAAGAACTGCTTAAATTTGTGTACCAGGAGTGGCATAAGGTCCCCCAAAAGCAGTGTGAAAGACTAGTGGAAAGTATGCCAAAACGCAGAAAGGCGGTGATTAAAATCATGGTTATTCCACAAAATATTGATTTCTGAACTCTTCCTGAGTTAAAACATTAGTACTGTTGTTTCTAAATGATTCTAAACTTGTTTTTTTTTTTTGCATTATTTAGGTCCGCAAGCAATGCATTTTTTTGTTACTTTGACCATTTCTCATTTTCAAAAAATAAATACAAAATGTATTGCTTGGAACTTCAGAGACATGTTGTCAGTAGTTTATAGAATAAAATAATTTACATTTTACTCAAAAATATACCTATAAAGAGAAAAATCAGACAAACTGAAAATTTTGCAGTGGTCTCTTAATTTTTGCCAGAGCTGTATGATAGAGTGCATTAATCTAACTGAAATATTTTGTTTAAAGGCCAGCTTCTAATCTCTTTTTGAATATGTATTCGGTAGACATCATATAATCTTTTGAAATTTGCATTTGTCAGCTTCTTCTAAGTTTTACCAAAACTGTGAATTCATTCACTGTGAATCCCAGGTCCTGCTAGGACTTTAATTGTTCATAAAATGTGTAAAAGTCTGAGGTTTCTTAGAACAGTATTGAACCCCTTTTGAATTACAGTATCTAATGCACACACTGTCCAAAAAATGTCAAAGCAAACTCAACATATCTGGTTATAGGTAAGGAAGAAGAGAAATACTCAGAGTATAACAAGCAGTAGTTGAGGATTACGATGATGGTGATGATGAGACTGGCCAGGTACTACTTAAGGATGCGGCCTGGCTAGCAAAAAAGACAAGTGTGCAGAAAATGGATAGGAGGACAACTTAAGCCTTGTTCAATGTTTTAGCCAGCTTGCTTTTCCAAAATAAACAGGTGTTGTTGCTTCATGTGCAGTTATAGCTGGTTTCACATTTGCGTTTTTTTTTTTTGCGTTTTTGCGGTAAAAAACGCAAAAAACTGCATGCGTTTTCTTTCCCTATATTTAACATTAAAAACGCATGCATTTTTGAATGTGTTTTGACGTGTTTTTGCAACGCATGCGTTTTTTCTCTGCATGCGTTGTGTTGCAGAAATGCATGCGTTTTTTCGCGGCAAAAAAACCTATTGATGTCTATATAAACGCATGCGTTTTTAAGCACATGCGTTTGTTTGCGTTAAAAACCTAAAACTAACCCTAACCCTAAAGGGATCCTAACCCTAAAAGGATCCTAACCCTATCCCTAACCCTAAAGGGATCCTAACCCTAACCCTAAACCTAAAGGGATCCTAACCCTAACCCTAACCCTAATCCCTTTAGGGTTAGAGTTATGATCCCTACCCCAAACCCTAACTATTTCTGTTTATAGTGGGTTTTTTACTTTATTTTGATGTTTGGCAGCTGTCACACATTTCTCAGCATGCGTTTAAAAAACGCAAACGCATGAAAAAATGCATGTAAATGCGTCAAAACGCCGTGTTTTTTTCACCACATGCAAAAACGCATGCGTCAAAAAAACGCAGCGTTTACACGCGTTTTTTCACCATGCGTTTTTTTTTTAAACGCATGTGTGAAACCAGCCTTAGAGAGGCATAGTTCCCACTGTATTCAAACCTAGCCATCCATGGCTTATGTTCCTGCTGCCGAGCCTGCAGACTACCAATGATTTATCTACAGTCATTGTGGACAAGAACTCCCATGTTTGAGATGCTTGCACATAGGAAATGACACAACCATGATCACGATCAGAGATTTCAGGTGCTTTTTAATCTCCTCCACTGACAGCACTTGCAGCATGACTCTCTCTTGAACTGACCACTGAAGAAGCAGATTTTGCCTTGGTGGATCTTTTGTCCACACATCAACTCCACCAACACTCAATGGCTATGTGCACACGATGTGGATTTGCTGCGGATTTTTCCGCGCAGAAACGCTGCAGATCCGCACTGTGATGTACAGTACAATGTTATTCAATGGGATAAAATGAAAGCTGTGCAGATGGTGCGGAAAAATCAGTGTGGAATTGCTGCGGATTTCAAAGAAGTGCATGTCACTTCTTTTGTGCGGATGTGCAGCGTTTCTGCACCCCTCCATGATAAAAATCCGCAGTGGCAAAAACCGCACAAAATCCGCAGCAATTCCGCATAAAAACCGCACAAAATCAGCGGCTGCGGATTCTGGCAGGAGATGTGGATTTTGTGCAGAAAATTCTGCACCTCTTTTCCTACATGTGCACATAGCCTAATTTTTTTGATGACACCACCTTGATCTGATAACCAGGTCTTGTCCACCACACAAATCATCATCACTGACTTCGCTGACAGTTTCTCTGTGTGGGAAATTAGCAGAGTTCCTTGTGTGCCCACCTTATTTCTACTTGTTGATTTATCCTGATTGAGATTGACATTACCCCTGCTAGTGCCCCTACAACCATGTCTAACAGAGCCGGCAACCCAGCTAAACATTTGAATCGTGTTCTTCATCTCTCCTAGCCTCATGTCATCCACATGTAAAGGCTGACTTTTCATCTCTTCCATTAAGTGGAAGAAGTTGTGGTGTAATATTTTCCTTAGCCCTCAGAGTGCTTTAGATTAGGGGAATATGGTTATAAGTGAATAGAGGTGTCTTTGACAGAACTGAAAAACCTCTACTATGTAAAAGATTAAGGCCCTGATTCATTATTGAATTTGTGCCTGTTTTTCGTTCAGTTTTTGGTGTTTTGTGCTTTTTTTCATTTGTGCTATATTCATCTTTCCTTTTGTGCCATTATTAAAATTAGAGTGATATACGCGAAAGTTCGCTCACCTACCAGGAGAACCGATACATGAAGATGTGTAGTGCTATTAGGTAGAATACTGTAGCAAAGGATAAATCCAGTGTCAGGATCTTCTTACAAAACAAGTGTTTCATGTCAGTCAGTGCCAGGCGCCCGGTTACAGCCGAAGCTCTCTAGGCACATAGCAAGAGAGAGTATTTGTATTAGGCTATCTCAAATTATGAGCCGTGTACTTTGAGCTACCTTCTCTAGGCTGTAAAATCCTAAAATGGTTGATGCCTTCTGTGCCTCAGCTTTTAGTCAGGTTTTGATAGTTCTTCCTGATTGGCTGCACTATGCCGTGTGATACGATTGCTGCCAAGACATTATGGGCAAGCCCACTTGGCTCTACCTGTGGGCATATGAGCCTTCTCGAGGTGATGAAGTCATTGTTTGGATGATTCACGTAAATAAAATAGTAAATTGTTCAAATTGCTTCTCTTGTCACTAATATTCATTTTTTATGCTTTCAAGTTATATGGTTTGAGGAAGACATGGAGTAATGGATCTGGAGGAACTGGCAAATACCCTGGTTAATGTAGTAAGAGGCAGTGGAAAATGGTCTAAGAAAAGGAAGATTGCTCATATTTCTTTACTTCCAAACAAAATTGCCAAATTGGTTGATGATACAGAAGAGTCTCAGAAATGGCAGCCTAGTAGATAGTGCTCTTCCTAGCAGTCAGGAGAACAGCTCAGCTTGCAGCCAATGTCTATATAGGTAGCAGGATATCTATATAGGTAGGGTAAGACAGGTGGTGGTTATAGGAATCCTATTGTCAGGAAAAACAGCATAATTTGTTGCCAGGACTGCCTTAATTTGATAGGTGCTATCTTACAGGGTTCAGCATTTGGTAAAATGGTTTGATAAAGTATTGTGGGGTGCTAGTGATGATCCAGCTGTGCATTGTCCATGTGGGATCCAACGGCAAAATAAGTGGTGAATGAAGGATACTTAATAATAATTTTAAAGAATTACAATGCAAGTTGAAGGGAATAACCTCCAAAGTTTCACAAATATTTCCTATGCCATGCACAACCATAAGAGAGACAGAGGGACTTCAGTGCGCTAAATGTCTTGGTACAGAGTGCAAGGGTTGAGTTTCTAGAGCATTAGGCTGACTTTTCATTGAGGTGAAATCTGCATTCAGCAGAAATTTCTTCTGAATGGTCTGTTCTGGTTAAGAGAATTCGAGTAGAGGTGATGGAGCATTTAAACGAAGGATAAAGAAGGGGACAAGGCAGAAAATAAATATAGTGAACTGTAGGAGAATAATTAGGGTTAAGGATAGTGAAATGAATGTGTTACAAAAAATCTGTGAAGACAAAATTTCAGGAACTATCATTTTTGAAAGTGAATGTGGAAAACTGGATGTCATCCTAAAGGGAACATGTTACTTTATTCATGCTGCCAAAACCATGAGCAGCATGAATCAGAGCCTGGCTACACAATTGCAACCATGTATGTTTTTCTGTGCTCCGGCATTTCAGAGAAAACTTAGTTTGAAAATCTGGCACTGCTCCATGTGACAGACAGGTCCATGTGATTACTTTCATAGCCCAAGAATTGTCAATCAGAAAGTGATACAGGAAGAATAAGTTTTAATGAAGAAGTGAGCAGAAACCTGGGTAGAGTGGTAGCTGGATCTAGAGTTTTTGGACTTTGCAAAGGCATTTGACACTATTTCATACAGCTAATGGGTAAATTCAGGTTTATAGACAGAAAGAGAGCAGAGGTGAATGACTGCTACTATGAATGGTTTTAAGTGGTGTATCAAAAGATTCAGGATGGGTCTGCTATTATAGGGCTGTTTCTATTTTTGCTGATGACACCAAACTATGTATAATGCAATCTATGGAAGCAGGGACGCTGCTTCCATTAGGCGATTTGAGCCCTTTGGCTCAGGCAGCAGAAGAGAGGGGGCGGCAGATTCCGTAGTAACCGGATTTGCGCTGCTAGTTTTTTTTTTTTTTTTATAAAACTCCGGGGTCAAGTGCCCGCCCCCCCTCCTCCCTCCTTCCTTCCCGACCCCCTCCTCCCTCCTTCCCGGCCCCCCTACCTGAAGACGTAATACTCACCTTCCTCCAGCGGTGGCTGCAACTATGTCTCAGCGCTGGCAGCGCGTCCTGTCTGCAGTGGTCACATGGTACCGCTCATTTAAGGTCATGAATATGCGCATATTCATGACCTTAATTAGCGCTATCATGTGACCGCTGAAGACAGGAAGGAAGACGCTGCAGAAGAGATGCCAGGAAGTTCTGTTCTGTGCCGCGCGGTGAGAGGTGAGTATGACAGGGAAAAAGGATGGGGTGCCATGCACGCAGGGTGGGAGGATAGGGGAGGCATGCACGCAGGGAAGAAGGATAGGGGAGCCAAGCACACAGGGGAGAAGGATGGGGGAGCAATGAACGCAGGGGAGAAGGATGGGGAGCCGCAAACGCAGGGGAGAAGGATAGGGGAGCCGCGAACGCAGGGGAGAAGGATGGGGGAGCCGCGAACGCAGGGGAGAAAGATGGGGGAGCCGCGAACGCAGGGGAGAAGGATGGGGGAGCCGCGAACGCAGGGGAGAAGGATGGGGGAGCCGTGAACGCAGGGGAGAAGGATGGGAGAGCCGTGAACGCAGTAGAGAAGGATGGGGGAGCCGTAATGCGGGGAGAAGGATGGGGGAGCCGTGAACGCAGGGGAGAAGGATGGGGGAGCCGTGAAGGCAGGGGAGAAGGATGGGGGAGCCGTGAACGCAGGGGAGAAGGATGGGGGAGCCGTGAACGCAGGGGAGAAGGATGGGGGAGCCATAACGCAGGGGAGAAGGATGGGGGAGCCGTGAACGCAGGGGAGAAGGATGGGGGAGCTGTGAACGCAGGGGAGAAGGATGGGGGAGCCATGAACGCAGGGGAGAAGGATGGGGGAGCCATGAACGCAGGGGAGAAGGATGGGGGAGCTAGGAACGCAGGGGAGAAGGATGGGGGAGCCATGCACGCAGGGGAGAAGGATGGGGGAGCCATGCACGCAGGGTGGGAGGATAGAGGAGCCATGCACGCAGGGGAGAAGGATGGGGGAGCCATGCACACAGGGTGGGAGGATGGAGTATAAATATGGAGTATAAATACTAGGCCCTATAGGGGGGACACAGTATGAGAGGACAGTGTGAAGAGGGGGCCGGTATAGAAAGGAGAGGTCAGTGTGAAGAGCATGTACCATAAGAGGGACAGTGTGGGTGTCTTATTTTGTGCAGACAATATAGTGAGGGGCAATTTTTTATTCCGGAGCATTATAATGACAACTTGTATCTTTAAGGGCGTCTTGTGGAAATTTTCTGCAAAAGAGCGGAAAAGATGGAAGTCTGCAGAGACGGCTGTGGCTGAGAAAACTCATCATGGGGTCTGGACAAGATGAAGAAAAGAAGAACGGCTCCAGAGTCAACTCCATCTATAAGGTACCTGGATGTAAATGTTATTTGTGATACTAACTAATTCTCATGTTTTTATTTATGCTAGGAGCTTTAAAGGGGTTGTCCAGGTTTGTAATGAGTCTGCAGTCATTCTTTGTGACTGCAGACTTCTGACTTCTCACAGTGCAAACTGCACGCTGTCAGGATTCTCTCGTGCTGGTGATTTACATACACGCGGTCACGTGCTGACTAGACATGTGTAGCCTCCGTCATTGAAAATGAACTAAGCGAGGCCGGGCACGTCTAGGCGGAATGTGGTCAGAAGTATACAAATCACATGCTTGTGCTGACATGACCATCCACCGGCAAGGGAGAATCCTAGTAGTGTGTAGTGCATGCTTTGTGAGAATTCAGAAGCTGCGATGTCAGGATTCAGCTCTGCAGGTTCCAGTAGTTGTCACATGGACACTTCACTCATATGTGATTTTCATACTTATGGTCCTGTGACAACGAGCTTCTCTTCTGCTTCTCTCAGTTTTTCAATGAACATTGAGAGCATTAGGGAGAGGAGCTCGTGGGTACATGACTAAGTGTGCAAATCGCATATGTCCTTGGTGGAGGGGGGGCACCAAAATGAATTCTTGTCCCTGGTGCCAGAAACCCTAGATACACCTCTGCTGGTATGCCACTGCGAGCGGCGATTACCAGGTCCGGTGGAGGGATGTGTGTGCACAGGCAGTGAGGCAGGGACTGTGGGGGGGGCACCATTTTTCCGTTCGCCTCAGGCAGCAGAGAGGCTAGGTTCACCCCTGTATGGGAGATGCTCATAAGTTACAAGTTGACTTGCACAAACTGAGTATTTGGGCATGCACTTGACATGTCAGGTTCAATGTGGGGAAAAAAAGTGAAATTTTGCACCTGGGAACGAATAACGTGAGGACTCTGTGTTCTCTGGAAGTAAAACTAGGAGAGTCACTTTTAGAGAAGGATCTGTGCTGTACTCATAAATCACAGATTAAATAGAAGCATGCAATATCTATCAGCAACTTCTATATTCATGTATTGAAAGAAGCATGGATCCACAGGACAAGAACCTAATGCTACCATTTTAGAAAGCATTTGTGCAGCATTATTGTCTTTTATAAATTATGTTCAACACAGTTGAAAGGTCTAGCTCAACCGATGAGTATTCATATAGAATATTACTTGCTCAGAACAGTCATAATATTGGCTTCCATGTAAATGACAAATAGAACCTTATACATAGAACCTTTATTTTCCCCATATAGAGCATTATGTAGATCTTTCACATTCCAAATCCGGGAATACTGTAAATCCTTTTCACAGTTTAGAATTGTAAAGTATATAATTATATCTATTCTGAGGTCTGTGAAATGAAGAATTTTTGCAAAGACCAAATACCATTATATCAGTGAAAGGCTATCATTTATTCTCACCATGTGCACATTGGCTCTGAAACATTCACTTGCTTTTCTGTGGCAGAAATCCAAAAGGGACAGTGAATTGTGATTCCACTGTCCACAGGCATGCCAGGAATGCTCTCACTGCCTGCTGACTCAGAAAAGATTAGAGAGAATGGCGCTGCCAGGTCATGTGCAAACTTACTATTTTAGGGGTATCAGATACACAGTGAGAAAATACATTTTCATTCAGTTAGCGCATGCCCGTATCATCATATATTAATGAGCAATTATTCGCTTTCTCTCTTTATGTCTCCTAAAAGACACATGGAGAAATAAAGATTCTACTACAATTACAAGTCACCTGAATTTTTTTTTTACTAATCCTTATATATTATTTCTAAACACTCTTTTTGGTGATTACTTTGTATCTCCGTTCATACTGCACCCACACACACAAATAATACACCATTTGAAAGGTAAACTTGCCCCCTTCAGCATGAAAATAGCCAAACAAACCACACATCCATGATGTGATCACAAAATACAGTTTAAACATTAATTTTCATAAACTTGCAGTAAGGAAAAAAATCACCTGCAGGTGGCACCACACTACCCAAAAGCACACTACTATAAAGCGGCTTAGAGACAACACAAACAAATCCTAACATTTGCCTTGGGGGCTTTCCAGCTTGCCGATTTCAGGCCAATTGGAGGATTGCACACTTCACTGCAGGTGAGTCACATATGCAAACACATTTGTAAACATGCACTGCTTATTCAATTGCACACTTGCTCCGTTTATACTCCACTGACACAACAAATGATACACCACTTCAAAGGTCAAATTACCTGCAGGTGGCATTTGCCTTGGGGTCTTTCCAGCTTACTGAAGTGCTTGCCCAGCTGATTTCAGGCAAATTCAAGGATTGCATACTTCACTGCAGGTGAGTCACATATGCAAACACATTTGTAAACATGCACTGCCTATTCAATTGCACACTTGCTCCGTTTATACTCCACCGACACAACAAATGATGTGTAAAAATGTTTACTTAATTTTATTCCCATATTGTAATTTTTTGTCATTAAAGGATATTACAAATCTATGATAGATGCAGGTCCTACTGTGACCAAGGCCCCGTCAAATCACTGTATGTGGTTAAATGGCAATGCATTCCCTGCTTTCTACACTCATTTAGATGGGAGTGTTTTGAGCCATAAATTAATGAGATGAGACAACCCCATAAATGAGGATAGACAACAAACGCCTATATTTCTATCCCATTGAAAAACTAGTGATGAACTATCAAAATATTTTTAGTGAAATCTTAAAAGGGTCATCTCATGGAGATATTCTTCGTCAATATGTTACATTGAGACATATGGATGTCATAGAGCAGGAGTGGGGAATTTTATTTCTGCCAAGGGCCATTTGGAAAATTATACCATCCTTTGGGGGCCGTACAAGTTGCACACTCACTCTTCCCAAAAAAGTATGTCCTGATGCTGGCACTGGTGTCAGAATATAATCTTTTGTTTCATGGACCGCAGTGCTCAGTATTGATCACTGCATGCACATTCTCAGAGAGCAAGAAGAAATTAATAGGCCGGTGGCCATCAAAACACAGCTGCAGGTGGAAATACTGCTGTCCCCAGGAATCTGCCTAGGGCCAGATGAAAGGTCATCGAGGCCCGTAAAGAAGGGCTGTCAGAAGGTTGACCCTTGCTTTGTACTCTGGTCTTACTGACCACCAGTTGCCACTTCTGTAGACTTGAGCCCAATATGAAATACATTTGAATGGTTTTTATGTAATAATACAGGGGAAATATCTGACTAGTTGTGGTGAACCATAGCAGAATCAAATCTTTTTCAGTAATGTTAGGATCTGGGACGAAAGCATCTGTTGATCACCATTCGTAATTCGATAGGAGGTGGCAAGAAAGTGGTAATTCTTAGAATGGAGGAACTCTTTAATTTTCATGGAGCTATACAGTCAATGTAAGGCCAATTTCACTTCACATGGCAGTATGTAGGATTACTATTTGAAAAGACATGCAAATCTTTCCATTAAACCTATTCTCTATTAATGGTTCCCTTTTGGTTTACAGACAAAAATAAATACATGTGAAAATGCTGAAGACCTAAGGGTACCATCACACAGTTGCACTTTTGTCGCTACGACGGTACGATTCATGACGTTCCAGCGATATCCATACGATATCGCTGTGTCTGACACGCAGCAGCGATCAGGGATCCTGCTGAGAATCGTACGTCGTAGCAGATCGTTTGGAACATTCTTTCGTCTCTGGATCTCCCGCTGTCATCGCTAGATCGGTGTGTGTGACACCGATCTAGCGATGCGTTCGCTTGTAACCAGGGTAAACATCGGGTTACTAAGTGCAGGACCTCGCTTAGTAACCCGATGTTTACCCTGGTTACCAGCGTAAATGTAAAAAAAAACAAACAGTACATACTTACATTCCGGTGTCCGTCAGGTCCCTTGCCGTCTGCTTCCCGCACTCACTGACTGCCGGCCGTAAAGTGAAAGCAGAGCACAGCGGTGACGTCACCGCTGTGCTGTGCTTTCACTTTACGGCCGGCAGTCAGTGAGTGCGGGAAGCAGACGGCAAGGGACAGACACCGGAATGTAAGTATGTACTGTTTGTTTGTTTTTTACGCTGGTAACCAGGGTAAACATCGGGTTACTAAGTGCAGTCCTGCGCTTAGTAACCCGATGTTTACCCTGGTTACCCAGGGACCTCGGCATCGTTGGTCGCTGGAGAGCTGTCTGTGTGACAGCTCTCCAGCGACCACACTACGACTTACCAACGATCACGGCCAGGTCGTATCGCTGGTCGTGATCGTTGGTAAATCGTATAGTGTGACGGTACCCTTAGTTTTGCTCCATTATATGGTCACACTCCCCTCACAATGTTCTTCATATTTAATCCCTTCTCGACATGCACCTTACATATACGGAGCCGCAGGAGCTGCGTTCCTGCACATGGCTATATGTATACTGCGCCATGATCGTGTGGACACTGAGCACTGCCACAACCAAATGTGGGTGTCAGCTCTATAGTTACAGCGACAAAAGCTTCAACTCAATACACAAAAAAAGCTTAGCTCCGTCATCCATTAATGAAAATATAGGGGGCTTCCATGTTACTGGAAGTACAAAGTCTCTGGAAAAGCACTATAGTTCCTCGGCCCGCCTAATTTACAGGTGCATGTCTCCAGAAGCATGAGCTGGGCACTAAAACGTACTGGTAACTGCAACATATTGGGCACTACTACAGTGGCAGTTTGCAATTTTCACTCAACATCCACTGCTGCTTGTTTCTGGGAAACACACATGGAATCAAAATTGTCACTACACCTGTAGATAAATTCTCAAAGGGATATCATTTCCGAAATGGGGTCACATGAGGAAGGATTCTGCTCTTCTAGCATTTACGGGCTTTGTATATGGAGCCCGCAAACTATTCTATAAAAATCTGCGCTCCAAGAGGAAAAAAGCGCTCCGTCCCTCCAGAGTCTCACTACATGGCTAAGCAGTACTGTACAACCACATATGGAGTATTTCCACATTCAGTAGAAATTGTGGGACACATTTTGGTACCATTTTACCCATTTCCCAGTGTGAAAATGTAAAATCTGGGTCTAAAACAAAATTTTGGTGGTAAAAATGTAATTATTTTTTCTTCAATGCCCACTGCTAAAATTCTGATAGAACTGTGGTGTCAATATAAGATCATTGCACTCGTAGATGAATTCCTTGAGAGTTATAGTTTGTAAAGTGGGGTCATTTATAGGGTTCTGCTATTCCGGCTCCTCAGGGGCTCTACCAATGTGACATGGCACTCTCAAACCAGTATAGCAAAATCTGAACTCCAATATGGTGCTTCTTCCCTTTTGATCTTTGCACTGTGCCTCAAAATTTTTCAACCACATATGGAGCATTGGTGTAGTCAGAAGAAATTGCACAAGTTTTGAGGTCCTTTTTCCCCTGTACACCTTGTGAAAATAAAATAATTCAGGCTGAAATAATATTTTTGTGGGAAAATTTTTGAGTTTTTATTTTCAAGGTTCAAAGTTATAAACTTCTGTGAAACACATGGTGGTTCAAGGTGCTCACCACACAACTAGATAAATTCCTCGAGGAATCTAGTTTCCAAAATGGGGTTACTTGTGGGGGTTTCCACTATTTATGCACATCAGAGGATTTCCATATGCAGCATGACACACGCAGAACATGCCTTCAAAATTTGCATTTCAAAACATCACTCCATCCTTTCTCAGCCCTACCGTGTGCCTAAACATTGGTTTCCCCCACATATTGGGTACCTGCGTAATCAGGAAAAATTGCACAACAAATTTTTGGGATCCATTTTGTCCTGTTACCCCTGTGAAAATAAAAAAAATGGTGCTAAACACATTTTTGTGGGGAAAGTGATTTTTTTAAAAATTTTCACAGTTCAAACTTCTATCAAGCACCTGGGGGTTCAATGTACTCACCACACATCTACATAATTTCCCTCAGGGGTCTAGTTTCCAAATTGTACTCACTTGTGGGTGGTTTCCACTCTTTAGGCACATCGTGGCCTCACCAATTGCGACATGGCGTCTGCTAATGAATACAGCAAATTTTGAATTCAAAAAGTCAAATGACGCTCCTTCCCTTACGAGCCCTGCTGTGCACCCAAACAGCAGTTTACCTCTAAATGTTGGGTATGTGCATACTCAGGAGGAATTGCAAAACAAATTATATAGTGCATTTTCCAATTACCCTTGCAAAAATAAAAAAATTGGGACTAAACATTATTATGGGAAAAATGTGATTTTTATTATTATGGCACAACATAATAAACTTCAGTAAAGCATCTGGGGGTTCAAGGTACTCACCACACATCTAGATCAGTTCCCTGAGGGGTACAGTTTCCAAAATCGTGTCACTTGTGAGGGTTTCCACTGTTTAGGCACATCATGGGCTCTCCAAACACGACATACTGTCAACTAATTATTGGAGAAAATTTTACATTCAAAAAAGTTAAATGGTGCTCCTTCCCTTCCAAGCCCTGCTGTGCGCCAAAACAGTAAGTTTTCTGTTATGATCTGGTAATTCAGTACCACAATGGACATAGGAGTCAGAGCACATACAGTGACCTGACAATAACCCAAAAACATAGAACGAGCTCTGAGACGTGGAAACTCTGCTGACCGCAATCCCTAATCCTCTCCAACCACACTAGAGGCAGCCGTGGATTGCGCCTAACGCTCCCTATGCAACTCGGCACAGCCTGAGAAACTAGCTAGCCTGAAGATAGAAAATAAGCCTACCTTGCCTCAGAGAAATACCCCAAAGGTAAAGGCAGCCCCCACATATAATGACTGCGAGTTAAGATGAAAAGACAAACGTAGAGATGAAATAGATTTAGCAAAGTGAGGCCCGACTTTCTGAACAGAGCGAGGATAGGAAAGGTAACTTTGCGGTCAACACAAAACCCTACAAACAACCACGCAAAGGGGGCAAAAAGACCCTCCGTACCGAACTAACGGCACGGAGGTACACCCTCTGCGTCCCAGAGCTTCCAGCAAGCACGAGAAAACAAATAAGCAAGCTGGAAAGAAAAAAACAGCAAACAAAAAGCAAAAGCGGAACTTAGCTATGCAAAGCAGCAGGCCACAGGAACGATCCAGGAGGAAACAAGTCCAATACTAGAACATTGACTGGAGGCCAGGATCAAAGCACTAGGTGGAGTTAAATAGAGCAGCACCTAACGACTTAACCACATCACCTGAGGAAGGAAACTCAGAAGTCGCAGTACCACTTTCCTCCACCAACGGAAGCTCAGAGAGAGAATCAGCCGAAGTACCACTTGTGACCACAGGAGGGAGCTCTGCCACAGAATTCACAACAGTACCCCCCCCTTGAGGAGGGGTCACCGAACCCTCACCAGAGCCCCCAGGACGACCAGGATGAGCCATATGAAAGGCACGAACAAGATCGGGAGCATGGACATCAGAGGCAAAGGCCCAGGAATTATCTTCCTGAGCATAACCCTTCCACTTAACCAGATACTGGAGTTTCCATCTTGAAACACGAGAATCCAAAATCTTCTCCACAATATACTCCAACTCCGCCTCCACCAAAACCGGGGCAGGAGGATCAACAGATGGAACCATAGGTGCCACGTATCTCCGCAACAATGACCTATGGAATACGTTATGTATGGAAAAAGAATCTGGAAGGGTCAGACGAAAAGACACAGGATTAAGAACCTCAGAAATCCTATACGGACCAATGAAACGAGGTTTAAACTTAGGAGAGGAAACCTTCATAGGAATATGACGAGAAGATAACCAAACCAAATCCCCAACACGAAGTCGGGGACCCACACAGCGCCTGCGATTAGCGAAACGTTGAGCCTTCTCCTGGGACATGGTCAAATTGTCCACTACATGAGTCCAAATCTGCTGCAACCTGTCCACCACAGTATCCACACCAGGACAGTCCGAAGACTCAACCTGCCCTGAAGAGAAACGAGGATGGAACCCAGAGTTGCAGAAAAACGGCGAAACCAAGGTAGCCGAGCTGGCCCGATTATTAAGGGCGAACTCAGCCAAAGGCAAAAAGGACACCCAGTCATCCTGATCAGCAGAAACAAAGCATCTCAGATATGTTTCCTAAGTCTGATTGGTTCGTTCGGTCTGGCCATTAGTCTGAGGATGGAAAGCCGAGGAAAAAGACAAGTCAATGCCCATCCTACCACAAAAGGCTCGCCAAAACCTCGAAACAAACTGGGAACCTCTGTCAGAAACGATATTCTCTGGAATGCCATGTAAACGAACCACATGCTGGAAGAACAATGGCACCAAATCAGAGGAGGAAGGTAATTTAGACAAGGGTACCAAATGGACCATCTTAGAGAAGCGATCACAGACCACCCAAATGACTGACATCTTTTGAGAGACGGGAAGATCTGAAATAAAATCCATAGAGATATGTGTCCAAGGCCTCGTCGGGACCGGCAAGGGCAAAAGCAACCCACTGGCACGAGAACAGCAGGGCTTAGCCCGAGCACAAATCCCACAGGACTGCACAAAAGTATGCACATCCTGCGAGAGAGATGGCCACCAAAAGGATCTAGCCACTAACTCTCTGGTACCAAAGATTCCAGGATGACTAGCCAACACCGAACAATGAACCTCAGAGATAACTTTATTCGTCCACCTATCAGGCACAAACAGTTTCTCCGCTGGGCAACGATCAGGTTTATTAGCCTGAAATTTTTGCAGCACCCGCCGCAAATCAGGGGAGATGGCAGACACAATTACTCCCTCTTTGAGGATACCCGCCGGCTCAGATAAACCTGGAGAGTCAGGCACAAAACTCCTAGACAGAGCATCCGCCTTCACATTTTTAGAGCCCGGAAGGTACGAAATCACAAAGTCAAAACGGGCAAAAAACAGCGACCAACGAGCCTGTCTAGGATTCAACCGCTTGGCAGACTCGAGATAAGTCAAGTTCTTATGATCAGTCAAGACCACCACACGATGCTTGGCTCCTTCAAGCCAATGACGCCACTCCTCGAATGCCCACTTCATGGCCAGCAACTCTCGATTACCCACATCATAATTACGCTCAGCAGGCGAAAACCTTCCTGGAAAAGAAGGCGCATGGTTTCATCACCGAGCAATCAGAACTTCTCTGCGACAAAACAGCCCCTGCTCCAATCTCAGAAGCATCAACCTCGACCTGGAACGGAAGCGAAACATCTGGTTGACACAACACAGGGGCAGAAGAAAAACGACGCTTCAACTCTTGAAAAGCTTTCACAGCAGCAGAAGACCAATTGCCCACATCAGCACCCTTCTTGATCAAATCGGTCAATGGTTTAGCAATACTAGAAAAATTGCAGATGAAGCGACGATAAAAATTAGCAAAGCCCAGAAACTTTTGCAGACTTTTCAGAGATGTCGGCTGAGTCCAATCATGGATGGCTTGGACCTTAACAGGGTCCATCTCGATAGTAGAAGGGGAAAAGATGAACCCCAAAAATGAAACCTTCTGAACACCAAAGAGACACTTTGATCCCTTCACAAACAAAGAATTAGCACGCCGGACCTGGAACACCGTTCTGACCTGCTTCACATGAGACTCCCAATCATCCGAAAAGATCAAAATGTCATCCAAGTACACAATCAGGAATTTATCCAGGTACTCTCGGAAGATGTCATGCATAAAGGACTGAAACACTGATGGAGCATTGGCAAGTCCGAATGGCATTACTAGATACTCAAAATGGCCCTCTTGCGTATTAAATGCAGTTTTCCATTCATCGCCTCGCTTAATACGCACAAGATTATACGCACCACGAAGATCTATCTTGGTGAACCAACTAGCCCCCTTAATCCGAGCAAACAAATCAGATAACAAAGGCAAGGGGTACTGAAATTTAACCGTGATCTTATTTAGAAGGCGGTAATCTATACAAGGTCTCAGTGAACCATCCTTCTTGGCTACAAAAAAGAACCCTGCTCCTAATGGCGACGATGACGGGCGAATATGCCCCTTCTCCAAGGACTCCTTCACATAACTCCGCATAGCGGCGTGCTCAGGCACAGATAAATTAAACAGTCGACCTTTTGGGAATTTACTACTAGGAATCAAATCGATAGCACAATCACAATGCCTATGCGGAGGTAGGGTATCGGACTTGGGCTCATCAAATACATCCCGGTAATCAGAACTCTGGAACCTCAGAAGGGGTGGATGACCAAATAGTCAGAAATGGGACATCACCATGTACCCCCTGACAACCCCAGCTGGACACAGACATGGATTTCCAATCTAATACTGGATTGTGGACTTGTAGCCATGGCAACCCCAACACGACCACATCGTGCAGATTATGCAACACCAGAAAGCGAATAACCTCCTGATGTGCAGGAGCCATGCACATGGTCAGCTGGGTCCAATACTGTGGCTTATTCTTGGCCAAAGGCGTAGCATCAATTCCTCTCAATGGAATAGGACACTGCAAGGGCTCCAAGAAAAACCCACAATGCCTAGTATACTCCAAGTCCATCAAATTCAGGGCAGCGCCTGAATCCACAAATGCCATGACAGAATACGATGACAAGGAGCAGATCAAGGTAACGGACAGAAGAAATTTTGACTGTACCGTACCAATGGTGGCAGACCTAGCGAACCGCTTAGTGCGCTTAGGACAATCAGAGATAGCATGAGTGGAATCACCACAGTAGAAACACAGCCCATTCAGACGTCTGTGTTCTTGCCGTTCAACTCTGGTCAAAGTCCTATCGCACTGCACAGGCTCAGGTTTAAGCTCAGGTAATACCGCCAAATGGTGCACAGATTTACGCTCACGCAAGCGTCGACCGATCTGAATGGCCAAAGACATAGACTCATTCAGACCAGCAGGCATAGGAAATCCCACCATGACATCCCTAAGGGCCTCAGAGAGACCTTTTCTGAAAATAGCTGCGAGCGCACCTTCATTCCATTGAGTGAGTACGGACCACTTTCTAAATTTCTGACAATATACCTCTATCTCATCCTGACCCTGACACAGAGCCAGCAAATTTTTCTCTGCCTGATCCACTGAATTAGGCTCATCGTACAGCAATCCGAGCGCCAGGAAAAACGCATCAACATTACTCAATGCAGGATCTCCTGGCGCAACGGAAAATGCCCAGTCTTGAGGGTCGCCACGCAAAAAAGAAATAATAATTCTCACTTGTTGAACTGGGTCACCAGAGGAGTGAGGTTTCAAGGCCAGAAACAGTTTGCAATTATTTTTGAAATTCACAAACTTGGCTCTATCACCATAAAACAAATCAGGAATAGGAATTCTTGGTTCTAACATAGGCTTCTGAACCACCAAATCTTGAATCTTTTGTACATTTATAACGAGATTATCCATTGAAGAGCACAGACCCTGAATGTCCATGTCCACACCTGTGTCCTGAACCACCCAAATGTCTAGGGGAAAAAAAAGGCAAAACACAATGCAGAGAAAAAAAAATGGTCTCAGAACTTTTTTCCCTCTATTGAGAATCATTAGTACTTTAGGCCTCCAGTACTGTTATGATCTGGTAATTCAGTACCACAATGGACATAGGAGTCAGAGCACATACAGTGACCTGACAATAACCCAAAAACATAGAACGAGCTCTGAGACGTGGAAACTCTGCTGACCGCAATCCCTAATCCTCTCCAACCACACTAGAGGCAGCCGTGGATTGCGCCTACCGCTCCCTATGCAACTCGGCACAGCCTGAGAAACTAGCTAGCCTGAAGATAGAAAATAAGCCTACCTTGCCTCAGAGAAATACCCCAAAGGTAAAGGCAGCCCCCACATATAATGACTGTGAGTTAAGATGAAATGACAAACGTAGAGATGAAATAGATTTAGCAAAGTGAGGCCCGACTTTCTGAACAGAGCGAGGATAGGAAAGGTAACTTTGCGGTCAACACAAAACCCTACAAACAACCACGCAAAGGGGACAAAAAGACCCTCCGTACCGAACTAACGGCACGGAGGTACACCCTCTGCGTCCCAGAGCTTCCAGCAAGCACGAGAAAACAAATAAGCAAGCTGGAAAGAAAAAAAACAGCAAACAAAAGGCAAAAGCGGAACTTAGCTATGCAGAGCAGCAGGCCACAGGAACGATCCAGGAGGAAACAGGTCCAATACTAGAACATTGACTGGAGGCCAGGATCAAAGCACTAGGTGGAGTTAAATAGAGCAGCACCTAACGACTTAACCACATCACCTGAGGAAGGAAACTCAGAAGCCGCAGTACCACTTTCCTCCACCAACGGAAGCTCACAGAGAGAATCAGCCGAAGTACCACTTGTGACCACAGGAGGGAGCTCTGCCACAGAATTCACAACAGTTTTCCCTCAGAAATGGAGTATCAGCGTACTCCGGAGGACTTGCACAAGTAATTTTGTGGTCCTTTTTTTTTTTTTTTGCAAGGGCAACAGAAAAATGTGTGAAAAAAAGTTTTGATGTGGTCCCTAAAAAAAATATTTTGTAGATTTCAGTGGAAAAATGAGAAATTGCTGGTCAACTTTTAACCCCTATAACTTCCTAACAAAAAAAATTATTTAAAAAATTGTGCTGACGTAAAGTAGACAGGTGGGAAATGTTAAATAATAACTATTATGTGATATTACTCTGATTTTAGGGAATAAAAATTAAAAGTTTGAAAATTGCAACATTTTCCAAATTTTTGTCAAATTTCCGATATTTTCACTCATAAATGCAAGTCTTATCGAACAAATTTAACCACTATAATGAAGAACAATATGTCACAAGAAAACAGTCTCAGAAATAGTGGAATCCGTTGAAGCTTTCCAGAGTTATTAGCTTAATATTGTAAAATTTGGTCTCGTCAGGAAGGTGAAAACAGGCTTCGGGGTAAAGGAGTTAATAATATCTACGGTACTTCCTAGAGAATAAGTATCAACTTCTTTAAATTAACTCTTTTGATGACTTCTAATGAATCACTTTCCAGACTCCTTGGCAAATGTCCTAGACTATTAGGAAATGGTTTTATATCCTGTCATTGGAGATACTCTGTACAAGTGGTCACAGTTACGGATACCCAACCACAATCTAAAATACCCACTCATTTTCCAAGTCTCAGGGTGTGAACTATGTAACTATGCAGCTGAGTCTGTTCATCAAATAAGCAAAAGTCATGGACCCATGTAAATATTTTTATGACATTACTGTTTTAGACCTAAAAAAATAATATTTAACAAATATTGAAATTTTAATACATTTATCTAAAGAAACCAAATTTGGATTATTCACTTGGACTAAATTGCATACATTTTCTTTGGAAATAGCACTACTCTTGTCCATGATTGAATCCAGGATTGGATTGGCTCACAGGAGAACTGGTGAATCCCCAAATGGGCCCCTTTGCAGATGTTGGCAACCACTCCTCTATTTGAACAGTTAGCACAGTACACTTAAGTTTACTTTACACAGATGCAGAATATGGTATCTTATCATTTATTTGGCAAACTATCCAGTTTATTACATAGGTACATAGACTTAGATGACGTAAAAGAGCAATATCAGATTTTATATGTAATCGATTCTAGCATTAACCATTTTTCATTCCAAGAAGGAACTTTCTTAAAAAAGGGTTCACATGTATTGGCCACAATGCAACCCGTCTGTAGACCTAACGGGCATTAAAAAAATATATACTTTCTGTTGCTGAATGTGATACAGCCCACCAAATCCCACGTTGTCATTTTGTGGTGGTGTAACCTGTCTGCAGACCTAACGCACATTTAAAAAAATTTCTGTTGTGGAATGTGATACAGCCCGCCATAGTCCATGTTGTCATTTTGTGGCAATGATATGAAGCGGTCTGCAGACCTCAAGCACATTAAAATATTTTTTTATGTTGATAAACATGATACAGGCCACTATATCCAGCCTTTTTTTCATTTAGTGGCGTTGAATATAAAGTTTCTTACTTACACACTGAAGACGGCGATTATGAGAACAATGTGATACGAATTTTTTTGATATTATGGATACCACTTCTTACCTGAATGTACCATGTGTAGTCCAATCGTGCTAACTTATAATTTTTGTTTTAAGTAATTATTGTCATGTTCAATAAAGATTTGTTGATTATTATCTTAAAAGATATTCCGTTTTTGATAGGATGATCTAATTGATGTTTTGGAGACATAGTATATGTATTTGCCCAGCTGTCAGATATTTACTGTGATATCTTTAGTGGGGCTTATGTGCCTGCTGTTGCTGCTGGATATTTTAACACTAATTTGTGGAAATGTGAACAGTCCTGCTTGGGTGTCCATCTGCTGGGTTGGGTGTATTGGAAGACCTGTCGGTCCTTATTATACTATTTCTACTGTGGTGAAATTGATGTCACTTTTGTAAATGTGTAGATTCTGCGTTGGTTTTCCTTCATGTGTGTTGCCTGTAGCAGCAGACCTCTGATACTGGCAGTCCTCCACTGTCTGAGTCAACTACCCATGTACCCATGTTACTTTCCTTACATTTTTCAGACAATAGTGATCTAAGAAACTGATATGTGTGCCACCTGAGTGTGGCGGGGTATCACTTTCAATTTTTGTGGGGGTTTTATCACTTATATAGTGCCAATAGTTCAACATTCGCATTACAGACATTACTGGCACTGTCATCATTGGGACTCACAATCTAAATTTACTATCTGTATGTCTTTGTAGTGTGGGTAGAAAAACAATTACTGGGAGTAAACCCTCGTAAACACGGGTAAAACATTCAAACTCTTTGCAGATGCTGTCCTTGGTGGGGTTGTAACACAGGACTACAGCGCAGCAAGAAAGCTAATGTTTTTGCATTGACAACTGATCTTTCTGTGGTTGGAAAGCCATCACTGCAATTCAAACTGTGCGCCTATCTGCTGTGTTGGTGAAAACCACTGTCAAGATTGTCTTACAGCATGTTTTGATACTGCAGCATGGGAACATCCCTTTCCAGGGGGGAAGCAACAGGCAACATTTACTTTTGTATTGTGGATAGAACACACTGGCAACTAGGGTTGAGCGACTTTTACTTTTATAGGATCGGGTCGGGTTTCACGAAACCCGACTTTTTCAAAAGTCGGGTCGAGTGAAATCGGCCGATCCTATAAAAAAGTCGGGGTCGGCCGAAACACGAAACCCAATGGTTCCCAGGGTCTGAAGGAGAGGAAACTGAATTCCTTCCCTGAAATTTGGGTTCTTTGAATTTTATTGCACTTCAGCACTTTTTTGCATATATTGCCGTCCCGTGCTGCACACTTTTTTGTATGATTGTTTTGTATTTTATCGTATTTTTTAATGGAAGTTTTATATATTGTATCGCTGCTTGATAGTAAATTAATAAAGGAAGATATTTTGATCAAGTCTGGTCTTCCTGGTGCATCCTTTGGTTTGGTGATTGGTTTTGGTTCTTGGTCTAAGTGGTCTCCACTTTCTTTCTATTCAAAAGACACCCGGGTGAGCGAATATCACTATATTTATGATTGTGATACTGATTTATATATAGCTTTTATTTTGGATTTGGGTTGTTCTTTTGTAATTTTTCTAATACAATTTTGGACTTCAGTGTATAAGAAGGATATAGCTGAACTAAAGTGAGTACAGAGGAGAGCGACCAAAGTTATTAAGGGAATGGGTGAATAGCAATACCAAAATAGTTTATCAAACTTGGAGTTAATCAGTTTGGAAAATGAAGGCGTTAGGATCAATTTTATTCCCATGTACAAATATATGAAGGAACAGCACACAGATCTTTATATTATCTTTTTACACCTTTTTTACTGTAAGAGCAGTGAGACTACGGAACTGTCTGCCACATGATGTTGTAATGCTTAATTCACGAAAGAAAGTTAAAGGAGGTGCTGTATGCCTTTGTTAAAAATATGTTACAGGTTATGAGCAGTAGATTATGTGATGGAGGTTAATCCAAGGAACTAGTCTGATTGTCATATGTGGAATAGGGAAGGAATTTTTCCCCTAAAATGGGCAATTCGCACTTGCCTCATGGAGTTTTTACCTTCCTCCATGTGAGGTTTTAGCTGGAACTGGATGGAATTGGGTCTTCCTTCATCTTTTAAACTGTGTAATCCTAGACATATACAATTATGTTGAGATCAGTGCTTTGTATTGAAAGTGATTTTATGGCCCCAATAGAACAATGATCTCATCATGATGAAGAGAACTTGTGAACATACAATATGCAGTTCATCCAGTAGGTATTCTAGCTTCCAACTAAATTTGTATCCACCACAAGTTGTATGTTAAATGTAGAAGATAGGGTTGAGCGACTTTTGTTTTTATAGGATCGGGTCGGATTTCACGAAACCCGACTTTTTCAAAAGTCGGGTTGAGTGAAATCGGCCGATCCTATAGAAAAGTCGGGGTCGGCCGAAACACGAAACCCAATGCAGTGCATTGGGTTTCTAATGGTTCCCAGGGTCTGAAGGAGAGGAAACTCTCCTTCAGGCCCTGCGATCCATATTAATGTGTAAAATAAAGAATAAAAATAAAAAATATTGCTATACTCACCCTCGGACGCGTGACGCCCATGTGACCGCTCACGCGACCAATCACAAGCCGCGACGTCATCAAAAGGTCCTTCAAGCGCTGATTCTTAGGAAGGAAGGCTGCGGGTTAGAACCAGGGTGCGTCCGAGGGTGAGTATATACCTATTAGGAATATACTCACCCTCGGACGCGCCCTGGTTCTAACCCGCAGCCTTCCTTCCTAAGAATCAGCGCTTGAAGGACCTTTCGATGACGTCGCGGCTTGTGATTGGTCGCGTGACGCCCATGTGACCGCTCATGCGACCAATCACAAGCTGCGACGTCATCGAAAGGTCCTTCAGGCGCTCATTCTTAGGAAGGAAGGCTCCCGGTTACAACCAGGGCGCGTCCGAGGGTTAGTATAGCAATATTTTTTATTTTTATTCTTTATTTTACACTTAAATCTGAATTCCGATACCGTTTCCCGATATCTTAAACATATCGGGAATCGGTATCGGAATTCCGATTCCAGATTCAGAAGATCGCCGACCTCATGGCCGACCCCACACTGGGGTCGGGTCGGGTTTCATGAAACCCGACTTTGCCAAAAGTCGGCGACTTCTGAATCTGGCCGACCCGTTTCGCTCAACCCTAGTAGAAGACACAAGCATCCAAAAACACATCATTAAGGGTACAATCTCCTGTGGGTTAGCCCAAAATCAACACAATACATTAGTAGTGTTGCAAATGAGATTGGAAGACATCTCATTCACACATCAAGAAGAAAATGACCAGCAAAAATACACTGCTCAAAAAAAATAAAGGGAACACTTGAACAACAGAATATAACTCCAAGTGAATCAAACTTCTGTGAAATCAAACTGTTCACTTAGGAAGCAACACTGTTTGACAATCAATTTCACATGCTGTTGTGCAAATGGAATAGACAACAGATGGAAATTACTGGCAATTATCAAGACACAATAAAGGAGTGGTTCTGCAGGTGGGGACCACAGACCACATCTCAGTACCAATGCTTTCTGGCTGATGTTTTGGTCACTTTTGAATGTTAGTTGTGCTTTCACACTCGTGGTAGCATGAGACGGACTCTACAACCCACACAAGTGGCTCAGGTAGTGCAGCTTATCCAGGATGGCCCATCAATGCGAGCTGTGGCAAGAAAGTTTGTAGTGTTTGTCAGCGTAGTGTCCAGAGGCACTACCATGAGACAGCCCAGTAGACCAGGAGATGTGGAGGGGGCCGTAGGAGAGCAACAACCCAGCAGCAGGACTGCTACCTCAGCCTTTGTGCAAGGAGGAACAGGAGGAGCACTGCCAGAGCCCTGCAAAATGACCTCCAGCAGGCCACAAATGTGCATGTGTCTGTACAAACGGTTAGAAACCGACTCCATGAGGATCATCTAAGTGCCTGACATCCAGAGATGGGGGTTATGCTCACACCCTAACACCATGCAGGACGCTTGGCATTTTCCACAGAACACCACTGGCACCCTGTGCTCTTCACAGATGAAAGCAGGTTCGCAGTGAGCACATGTAACAGTCTGGAGACGCCGTGGAGAGGGACCTGCTGCCTGCAACACATCCTTCAGCATGACCGGTTTGACAGTGGGTCAATAATGGTATGGGGTGGCATTTCTTTGGAGGGCCGCACAGCCCTCCATGTGCTCGCCAGAGGTAGCCTGACTGCCATTTGGTACCAAGATGAGATCCTTATTATAATTGCCAGACCTGAAATAACAAGCACTTTTCACCTATTGTGTCCCCCCATTTCCTTGTAGATTGTAAGCTTGCGAGCAGGGACCTCACCCCTAATGTCACTATCTAAATTTTTAAATTGTCTTAACTTTTACTGAATTTATTGTCTGTACATGCCCCCGCTTAATTGTAAAGTGCTGCGGAATATGTTGGTCGCTATATAAATAAAAATCATCATTATTATTATCCTCAGACCCCTTGTGAGACCATATGCTGGTGCGGTTGGCCCCGGGTTCCTCCTAATACAGGACAATGCCAGATCTCATGTGGCTGGAGTGTGTCAACAGTTCCTGCAAGATGAAGGCATTGAAGCTATGGACTGGCCCGCCCATTCCCCAGACCTGAATCCGATTGAACACATCTGGAATATCATGTCTCGCACCATCCACCAACATCACATTGCACCACAGGCTGTCCAGGAGTTGGTGGATGCTTTAGTCCAAGTCTGGGAGGAAATCCCTCAGGAGACCATCCGCCGCCTCATCAGGAGCATGCCTAGGCATTGTAGGGAGGTCATACAGGCACGTGGAGGACACACACACTACTGAGCATCATTTCCTTGTCTTGAGGCATTTCCACTGAAGTTGGATCAGCCTGTAACTTCATTTTCCACTTTGATTTTGAGCATCCTTCCAACTCCAAACCTCCTTGGGATACTAGTTGTGATTTACGTTGATCATTTTTAGGTTTTATTGTTCTCAACACATTCCACTATGTAATAAATAAAGATTTACAACTGGAATATTTCATTCAGTGATATCTAGGATGTGGGATTTTAGTGTTCCCTTTATTTTTTTGAGCAGTGTATATCGGAATTGGAAAACTGAATGTCAGCTAATCCTGTAAATGCCACAGCTGATTTCACTGTTGGCAAGGAAAAGGGTGAAATATGAAGTAAATGCACTAAAATCCGCAATGATAAATATTCAGATTTCATTGTGTTTTTTTCTACTGTGGAATTTCTTCAAGAAATTAGGCACATTGGGAGATACAATAGTGATGAATTCTGCAAAGAAACAAAAAATCATCAACACAAATTTTGCCATGTTGATATTAAATTGGGATGCAATTTGGTAGGTAAGGACCATATAACTTATGTTTAGGTAAAAAAAAATGTAAAAAAAAATATTCTAGGGTACATTTAGAGGGCTTTATCTTCAGGTTTCATTGAGAAAACGAGACTTATTTTGTAGTTTCCATTTTTTGCAAGCAGTCTGTGCCTTTTTTCCGATACGAGAAGTTCCTAATTTCTCAAGAGAAAAATTTCCACTCATTGTATTGCAAATAATTGCATAGACGCATTTGTCATATTTTTACTTATAAATTACCAAATTCCACAAGTACTGTACAGTAATATCTTTTTACGGTCCCATAAAGAACTTAACAAAAGTCTAAAGTTGGTTAAAACAGTTTTCTACAGAAAATTGAAAATTTTTTGATAATACAGTAAAAATACAGAATTCTGTACAAATATTCATAAGGAGATTTTTAAAATTTTCAATGTGTCTTGTTAGCAAAATACGATTCAGGTTAAGCATGTAAGAAAATATCAGCAAGAATACGCCATTTATTCTTTCCAGAACAAGGTACAAAAATAATGCTCTACATGAAGAAGGGGAAAAGGGTTCTAGAAGAAGCCTACATCTGAAAGGGAGCTCTCCATGTCTAAAATAGCAAATGAGCAAAAAATGCAAAAAGTTCAAACGAAGACATAACAAATACCAAATCTGTCCTTTGTGATACATGCGATTGAAAAAAAAAAATGGTTAGAACATTCACAATACTATACATAAAATGGAAAATCACTTCATACTAAATTACTACAAAACAAAATTTGCATAATAAATACAAATTTAGAACTGTATAGTAAATGAGGAATAAATTTGACTATATGACAGTCTTGCTTCTTTAAAGTTTTGCAAAATGATGGACTGTGCAAAGTGTCAAAATCTTACTTTTCTTTGTTCAAAACATTTTCAAATGGTTTTATTTTTCAAGCACAATGTATTGCAATTTTAATAATATCCATACAGACCCAAAAGGTGGGAAAAAAGGATCTACAATTTATTTTGCTTACACTGTTTTTGGTCAATTCAAATATATATATAAAAAATATATAAATAATGGCAAAGGCAAAAATTAACTAAACTATACAAAAGATTCTGTATAATTTTGGCTATAAGTGCCATGCATAAATATATATATATATATATATATATATATATATATATATATATATATATACATATGCATATACATACACACATATATACATACACGTACACATATACAGTGCTCAGCATAAATGTAAAAGATCATGATGAAAGTGATTCAGCGGCCAAAAATATATTCCTTATCTGAACCCTGCTGAAACCTCCACATGTGGAATTCCAAAGTCACAAGTTGAGCATCACTCTCCATCCTCCCTTTGATGTGGGCTAAGGCGCTGAGCCCACATCTTTCACGGCACATGTCAGCTGTTTTTAACAGTTGACATGTGCCTCTAACAGCCGTGGGTGGAATCACAATCCACCCCTAGATGTTAACTAGTTAAATGCTGCTGTCAATCTCTGACAGAGGCATTTAACTAGCGCTTCCTGGAAGCGCATGGGAAATCCCACCCATCGGTGACCCCGACACATGATCGCAGGTCACCGATGGATTGGCATGACAACCAGAGGTTTCCAGCAGACCTCTATAGTTGCCATAGTCGGATTCTTATGAGCGCAGCCCGGTGGTCAGGACTCATAGCAAGTGAGCGTTTTTGCTGCATTCAGGCGATCTGATCATCACCTGTATGTAGCAGAGTCAATCAGAAAACTGCAGCTTTTAGTCTAAAGCATGCAAAAAGTATATAAAAGAAAAAAAGTTCAAATCACCCCCCTTTTGCCCCATTCAAACTAAAACAATAAAAAAAATTCAAACATACACATATTTGGTATCGCCGCTTTCAGAATCACCCAATCAATATAAAAACAATTTAACCAGATCACTATAAGGAGTGGTGAAAAAAAAGTCAAAATGCCAGAATAAATTTTTTTTGGTCTCCGCTACATTGCAATAAAATGCAATAAAGGACGATAAAAGGATTTTGTATCCACACCAAAATGGTATCAATAGAAATGTCGGGATGGCGCACAAAAAAATAAGCCCTCACCCAGCTCCAAATCATGAAAAATGGAGACTCTACAGCAGGGGTCCCCAACTCCAGTCCTCAAGGCCCACCAACAGGTCATGTTTTCAGGATTTCCTTTGCATTGCACAGGTGATGCAATTATTACCTGGGCAAGACTAAGGAAATCCTGAAAACATGACATGTTGGTGGGCCTTGAGGACTGGAGTTGGGGACCCCTGCTCTACAGGACTCAGAAAATGGTGCCATTTTTTTTTTTTACCAAAGTTTAGATTTTTTTTTCACCACTGAAATAAAAAAGAACCGAGACATGTTTGTTGTCTATGAACTTGTATTTGTCAGTTATAGCATTTAGTTAACATGGTAAAAAAATCCCCCCAAAACAACAGTGGAATTGCACTTTTTTTGCAATTTCACCGCACATTATTATTATTTATTATTATAGCGCCATTTATTCCATGGCGCTTTACATGTGAGGAGGGGTATATATAATAAAAACAAGTACAATAATCTTGAACAATACAAGCCACAACTGGTACAGGAGGAGTGAGGACCACATGGATTTTTTTCCCGTTTTCCAGTACACGATATGTTAAAACCAATGGTGTCGTTCAAAAGTACAGCTTGTCACGCAAAAAACAAGCCCAAACAATAAAAAAAATGTATGGCTCTGGGAACAAGGGAAGCCAAAAACGAAACCAAAAAAAGGGATAATGGGGTTAAGAGGTTAAAGAGATTGTTGAATAATGGAAAACAAAAGATGGTGCAGTATGTCACCAACTTGCTCATTCCATGCCTAGACTTGCTGCTATCCTTAAAAATCATGGAGGTCATCCAAAATACTGTGTGCAGTAGTTTTAGTTTTTGATGTGGGGCGTATTCATTTTTACATCAAATAATTTGAGTAAAACTGGAGATTTTATATTGAAAGTTTTATCAACCTTACTCATGTTATGTGTTAAAAAAAGGTTCTATCAGGCTCAGTCTTGTCATGTCTTGTTCAATGAGATATGGATTAAAATCTTACCTTTCAAAAGAGGGTGTACTCATTTATGCTGAGCACTAATTATATATACACACACATACGTACATACATGCAAAGTAAAATAAAATATGCTACATTAATTGGATGCTGCATTATGGCAGTATTCTACATCATACAATGCTGAACTAGGGCATACAATGTGCCACACTTTTATAAAAAATGTCCCGGTATAATCTAAAAAAGAAAAAAAGAAAACAATATCAAATTAAGCGCATGTTCGCTGCATTAACAGCGCTGCCTTCTATTGCATGCAGGTGAATCCGCATGTGTTTATTGAACTGTGCAGATTTACCACATCCAATACATTCTATTGATGTAATTTCGCTTGTGGAGACAACCATATCCACAAGAGAAAATTACATGCTGCAGTCTGGAAAGATGCAACACATGTCTGTCTCCACGGGTGATCCGTCGGCGTCTGTGGGCACACAGTGGAAATGGGATTTCTTGAAATTCTATCCACTATGATGTAACATTTGGACGCTGCGGGTTGAATGCTGCATAAATACGCCAGGTCAAACCTGCAGCAACTCCGGATCATGGGCACCTACCCTCACAAATCTCACTTGATTACAGCATCATCACTCTGATGTTTCTCTGGATTGACTGCAGACGTCACCTGAATGATTTATGGCACGTTACCAGCTGCAGGAAAGGCTGGACTAAAAGAGCAGCAGAATTGACATACATCGGAGTTTAAAAGGGGAGATCATAAAAAATACTAAAATTATTAAAATTACTATGTTGGTGCTAATGAAAATGTCACATCTTTCTTCTGCTTTTGCAGCATAAATTGACCTTTTTCTCCTTTAGTGAAATGTGTATGTTACAAATTTGCAATCGTCAATACTTGGCGATGTAGAAAAGTCCTCTGATATTCTGTTCCTGCTTGTAAGGTCTAGGTACTATACTGTAATTTATATATTATAACAGTACAGCTGGGCTCTTCTACTACAGAGCTGGGGACACAGCTTTTTAATTACTGAACAATGGCGGCTAAATCTGAATTTTTATGAATTTTTTTATTTATGAACAAACACCAACGAAGCTGCATAATTGTCAAAAACATAAAGCTCTAATATCTGCTTTGATAAGTCTTCGGTATCATGCAAAGGGCCTGTTTAGTGGCACAAAGACCAAATAGCTTTATTCTACATTGGCAACTGTATATATTATGAAAATACTCTCCACTAGAAGCAATGGTCCTTTGTAATATGAAAAATGAAGCAACACGCCATCATTTTATGTTCAGACTGGCTGACAAATGGTCCCATTTTAAATCAGAGGTGCAGGCAGGTACAGTTGGAGCTACCTAGAATGGTCTGTCAAATACCTATTTGAGGGAAAATACAATTAAAAAAGGAAAGTTCATCTTAAAATTTGGACAATTAACATTTAATTTCTCACATTGATTCAGACTACACACATTTGTGAATATAATAAGGTGACCTCGCTAAGAGCTTAAATTGACTTTCATCAGTCACTATGTCATGGTGCACCGTGCTTGAAGCTAGACAAGAAATAAGCACAAAGCAATACCCATCCCTGACTACAGGGGGCAGTATTATTAGCAGATACTGATGGGGCAGTGTAGGGCTGGAATAAATGTAACAGTGTAACTTTCTGCCTCATCTTGAAAACATATAGTAGCTCGTTACATGTATCAAATGCTGCATCTCCAATTTGGGGGAAAAAGGACAATCCACTCTTCAGGTATCAGGAAGGCAAAGACACATTTTCAATAAATGCATATTTCTATATATTTTTTAAACCACTACACTATATTTCCTTTAGTCTTTTCAAAACTATATTCCACTTTTCCAGGCTTCCCATACAGGCAAAGATTACATATGCTGCCGTAGTCCTGTATCAAAATACCCCAGAAAAGTCAGAGAGCCTTTTTACCTTGACCCTGGCTCCCAGCACCCAGATCATAAGCCCCAAAACCCAGCCCTCTAAATATTTCTCTGCCCTAAACAATAGTGAGAACATATTATAAAGAACCTATCACTTGAACAAAAACTTGAGTTATATACCTTGTAAAACTCCCTAAGCTCCGTTAATGCTGCCGCTTTTTCTTTTTTTGTGCTGCGTTGCTCCATTGCAGAGATATTCACATTTGTTACTTTAGGAGCGGAGCACAGTATGTGAAATCTCTGCTTGTATTTCAACTAGGTGTTTCTTCAGAGTTTTCTCTGAGGGCACACAATTTAAACCTTTCCTCCCAGAAGTTGCCAATCACAGCTCAGCAGTTGATCCAGTAGTCCCAAACTCTTGTTCTGCAAGGAAGGTGTGAAAGCACATGCCCCCAGGAGAAGACTTGGGAAACACCCAGTTGAACTGCAAGTAGAGATTTCACATGCTGCGGTCCACAAGCAACAAGCTGACTATCTCTACAATAGCGTAACGGGGGGGAAAAAAATAATTTGTGGGAGCGCATTGATTTTTTACAAGGTATTTAACAAATTTTGGAGCAAGTTACAGTTCCTTTTTAAATGTAATTCTGATTAGTCCACAATTACTTGTTAGAACTGTTTTAGGAAGACTATTTACCAGAGAAAAATAGTACTAGCAAGCATTCTGTATAATACAGAAGAAACACTATCTTTAAAATATTACTATCTTCCGAAAATAAACAACAACACAGAAGGTTCTAGATCTGTTATAGTCCTCAAATAAGCCAAAATGCACCCTATTTCCAGATATTTTTTAGCTTTCCTTTTAGTCTATTTTTTAAAAGAATCTTTAATCACATAATCACATAATAAAACAATAACAAACACCAATACTTTGTACATATATCCTCTGATGATTTCATGCAGCATTTGCGCCATATTGAGCTGATTAAATTGAATACTCCTTAGCAAATGGCAGTAAATCTAGAGCATTTAAGAGGACCCTTCACCAAATTCACTTTTTTTTTTTTATTTCACTTCTCCGTTCCAGAGATATAAGCAGTCAAAGTATTTGACACCTAATGAGTTAAGAAAAAAAAAAGTTAAGTCAATGTGCGTGTTATTAGATAGAAATTTATACGGGAGACGTTCACGCCCCCAGTAAAATATCAACTCGGATGTAACCAAAGAGGCAATATTTTTTAAAAAATTCTGCCATTATTTCCAGAGTCCAGCTAAACACAAAAAGTTTGATAAAAAGTCCTCTTTACGTATATAAATCCACAGTCCTTCCACGTACAGACCATTTGTTTAGTAGTAAACCATTAATGTAGGAGAAAATTTAATTTACTCTGACAATAACAAAAATAAAATCAATGGATAGATGGGAAGTGTGGATATTCACTATCCATTGGATCATACAGCAGGGTCAATGGCTGGTCTGCTATATTGTCACAATGGTATTTTCCCTTTGCAGTTTCAGAGTTCTTGCGAACACAAGTTTTAGTTTGCTTTTTTTTTTAAGGTAATTTTCTAAGGATCCAATTAAAAGTGAGCTCGACCAAGCAAAGCCCAGAAGGTCTTGTAGTCCTAAATAAACTCTCCACGGAAAGGAAGTAAGTTGGAGTTTTGAAGTTGCCAACGATAGCGCAGCCGAGACAAAGGCTGGTCTTCCACATTCTCAAATTCACTGAAGCCAAGTTGATTGAGCACTTCATAAACTCCAGCTTTGGATGCCACCTGTAAAAACACATATTCCAGGATTAACTTTGATTCTTTGTGCATCGAAATATTTTCATGTTTATATATTCAGATTTATTACCCAAAGAAAACAAGTGATCTGTGGAGTTTACCCAGTTTAAGTATTACTCCATACATACACATAGTATTGGTAACAAGTGTGAAGACAATTGTAATGTTACAACAATGGCACAAGAGGTAAAACATGTAACCATCTTCATTAATGAATATTACATCTTTATTTTTAATTAATGATCACATTGTGTATTCACACCGGGTTATCTTCTAAGCATAAAGTATTTGGATCTTAAGAAAGACTATGGATTAAAAAGGTAAAAAAAAATAGTAGTATCTCCACTACTGACACTTCCAGCTAAATTCTGCTGAGAAAAAAAAAAACTAATTCATCTGTAGCGCCACCACAGTATAAATGAAACATTACACATTCTGCACGGATTTTTGTGAGCAGTCTATACATTACACAGATATACCAGAGCAAGAAACACATTTTCACATCATTCTAGGCTCTGGTTACCCCATCTGATATGGTATTTAAAAATGTATTCTTCAAAAAGGATACCTCATGTGTTGTCTGAGAAAGCCGGCATGCTGATCAGTGGCTCATCTCCAGGAGAACAAGGCTATTAGCGGTCCAAAATCAGACATGCCCAATCGACATCTCCTCCAATGATAAGCTGGCTGGCACCCTCATACACAGTATTTTAGACTGTCAGTCGAACCCACCAATATTGGCGGGTTCAGCTGAAAGTCTACTGTGAATGGTGGCATTTAGATTTCAACATACCCTATTCTTTATTCTCAAAGGAGATGAGAAAGCGGCTAGTGGTCTGGCAGTGACTTATTCCCCTCCCCCAAGGGAGTATCTCTATGTGGTTTTGGGAGGGAAGGCTGTCAGCATATCAAAGGGTTATCCAACAGCTATAGAAGGTGTATGACCTTTTGGGCATTGCACTGAACACTATAAGCCAGCATGCAGACAGAGAAGGAAACTGCAGGTGCCTTCAAGTCTACCACTTTATTACCCTAGATCAGGGGTGCACAGCCTTCAGTCTGGGGACCGCATGCAGCCCACTATGTAGTCGAAGGTATATTTTTGATGTGTTAAGGAGTGGCACAAAGCCCAAGAACATGAATGAATAAAAAAAATTAATGATGTTGTGTAGATAAGCTGGTCATACATTTGTGTAACAATCTTCCTTGTAGTTTAATGTGATCAGTGAAACATTTATCTGTTTTACATACATGCTAGCCACCTTAGGGAGAGACCCAAGTTGGGCTAAATGTAGCGAGATGAAAGAGACCGAAAAGCCCTCTACTTAAAGGAAATACATAGTGGATGCTTTCCTGAAACGGAAAGTACTTGCAAGCAGCATAATACAAAGAATAGCAGGTTTACCCAGAATCCTTTGCAGTAGGCGGAGCTATGCAAATCATCTCTTTCCACCCCTGTCTAATCCACAGCGCTTGGAATCGCCAAGCGTGCAATGCTGCGGATTAGTTTCTAAATTTACACAGCCAACCAATTCCTATCTGTGGACACGTGTTTCGGGCTTTAGGCCCTCATCAGCACAGGGCTGGAATTGGTTGGCTGTATGGAGTGGGGCTCGGTGAGCAAGCGATACATACATGCTAGCCACCTTAGGGAGAGACCCAAGTTAGGCAAAATGTAGCGGGACGAAAGAGACCGAAAAGCCCTCTACTTAAAGGAAATACATAGTGGATGCTTTCCTGAAATGGAAAGTACTTGCAAGCAGCATAATACAAAGAATAGCAGGTTTACCCAGAATCCTTTGCAGTAGGCGGAGCTATGCAAATCATCTCTTTCCACCCCTGTCTAATCCACAGCGCTTGGAATCGCCAAGCGTGCAATGCTGCGGATTAGTTTCTAAATTTACACAGCCAACCAATTCCTACCTGTGGACACGTGTTTCGGGCTTTAGGCCCTCATCAGCACAGGTAGGAATTTAGAAACTGAAATACACTTCAATAGAGTAATTCACGTGCACAGTCCCAATCACTTGACATATGGGAGAATTAGTCATGGAACAAGTATATTATCAGACATTTATAGGATATATATATACACAATATGCTACATAGGTCTCAGATGGTAATACCCGTTTATGTTTTAAATTGTCTTTTCAGAGAGGAAGAGGACTAGAACTCTAGTTCCACCTATAGGAAGTAGCAATCCGAAAAGTCAATATCGACTCTCTAATGAGCCTTGCCACATGACTTAGGATAGAAAACAAAAACAAGATTTCAATTTCCAGTCACTATGTTTCGGGGTACTTCCCCTCGTCAGTGCAAAGTGTGACATCTGGTTAGGCTGGGTCACTCTCCGCAAGGAGAAACGCCATCCCTTGGATCCCAGTCAGATGTTTCTCACCCAATTTTCAAACAGAACAAAAATTTAAGATTAGGATTGCTTTCGATAGACTGCCTAATATCCAGCATGCCAGACTAAACTGGCTGATCACAGATAAAGTTAAAAACAAAAATAAAAAGGTAAAATAAATGCACTCACAGAAAGTAGCAACTGTGGTTAGGTGAATAACAGACCTAAACATGGTTAGTAGTTTCAGCTAATATGACTTTACTCTTATCAGATAGTAAGTGGCCACTGGCTGTAACTTAATGGCCATTCTCCATGTTTTGTTTTTTTCATTCGTACCTACATTACCCCTGGAATTGTAATGTTTATATAGAAAAGTGCAATATATGAATATATATACCCACATACAGATTTATATGGATTCTGGCTGCCTTAGAGATACAGTAGGTAAAGCTGAATAAGACTGATACATGACTAGTCTGTAATATGAGGAGATGGCAGTAATACATAATTTGTGTTAAGTGGAATCAACAGAGCTCTTGTGTTCAGTCACTTCAACTACCTTAAACTGCAGAAAAAGTCATTATAAACTATACGACCAGTCACTTTTGTACAGCAAGGGACAGGAGTCTGCATTTTTTGCTGCCAGCACATTCACCCTCTGTTTCATGAATACGATACACTGTTCCAGATCCTGGGAAAGTAACAATTGGCATCTATGATCTGCACTGCTCCACTAATAAGTCTCACTGTAGATTTGGGGAGGCACTACGAAAAGAGGGTCGAGCAGTCTGGATAGTTTACTCAAAGGTTTTGGCAGCTATCCAAAGCAGAATGCTACATCCCCCTTCCTTATGTCAAGCTAGGTTTGCTTTTCAGTCTGAAAGTCATTTTTCAAAGTAGTATATATGGAGCTTGGTTAAATCTTTTCAATGGTAGTAACTATAACCTATTTATATGTCTATTTAATGATCTATACACACGTAGTATTTTGTTGTATATTTTCATATTAAAAGAAAAAAACAATTCATAGGCTGAATGTCTAGTTCTGTCCCTTTTCATGATTCTTGCCATGAAAAGGGCAATTTAACTGACATGTCTGTATAAGCAACCACATGTATTGGACCTTTATTTAGCACTGCCTTTCTTTTTTTCTCCTGCAAATGTATAATTAAATTGACAATGTTATACGAACATTACCCAGGTCAATGAGTCGTGTCTTTACTCCATCTTACATTTCCCATCTGTACTGCCAGTGTTAGATGTGGTCAGGACACAAGTTAATGATAGGGTATTTGGTAATAGTAGCAAAGGTGAGCGGATAAGGCAAAATTAGAAGTTGCATGTTCGTGTTGTTCGTGTGGATTTTCCCAGAAAATTCAATTTGCAAAGAAGTTATACTCCAGAGATTTAATGTGCCTTATGCTCTGGAGTCCCTCTAGACCCCAGAGCATAACAAATGGAATACCTAAAACATTAAAGAAATCCTTATACTCAGCTCACCGCTGCTCACAGTCACTAGTTCAGTCCTCATCGCATCTTCTGATCCCACCACTCGCACTGAAATCGCTGGCTGGGCCTTCCAGCTCAGATGACGTTCAGTACAATTTTATTCAAGTGCACAAAAGGTCATGGTGTCATGACATCACAACGTGAACTATGACCTTGCAAGCGCATGTGTAAGAAGAGAGATCAGACCGGGGGTACCATTCTCGCGTCGGTGTTATGATCCGGTGACCTTGGAGCTGCATGAGAACTTTCACTGGAGAAAGTGGCCACTATACTGACCGCAATCCTGAACTTAACACCGCAACTAGAAGTAGCCGTGGAGTGTACCTAACACACCTAGACACCTCGTCACAGCCGGAGGACTAAATACCTCTAAAGATGGAAATTGGAATACTATCTTGCCTCAGAGAAAATCCCCAAAGGATAGACAGCCCCCCACAAATATTGGCGGTGAGTCGGAGAGGAAAAAACATACACAGGCAGAAAAACAGGATTTAGCACAGGAGGCCACTCTAGCTAAATAGGACAGGATAGGACAGAGTTCTGTGCGGTCAGTATTAAAACCCTTCAAAACATCCACAGCAGAATATACAAAAAACTTCCTACATCTAGCTAAAGATGTAGGAGCGTATATCTGCAACTCCAGTGAATCCTACAAAGAGCAGGAATAAAGCTGAAACAAGCACACAACAGTGTGCCACAGTTACAAAAACAAAACACTTATCTTTGCTGAATTTGGCAGCAAGCAGGAGAAGCCAGAAAGAGATCCAACACTTCACAAGGAACATTGACAACTGGCAAGGGCTAAAGGATCCTGCACACCTAAATATCCCAGTCAGAATTGTAATTATCCGATACACCTGGCCAGGACTGCGAGTCAGAGACAACTGCATTCCCACCACCAACCACTGGAGGGAACCTAAGAGCAGAATTCACAACAGTCGGGGCCAGAACTGTCGGGACTGTCACATTTGTTGCCTGGGGAAAAGCTTGGAGGCCCAGACAGACCTTTGCACTTGACAGCAGGGGGCGTAACTAAGACAAAAAGGGCAGAGCACATGAAACGAGGGAGAGACTTGGCGGGAACATGCAGCAGGGGCAGGGCAAGTTTGGTGCTCCGTCCTCTGAGCACCGTGACAGCGCAGGTCCGCGCTACATTGTCCCTGCTGCCACTTACAAGGACTGTGACCAGAGAACCATATTCCGCCCGTTGGTTCTCACTGCTCAAGGTACTCAACGCCATGGGCCAGTGAATAACGCGCTCGTGCCACCTAAGATATACGAGTGACTTACTGAGTTTACCTTTTCTCACCTGCATACTTCTGCCGAGCTCTGTCAAGCCCCGACAGTGTTAGAGACTGCTCTTCGCTCTGCAACCTAGGACCCCATGCAAGACGTCGAGGACACCGACACTGACAGGAACTGGACCATCAATGCCTGCAGGACGACACCATTATACCCCTGTTTCAGTAAAGTTAACTTTAAGGCCTCTTTCACACTTCCGTTTTTTGCAATCAGTCACAATCCATCAAAATGTTGAAAAGACGGATCCTGTTTTTTTGACAGTTCCAGTGCATCCTAGAAGGCTATGTGCACATGTTGTGTATGCATCTTCACCGCAGTTTATCGGTGCAAAAACACATACACAACACAACCCATGTTAAAAATAATTAAAAAACAATGTAAAAAATCTTGATTTTTACCTTCCGGCATCCTGCGCAGCTATTTGCTATGCATTACTGGGAACGGAGCATTGGCAAGGCTGCGGAGGCCGCCGGAAGGTGAGAATATCATGATTTTTTAAATTTTTTTCAATTATTTTTAACATTATCTTTTTACTATTGATGCTGCAGAGGCAGCAGCAACAGGAAAAAGATAGAGCGCGAGAGAGAATTTCCCTGACGGGAAATTCTTCCACGCATGCTCAGTTTGAAAAGACGACATCAGTCGCTGGAATCCTGATTTTCAGAGTCAGCGGCGTCCATAGGCTTCCATTACAGCCAACGACAGCGCAGGTTCCCGATGTACACAAAAAAAAGTTCTTCTGTGCGTTGTCTCCGCCCGACGCACAGCAATTTTAAACCAGATCCAGCAGACGACAGATGAAACATGTGGCCATCCGTCACAATCTGTCGCTAATACAAGTCTATGAGAAAAAAAACGGATCCAGCAGCACCATTTGCTGGATCCGCTTTTTTCACAAAACGACGTATTGTGACGGAAAAAAAAAAAGACGGAAGTGTGAAAGAGGCCTAACCCTTGCTCTGCCTCCTGCTCGTTAATGCATCCCGCAACCTGCTCACACTTGCACAGAACCCTCTTGGGCCTCCCCAGAGCCAGAAGTTCCCACTCTGAGTCACACATGGGTTTTATTTTGTCAGTGAGGATTAGATGATGCAATAAGGATTGGATGGGTGATGGTGAGGAGCAGATGGGCCGGAGAGATGAGCTGAGAAAAAACATTTCTACTTTTTTACTTTTTGATGGTCTGTTAATGTTCAAAAAAATGAAAGCCAGAGGACACCATTTTGCCAGGTACGCGTAAATGAGAATTACCAAAAAAATATACAGCCTTTAAAAAAATTCGCATAAGGGTGATATGTTGTAACAAAAGCAACTCTCGCAGATTTGTTCTCTCGATTGGGGATAGATAAAGTTGCCCTATTTAAAAGGGAAGGCGGATATCCACGATCAAGAAATTTTTTATTCATCTCTACAGTGCGTTGTGTTCTCAATCTTGCGTTAGTAACAATGCGTTTGACACGTTGAACCTGTGATTTGGGTAGGGACCGTTTAACATGAGAGGGGTGGCAACTCGAATACAATAATAAACTCTTTCTGTCCGTGGACTTGGTGTAAAGATCAAATTCAAGAGATCCATCATCCTTAATGATTATCAAGGTGTCCAAAAAATTGATATATAAGTAGCGTGGTGTATTTATCCAATAATATTTATACCGTATAGTAGCAAAAGGATAAAATTTAACCTTTATTAGGTATGTATTAAAAATAGGCCTCTAATAGGACCTGACTATAGACCAAAAAACAAAAAAAATAATAAGACAAACCAAAATAGAAAACCAAACGTGGTATGTGCCCTATTACCAACACAGAAAGGAAAAACGAGAAACAGACAGACAAATACAAATAACATATTCTGCAGCACTGACCGTGCCAATACTGAGTAACCAATCCACAATAGTCTTTACAGGCTCACGCAAAGTGGGCCAACTATTGAACAAACCAGCTGGACATAAATATATTTATGACACAGGATGCACCTCTATATGAAGGTATTATGGCTATAACTGTGTCTATACAAACAGAGTATCACCTTGTCACAGCTGGTTATTAAACCAAAGAATGTACTTATAGTATATCACTGGTAGACAACATATCATTGCTCTACCAAAATATATATACCCAGATAGGAATAACGTCAGTGCAGAGTAGCAGACCACATATGCAGCATAGCGAGATGCCCAACAATAAAAAATAATACCCTGTCTGTTTCTCGTTTTTCCTTTCTGTGTAGGTAATAGGGCACATACCACGTTTGGTTTTCTATTTTGGTTTGTCTTATTATTTTTTTTGTTTTTTGGTCTATAGTCAGGTCCTATTTGAGGCCTATTTTTAATACATACCTAATAAAGGTTAAATTTTATCCTTTTGCTACTATACGGTCCAAAAAATTGACACTGTGCTGGTCCTTAGAAATCGTAAATTTCAGATTGGGAATCTGAGTATTCATCTCAGAGAAAAACTGGGTAAGCGAAGCCTCATCGCCCTTCCATATCAGGAATATATCATCAATAAATCTCTTCCAGTACACAGAGTACTGTTGGAAGAGGTTATTGGTATATACATGATGCTCCTCAAAGGACGCCATGAAGATATTGGCGTACGGAGGCGCCACATTTGACCCCATAGCGGTCCCAACCCTTTGAATAAAAAACTGGTCACCGAAGAGAAAAAAAATTTTGGTCAAAATTAAGTTTAATAATGTCTGACAAAAGTCCTTTTGAATCGAAGAGAAATCTGTGTATGTGTCAAGAAACCACTGAACTGCTTCCATCCCTTTAACATGGTCTGTACTCGTGTAAAGGCTGTTAACATCCATAGTAACAAGATAATCTTTAGGTAGGGTACGAACTGAGCCCAAGCCCTCAAGGAAATGACTACTCTGCCGTTCCCCTGTATAGCAGATTCTGCTTATGGTTTCCAAAAGGCAGTTATTACTCCCTACAGGTATAGAGAGTTTCGTTTCTTTTTTTGGTGGGGTATGATACTTTTGATCCTGTGTGTCTTAACACGTTCTTTGCATGCAGCTATATCCTTCAAGTGGGTCACCAGTGATGGTATATTATACACATGATAAATCTTATTATAAATAAAATAGATATCACTCTGGGGATTTATTCTATTATTCACTACAGGTTTAGTCCCGGTTTCTTTCTTCCTCCCCCTTTACCTATGGATTTCGGTTGGATCTTATACGGTAATTAAACTATATATGAACGTGGTTCATGTGTTTTCCTTTTTTAATATTTATATGGTGATATTTCTCCTTGTTTTTTGTGATTTTCCCCTTTTTTTCTGTTTAGAGGATTTATTCAGCCAGACAATGTACTTAGTCTTTTGATCATATTATAATGGACTGTTCATGTTCTCTCTGTGCATAGACTTCCTTGAGAAAGGCATATGTTGCCGAAACGTTGGAAACTGTGATGTCTGTTGTTAATCGGCTGTTCTGTAATAAATCTACCCTTTGAAAATTGAAGCTATTGTGGACCTTATTGAGTGCCGAAGGTTATTCTCTTTTTGATTCATAGTTATTCTTTCTGAGCACCTCTTTGCATCATAGAGTGCGCTATTTCTGACCTTAATATTCTATACTTACAGTCTGACAAGTACACACTGACTGAAGACTGTCAGGTGTATTAGGTCAATGAAGCAGGTCACTAGATGCTCTAATAATGACATTGATAATGGCTAGTTAATATATAGTTTTCCAGGAGGAATGCCAATTAGGAAAAAGTCCAAGAAAATATGGTCCGTATTTCTTATTTCATGGGGAATGCGACCACTTCTTTTGCATTAACTGTCAAGAATTGCTGTGAAGAATATTGTTGCATGCTGAACATTCTGTAAAAGTCTGAGCACAAGGTCACCCCCTTCTATCCTGTGCTGACCTGAGGACAGAGGATGAGACCTTGCATATCTGCTACACACTTTGTATGTGTGCTTTGTAGTTATTAGCATGTCAATTAGCTTGTAGGACAGAAATGACAAGTAAATAAGCTTGCACTTACTTTCCACTTCGTGTTAGTTCAGCTTTTTCTAACTTTTGAAGGGTTTGTTATACTTTGCACAGTGTGTTGTCTTTGGCACACTTCTGCATATGTTACAATGTTTCCTTGTTGACAGTAAAAATGCAGTTTATGAAAAGGGCGAGACTGATAGGTCTTTTCACAAAACTTCTTTCATTCAAAATACAGAATCGACAGATGCGGAACTTTTAGGAAGCATGCCAAACAAGGAGGAGTGCAAATAAACTATATTTGAGGGGTCAAATATCCACAGTACAGACCAAAAGTTTGGACACACCTCATTTAATAATTTTTCTGTATTTTCATGACTATGAAAATTGTATATTCACACTGAAGGCCTCAAAACTTTGAATTAACACATGTGGAATTATATACTTAAAAAAGTGTGAAACAACTGAAATTATGTCATATTCTAGGTTCTTCAAAGTAGCCACCTTTTGATTTGATGACTGCTTTGCACACTCTTGGCATTCTCTTGATGAGCTTCAAGAGGTAGTCACTGGGAATGGTTTTCACTTCACAGGTGTGCCCTGTCAGGTTTAATAAGTGGGATTTCTTGCCTTATAAATGGGGTTGGGACCAGTTGTGTTGTGCAGAAGTCTGGTGGATACACAGCTGATAGTCCTACTAAATAGACTGTTAGAATTTGTATTATGGCAAGAAAAAAGCAGCTGAGTAAAGAAAAACGAGTGGCCATCATTACTTTAAGAAATGAAGGTCAGTCAGTCTGAAAAATTCGGAAAACTTTGAAAGTGTCCCCAAGTGCAGTGGCAAAAACCATCAAGCACTACAAAGAAACTGGCTCACATGAGGACCGCCCCCAGGAAAGGAAGACCAAGAGTCACCTTTGCTTCTGAGGATAAGTTTATCCGAGTCACCAGTCTCAGAAATCGCACGTTAATAGCAGCTCAGATTAGAGACCAGGTCAATGCCACACAGAGTTCTAGCAGCAGACACATCTATACAACAACTTAAGAGGAGAATTTGTGCAGCAGGCCTTCATGGTAAAATAGCTGCTAGGAAACCACTGCTAAGGACAGGCAACAAGCAGAAGAGACTTGTTTGAGCTAAAGAACACAAGGAATGGACATTAGACCAGTGGAAATCTGTGCTTTGGTCTGATGAGTCCAAATTTGAGACATTTGGTTCCAACCACCGTGTCTATGTGTGACGCAGAAAAGGTAAACGGATGGACTCTACATGCCTGGTTCCCACCGTGAAGCATGGAGGAGGAGGTGTGATGGTGTGAAGGTGCTTTGATGGTGAAACTGTCGGGGTTTTATTCAAAAATGAAGGCATACTGAACCAGCATGGCTACCACAGCATCTTGCAGCGGCATGCTGTTCCATCCGGTTTGCGTTTAGTTGGACCATCATTTATTTTTTAACAGGATAATGACACCAAACACACCTCCAGGCTGTGTAACGGCTATTTGACCAAGAAGGAGAGTGATGGGGTGCTACGCCAGATGACCTGACCTCCATAGTTACCAGACCAGAACCCAATTGAGATGGTTTGGGGTGAGCTGGACCGCAGAGTGAAGGCAAAAGGGCCAACAAGTGCTAAGCATCTCTGGGAACTCCTTCAAGATTGTTGGAAGACAATTCCCGGTGACTACCTCTTGAAGCTCATCAAGAGAATGCCAAGAGCGTGCAAAGCAGTCATCAAAACAATAGGTGGCTACTTTGAAGAACCTAGAATATAAGACATAATTTCAGTTGTTTCACACTTTTTTGTTAAGTATATATTTCCACATCTGTTAATTCACAGTTTTGATGCCTTCAGTGTGAATGTAGAATTTTCATAGTCATGAAAATACAGAAAAATGTTTAAATGAGAAGGTGTGTCCAAACTTTTGGTCTGTACTGTATATTGAAAGACTTTTGCTAATAAAGATACATACTGGTATATTGCAGATAAGCAATGGACATGGCACAAGAACATGACTAATTATGTACAAGATAAGAGAATGCCATGGGGCCAAATTTAGCTTCTTTTCTTGAACCATCACATACATTTCCTTACCACTTAAATGTGAGTCCACATAAATAGGAGGAGGAATGGACAGACAGAGCATTGATCATCCTGTGCAGCTGTTCAGAGTCTCAAAATGTAAGGGGGGCCACTCCTGCCTCCAAAGCAGGTAAAATTGTGCATTATAATACAGAGGGGCCCTCTTTTTTCTGTGTCTGCCTAAGGAAGGATGGGTATGCCCTAGTGAATTATTGTTTGTCACCAGCTTGTACAAAACCCTTTAAACCTACTGTCAAGGTACAACACTGTGAAACACCTGTCCTGGGTATTCCAGGTTACATTTCCTCCCCCTGGGTCCGCTGCCTTCCACTGTGCTCCAAGTTAGGTTTTGCAAGTGGCCCAGCGAGCTCTTATGACATCTTCTGCCTAGCCCTATTTAAGGTCCACTAAGATGCACACCTATATCTTGGTCTTAAGACTCTTAGACTTGTTTGTTTTGCTATGCACCTCTATCTGCTCCTGGCCAACATCTGCCTGCACTGATTCAGACTTTATTATGTCCTCTCTGCACCTGTCTGCCTGTGGCCTACAGTGTTCCGATCCCCACTCCAGATCTGCTTTCATGCTGCTGCATCAATACCCAGGATCTGTGTGCCCACCCAGACCTGGGGCTTAGAGGACTCACCTCACCTGGTGAGCTTAACAGAAGCATGTCCCACCATAAGCACCAAACCGGACAAAGCACAAGAGTAAGCACTGGTTAAGTAAAAGAAAAATGTTCCTTGTTCAGAAACTAGACTTTTTATTCACATATGATTGGACAGCATATTTTGATCCCCTTCTGGGGACTAATGTGTTTTCAGGTATTAGATGAATAAAATACTTACCAAAGTAGTTTGTGTGTCCAGTCAACAATCCCTGGCAACATAAAAAGAGCATATAGCATATTTTGTTATTGCTTGAGTTAATATTTGTTCTCAATGGGCAAAGGCCAGGGAAGTAAGCTGCCGTCAGGGACTTCTGGTGGCAGCTTCTTTTTCCCCCAAGAATAAAATGATCAGGCGCTCAAATTCAACATGACATCCTTCTTTCAGAACTCAGGAGACCCAATATACATAAGATAGTAGACTGATCTCAGCCAAGTTGTGGGAATAAGCATGGGGCATCTTTAAACTGTATATATTTCAGTCTTAATTGTAACATGAGATAAAATGATAAAAAGTGGAGATAAATGGATGAAACAATGGTATATATTGTTATGCAAGCTGAAATCAAGCTTAGTCATAAAGCATTAATATTGAAACCAGCAGGAAACAATGTTCATCAAGTTTATGCAGTCAAGGTTGGAAAATGCCATCCAAAATGTCAGTCCGATCGAAAATCTACAAGAGTTTGATAAGCATCATTTACCTATTGAGAAAGTACCAGCACACGATTAAGACAAGCGTCTTTCAGTTCTAACCGGGGCTAGTCTGCCCTGATTAACTGGGGTTGGCAGATGTGCCTTTCATCTCTCACTCCAGAGATCAGGCTCGTCACAATGAATTAGTGGAACTAGCAGGGATGGAGGGCCAGGGGCTTTCCCACAACCCAAAATCAGCAAGTTTCAAATACGACTCCATTAAAGTATGAAACAAAAACCATAACTGCTGGCTGCTTGTTTCCTGGCGCATTGTTTCATTTGGCAATTGGTGTATCTTCATCTAAAACAGCATGAAGGATAAAGTGCTCATTTCATGAATAATGCAGGTGTTGCTCCGCAAATCTAATTTGATACACTAGAAGAGTCGAGAAAAAATAAAAGACCCTGAATGCCACATTCTACCAAGACGTACTGGTAGTAAACCAGGGATCCAATGCATTTAAAAGATTGGAAAATTGTCCTATGATTAAATTCCTGAAAACTTTCAGGATTTCTAAGTCGTGTGCCGAGAACGGAAAGCTCACTTAGTTTATATATTTTATGGAATGGTGCGGTGAGAGTTAAAGCATTTATAGACTAACCTAAGTTATGAACAAATCCAAATTAACCCCTTCCCGACCCATGACGCCACGTAGGCGTCATGAAAGTCGGTGCCATTCCGACCCATGACGCCTATGCGGCGTCATGGAAAGATCGCGTCCCTGCAGATCGGGTGAAAGGGTTAACTCCCATTTCAACCGATCTGCAGGGACAGGGGGAGTGGTAGTTTAGCCCAGGGGGGGTGGCTTCACCCCCTCGTGGCTACGATCGCTCTGATTGGCTGTTGAAAGTGAAACTGCCAATCAGAGCGATTTGTAATATTTCACCCATTATAACGGGTGAAATATTACAATCCAGCCATGGCCGATGCTGAAATATCATCGGCCATGGCTGGAAATACTAGTGTGCCCCCACCCCACCCCTCCGATCGCCCCCCCACCCCCCCGATCTGGCCGGTACACTGCTCCGGCTCCCCTCCGTCCAGTGCTCCGCTCCCCCCCGTGCTCGTGTCCGCTCCCCCCGTGCTCCAATCACCCCCCCGTGCTCCAATCACCCCCCCTGCACTCCGATCCACCCCCCCGTGCTCCGTTCCACCCCCCCGTGCTCCGTTCCAGCCCCCCCGTGCTCCGTTCCACGCCCCCCGCGCTCCGTTCCACCCCTCCCGCGCTCCGATTCCCCCCCCCGTGCTCCGATCCCCCCCCCCGTGGTCCCCCCCCACCCTATCATACTTACCGATCCTGCCGGGGTCCCGTCCGTCTTCTCCCGGGCGCCGCCATCTTCCAAAATGGCGGGCGCATGCGCAGTGCGCCCGCCGAATCTGCCGGCCGGCAGATTCGTTCCAAAGTGCATTTTGATCACTGAGATATAATCTATCTCAGTGATCAAAATAAAAAAAATAATAAATGACCCCCCCCCTTTGTCACCCCCATAGGTAGGGACAATAAAAAAATAAAGAAATTTTTTTTTTCCACTAATGTTAGAATAGGGTTAGGGGTAGGGTTAGGGTTAGGGTTAGGGTTAGGGGTAGGGTTAGGGGTAGGGGTAGGGTTAGGGGTAGGGTTAGGGGTAGGGGTAGGGTTAGGGGTAGGGGTAGGGTTAGGGTTAGGGGTAGGGTTAGGGGTAGGGTTAGGGGTAGGGTTAGGGGTAGGGTTAGGGGTAGGGTTAGGGCTAGGGTTAGGAATGTGCACACGTATTCTGGTCCTCTGCGGATTTTTCCGCTGCGGATTTGATAAATCCGCAGTGCTAAACCGCTGCGGATTTATGGCGGATTTACCGCGTTTTTTTCTGCGCATTTCACTGCGGTTTTACAATTGCGATTTTCTATTGGAGCAGATGTAAAACCGCTGCGGAATCCGCACAAAGAAGTGACATGCTGCGGAATGTAAACCGCTGCGTTTCCGTGCAGTTTTTCCGCAGCATGTGTACAGCGATTTTTGTTTCCCATAGGTTTACATTGAACTGTACACTCATGGGAAACTGCTGCGGATCCGCAGCGTGTGCACATACCTTTAGAATTAGGCTATGTGCACACGGTGCGGATTTGGCTGCGGATTCGCAGCAGTGTTCCATCAGGTTTACAGTACCATGTAAACATATGAAAAACCAAATCCGCTGTGCCCATGGTGCGGAAAATACTGCGCGGGAACGCTGCGTTGTATTTTCCGCAGCATGTCAATTCTTTGTGCGGATTCCGCAGCGTTTTACACCTGTTCCTCAATAGGAATCCGCAGGTGAAATCCGCACAAAAAACACTGGAAATCCGCGGAAAATCCGCAGGTAAAACACAGTGCCTTTTACCCGCAGATTTTTCAAAAATGGTGCGGAAATATCTCACACGAATCCGCAACGTGGGCACATAGCCTTAGGGTTGTGGTTAGGGTTAGGGGTGTGTTGGGGTTAGTGTTGTGGTTAGGGGTGTGTTGGGGTTAGTGTTGTGGTTAGGGGTGTGTTGGGGTTAGGGTTGTGATTAGGATTATGGCTACAGTTGGGATTAGGGTTAGGGGTGTGTTGGGGTTAGTGTTGGAGGTAGAATTGAGGGGTTACCACTGTTTAGGCACATCAGGGGTCTCCAAACGCAACATGGCGCCACCATTGATTCCAGCCAATCTCGTATTCAAAAAGTCAAATGGTGCTCCCTCACTTCCGAGCCCTGACGTGTGCCCAAACAGTGGTTTACCCCCACATATGGGGTACCAGCATACTCAGGACAAACTGCGCAACAATTACTGGGGTCCAATTTCTCCTGTTACCCTTGTGAATCTAAAAAAATGCTTGCTAAAACATAATTTTTGAGGAAAGAAAAATGATTTTTTATTTTCACGGCTCTGCGTTGTAAACGTCTGTGAAGCACTTGGGGGTTCAAAGTGCTCACCACATATCTAGATAAGTTCCTTGGGGGGTCTAGTTTCTAAAATGGGGTCACTTGTGGGGGGTCTCTACTGTTTAGGCACACCAGGGGCTCTGCAAACGCAACGTGACACCCGCAGACCATTCCATCAAAGTCTGCATTTCAAAAGTCACTACTTCCCTTCTGAGCCCCGACGTGTGCCCAAACAGTGGTTTACCCCCACATATGGGGTATCAGCGTACTCAGGAGAAACTGGACAACAACTTTTGGGGTCCAATTTCTCCTGTAACCCTTGGGAAAATAAAAAATTCTGGGCTAAATAATTATTTTTGAGGAAAGAAAACGTATTTATTATTTTCACGGCTCTGCATTATAAACTTCTATGAAGCACTTGGGGGTTCAAAGTGCTCACCACACATCTAGATAAGTTCCTTTCAGGGTCTAGTTTCCAAAATGGGGTCACTTGTGGGGGGTTTCTACTGTTTAGGCACATCAGGGGCTCTGCAAACGCAACGTGACGCCCGCAGAGCATTCCATCAAAGTCTGCATTTCAAAACGTCACTACTTCAATTCCAAGCCCCGGCATGTGCCCAAACAGTAGTTTACCCCCACATATGGGGTATCACCGTACTCAGGAGAAACTGGACAACAACTTTTGGGGTCAAATTTCTCCTGTTACCCTTGGGAAAATTAAAAAATTCTGGGCTAAATAATTATTTTTGAGGAAAGAAAACGTATTTATTATTTTCACGGCTCTGCATTATAAACTTCTATGAAGCACTTGGGGGTTCAAAGTGCTCACCACACATCTAGATAAGTTCCTTTGGGGGTCTAGTTTCCAAAATGGGGTCACTTGTGGGGGGTTTCTACTGTTAAGCCACATCAGGGGCTCTGCAAACGCAACGTGACGCCCACAGAGCATTCCATCAAAGTCTGCATTTCAAAACGTCACTACTTCACTTCCGAGCCCCGGCATGTGCCCAAACAGTGATTTACCCCCACATATGGGGTATCAGCGTACTCAGGAGAAACTGGACAACAACTTTTGGGGTCAAATTTCTCCTGTTACCCTTGGGAAAATAAAAAATTGCAGGCTAAAAGATCATTTTTGAGAAAATAATTTTTTTTTTTATTTTCATGGCTCTGCGTTATAAACTTCTGTGAAGCACTTGGGGGTTCAAAGTCCTCACCACACATCTAGATTAGTTCCTTTGGGGGTCTAGTTTCCAAAATGGTGTCATTTCTGGGGGATCTCCAATGTTTAAGCACACAGGGGCTCTCCAAACGTGACATGGTGTCCGCTAATGATTGGAGCTAATTTTCCATTTAAAAAGCCAAATGGCGTGCCATCCCTTCCGAGCCCTGCCGTGCGCCCAAACAGTGGTTTACCCCCACATATGGGGTATCAGCGTACTCAGGACAAACTGGACAACAATATTTGGGGTCCAATTTCTCCCATTATCCTTGGCAAAATAGGAAATTCCAGGCTAAAAAATCATTTTTGAGGAAAGAAAAATTATTTTTTATTTTCATGGCTCTGCGTTATAAACTTCTGTGAAGCACCTGGGGGTTTAAAGTGCTCAATATGCATCTAGATAAGTTCCTTGGGGGGTCTAGTTTCCAAAATGGGGTCACTTGTGGGGGAGCTCCAATGTTTAGGCACACAGGGGGCTCTCCAAACGCGACATGGTGTCCGCTAACAATTGGAGCTAATTTTCCATTCAAAAAGTCAAATGGCGCGCCTTCCCTTCCGAGCCCTGCCGTGTGCCCAAACAGTGGTTTACCCCCACATATGAGGTATCGGCGTACTCGGGAGAAATTGCCCAACAAATTTTATGATCCATTTTATCCTACTGCCCATGTGAAAATGAAAAAATTGAGGCGAAAATAATTTTTTTGTGAAAAAAAAGTACTTTTTCATTTTTACAGATCAATTTGTGAAGCACCTGAGGGTTTAAAGTGCTCACTAGGCATCTAAATAAGTTCCTTGGGGGGTCTAGTTTCCAAAATGGGGTCACTTGTGGGGGAGCGCCAATGTTTAGGCACACAGGAGCTATCCAAACGCGACATGGTGTCCGCTAACGATGGAAATAATTTTTCATTCAAAAAGTCAAATGGCGCTCCTTCCCTTCCGAGCCTTACCATGTGCCCAAACAGTGGTTTACCCCCACATGTGAGGTATTGGTGTACTCAGGAGAAATTGCCCAACACATTTTAGGATCCATTTTATCCTGTTGCCCATGTGAAAATGAAAAAATTGAGGCTAAAAGAATTTTTTTGTGAAAAAAAAGTACTTTTTCATTTTTACGGATCAATTTGTGAAGCACCTGGGGGTTCAAAGTGCTCACTATGCATCTAGATAAGTTCCTTGGGGCGTCTAGTTTCCAAAATGGGGTCATTTGTGGGGGAGCTCCAATTTTTAGGCACACGGGGGCTCTCCAAACGTGACATGGTGTCCGCTAAAGAGTGGAGCCAATTTTTGATTCAAAAAGTCAAATGGCGCTCCTTCCCTTCCAAGCCCTGCCGTGCGCCCAAACAGTGGTTTACCCCCACATATGAGGTATCAGCGTACTCAGGACAAATTGGACAACAACTTTCGTGGTTCAGTTTCTCCTTTTACCATTGGGAAAATAAAAAAATTGTTGCTAAAAGATAATTTTTGTGACTAAAAAGTTAAATGTTCATTTTTTCCTTCCATGTTGCTTCTGCTGCTGTGAAGCACCTGAAGGGTTAATAAACTTCTTGAATGTGGTTTTGAGTACCTTGAGGGGTGCAGTTTTTAGAATGGTGTCACTTTTGGGTATTTTCAGCCATATAGACCCCTCAAACTGACTTCAAATGTGAGGTGGTCCCTAAAAAAAATGGTTTTGTAAATTTCGTTGTAAAAATGACAAATCGCTGGTCAAATTTTAACCCTTATAACTTCCTAACAAAAAAAAATTTTGTTTCCAAAATTGTGCTGATGTAAAGTAAACATGTGGGAAATGTTATTTATTAACTATTTTGTGTCACATATCTCTCTGGTTTAACAGAATAAAAATTCAAAATGTGAAAATTGCGAAATTTTCAAAATTTTCGCCAAATTTCCGTGTTTATCACAAATAAATGCAGAATTTATTGACCTAAATTTACCACTAACATGAAGCCCAATATGTCACGAAAAAACAATCTCAGAACCGCTAGGATCCGTTGAAGCGTTCCTGAGTTATTACCTCATAAAGGGACACTGGTCAGAATTGCAAAAAACGGCAAGGTCTTTAAGGTCAAAATAGGCTGGGTCTTGAAGGGGTTAAAGAGGTATAACATGGGCAACATGACATTATTTTTTTCATGCAAGAAAGTGAATGGTTAAGGGAAGTTATACTGAATGAGGATGCCATTCCCACATGCGCAATATTGCAAAACAGGACTTTGCTAACGGTTTAAAAGGCTTCTCACCATTTGAATTGGAGCCTTTTTGCTAGGATATGCCACTCACCTGGCAAGGGTTTCAACCTCAGGAAGTTCCATTGAAACAAACAATGAATTAGCACAGCACCATTTCACAATTTTTCCCTGCACAGTAGTACATCAGTTCACCCTCTATATAGAAAACTGCATTATAATTTCATATAGTTTTTTTTACTATTTTTTATTTTACTTTTTTATTAATACTTTATTTTTTTAACTTTTCTTCATAAAATTTATTTATATCGTACAAAATACAAATACAGACATTTAGTTATTAAATCACTTAATCGGTCAGCATGATTTCAAATTTCAAACTATTAATATGTACATGTAGCTCTTTGAAAGAGGAGTCCAGCAATACCTTTACATGGCCAGTCTCTTACTCCATTACTGAGAAATCAGCATTTGAATTGATATGCAAACGGTAATGGAAGAACTGAAGCCTCTGTCACTGCAGCTCTATTCCCCTTCCATTGCTGCCTCTTCCTGCTTGACAGACATCTTCTATGCTGTGTGACTTCAGGCAAAAGAGCTCTCAGCCAAGCAGGATGAGGCAGCCTTTGGCAAGGAATAGAGATGGAGTGACATACCATATCAAATCAAATGTTGATTTCTCAGTAACAGAGGACTGCCCATGTAAAGGTATTGCTGGACTCATCTTGGAAAGAGCTACATGCACATATAAATAGCTTGAGGGTTAAATCCTGCTGATAGAATCTCTTAAAATATTAAGCATTTGACATGTTAATATGTCAGCATTTTTTCTTTAATCAGGTCATATATACCCCACGGTGAAAAAAAACCCCAATATTTCTCTCTCTCAATCTACCGTATATACTCGAGTATAAGCCGACCCGAGTATAAGCCGACCCCCCTAATTTTGCCACAAAAAACTGGGAAAACTTATTGACTCGAGTATAAGCCTAGGGTGGAAATGCAGCATTTACCAGTGAATTTCAAAAATAAAAATAGATCATTCTTGCCCCATAGCTGTGCCATATAGTGCTCTGCATGTTCATTATTGCCCCATAGCTGTGCCATATAGTGCTCTGCACCATTCATTATTGCCCCATAGCTGTGCCATATAGTGCTCTGCACTGTTCATATTTCCCCATAGCTGTGCCATATAGTGCTCTGCACCGTTCATATTTCCCCATAGCTGTGCCATATAGTGCTCTGCACCGTTCATATTGCCCCATAGCTGTGCCATATAGTGCTCTGGACCGTTCATATTTCCCCATAGCTCTGCCATATAGTGCTCTGCACGTTCATATTTCCCCATAGCTCTGCCATATAGTGCTCTGCACCGTTCATATTGCCCCATAACTCTGCCATATAGAGCTCTGCACCGTTCATATTTCCCCATAGCTCTGCCATATAGTGCTCTGCACCGTTCATATTTCCCCATAGCTCTGCCATATAGTGCTCTGCACCGTTCATATTGCCCCATAGCTCTGCCATATAGTGCTCTGCACCGTTCATATTTCCCCATAGCTGTACCATATAGTGCTCTGCACCGTTCATATTTCCCCATACCTGTGCCCCATATAGTGCTCTGCACCATTCATATTTCCCCATAGCTGTGCCCCATATAGTGCTCTGCACCGTTCATATTTCCCCATAGCTGTGCCCCATATAGTGCTCTGCACCGTTCATATTTCCCCATAGATGCTCCACATAAATCTCTGCCATTGCTGCTGCTGCAATAAAAAAAAAATGCAATACTCACCTCTCTTGCTTGCAGCTCCCAGCGTCCGGTCCCGGCATCTCTCCGCTCTGACTGATCAGGCAGAGGGCGCCGCGCACACTCTATGCGTCATCACGCCCTCTGACCTGCACAGTCAGTGCAGATAGACGCCGGGAAGATGGAGCGGCGCCCGGCGGCTGGAACGTGGACAGGGTTAGGTTTGAGGTTAGGGTTGAGATTAGGATTAGGGGTGTGTTGGATTTAGGGTTTTGTTTAGGGTTATGGTTAGGGTTGACATTCGGGTTGTTTTGGGGTAAGGGTTGTGATTATCGTTAGGGTTAATGATTAGGATTATGGATCGGGTTGGGATTAGGGTTAGGGGTGTGTTGGGGTTAGGGTTGGAGCTAGAATTGGGGGGTTTCCACTGTTTAGGTACATCAGGGGGTCTCCAAACACGACAGCCAATTTTGCGCAAAAAGTCAAATGGTGCTCTGTTGTGAATTCTGTGGCAGAGCTCCCTCCTGTGGTCACAAGTGGTACTTCGGCTGGTTCTCTCTGTGAGCTTCCGTTGGTGGAGGAAAGTGGTACTGCGGCTTCTGAGTTTCCTTCCTCAGGTGATGTGGTGAAGTCGTTAGGTGCTGCTCTATTTAACTCCACCTAGTGCTTTGATCCTGGCTTCCAGTCAATGTTCTAGTATTGGACCTGTTTCCTCCTGGATCGTTCCTATGGCCTGCTGCTCTGCATAGCTAAGTTCCTCTTTGCCATTTGTTTTCTGTTTTTTCTGTCCAGCTTGTCAATTTGTTTTTTACTGCTTGCTGGAAGCTCTGGGACGCAGAGGGTGTACCTCCGAGCCGTTAGTTCGGTACGGAGGGTCTTTTTGCCCCCTTTGCGTGGTTTTTGTAGGATTTTGTGTTGACCGCAAAGTTACCTTTCCTATCCTCGCTCTGTTCAGAAAGTTGGGCCTCACTTTGCTAAATCTATTTCATCTCTACGTTTGTCTTTTCATCTTAACTCACAGTCATTATATGTGGGGCCTGCCTTTTCCTTTGGGGTATTTCTCTGAGGCAAGGTAGGCTTATTTTCTATCTTCAGGCTAGCTACCGTATATACTCGAGTATAAGCCGACCCGAGTATAAGCCGACCCCCCTAATTTTGCCACAAAAAACTGGGAAAACTTATTGACTCGAGTATAAGCCTAGGGTGGAAATGCAGCATTTACCGGTGAATTTCAAAAATAAAAATAGATCATTATTTCCCCATAGCTGTGCCATATAGTGCTCTGCACCGTTCATATTTCCCCATAGGTGTGAACCATATAGTGCTCTGCACCGTTCATTGTGCCCCCTAGCTGTGCCATATACGGTGCTCTGCACCGTTCACTGTGCCCCATAGCTGTGCCATATACGGTGCTCTGCACCGTTCACTGTGCCCCATAGCTGTGCTGTGCCATATACGGTGCTCTGCACCGTTCACTGTGCCCCCCCTAGCTGTGCCATATACGGTGCTCTGCACCGTTCACTGTGCCCCATAGCTGTGCTGTGCCATATACGGTGCTCTGCACCGTTCACTGTGCCCCATAGCTGTGCTGTGCCATATACGGTGCTCTGCACCGTTCACTGTGCCCCCCCTAGCTGTGCCATATACGGTGCTCTGCACCGTTCACTGTGCCCCATAGCTGTGCTGTGCCATATACGGTGCTCTGCACCGTTCACTGTGCCCCATAGCTGTGCTGTGCCATATACGGTGCTCTGCACCGTTCACTGTGCCCCATAGATGTTCCACATAAATTTGTGCCGCCGCTGCCGCAATAAAGAAAAAAAAACACATACTCACCTCCCTTGATTGCAGCTCCCGGCGTCTCGTTCCGGCGCCTCCATCTTCCCGGCGTCTCTGCTCTGACTGATCAGGCAGAGGGCGCCGCGCACACTATATGCGTCATCGCGCCCTCTGCCTGATCAGTCAGAGAGCAGAAACGCCGGGAAGATGGATCGGCGCCCGGCGGCTGGAACGTGGACAGGTGAATATGCTATACTCACCTAGTCCTGGCGATCCTCGCGCAGTCCCCTCCTGTCTTCGGCGCTGCAGCTTCTTTCTCTATCAGCGGTCACCGGCACCGCTGATTAGAGGAATGAATAGGCGGCTCCGCCCCTATGGGAGGTGGAGCCGCTTATTCATTTCTGTAATGAGCGGTCCCACGTGACCGCTGAAGAGAGGAAGAAGCTGCAGCGCCGAAGCCCGTGGGACGGCAGGGACAGCGCGAGGATCGCTGGGACTAGGTAAGTATGCCTCAGCGCCCTCACCCCCTCACCTGCCGACCCCACCGCTACCGTGACTCGAGTATAAGCCGAGGGGGGCACTTTCAGCCCAAAAATTTGGGCTGAAAATCTCGGCTTATACTCGAGTATATACGGTAGTTTCTCAGGCCGTGCCGAGTTGCATACGGAGCGTTAGGCGCAATCCACGGCTGCCTTTAGTGTGTTGGAGAGGATTAGGGATTGCGGTCAACAGAGTTCCCACGTCTCAGAGCTCGTTCTTGTTTTTTGGATTATTGCCAGGTCACTGTATGTGCGCTGACCTCTATGTCCATTGTGGTACTGAATTACCTTTCATAACAGTGCTCCCTCCCTTCTGAGCTCTGCCGTGCGCCCAAACAGTGGGATACCCCCACATATGGGGCATCAGCGTACTCGGGATAAATTGGACAACAACTTTTGGGGTCCAATTTCTCCTGTTACCCTTGTGAAAATAAAAACTTGGGGGCTACTAAATCTTATATGTGGAAAAAAAATATTTTTTTTATTTTCACGACTCTGCATTCTAAACTTCTGTGAAGCACTTGGACATTCAAAGTTCTCACCACACATCTAGATAAGTTCCTTGGGGGGTCTAGTTTCCAAAATGGGGTCACTTGTGGGGGGTTACTACTGTTTAGGTACATCAGGGGCTCTGCAAACGTAACATAACGCCCACAGACCATTCTATCTAAGTCTGCATTTCAAAACAGTGCTCCTTCCCTTCCGAGCTCTGCCGTGCGCCCAAACAGTGGTTTACCCCCACATATGGGGCATCAGCATACTCGGAATAAATTGGACAACAACTTTTGGGGTCCAATTTCTCCTGTTACCCTTGTGAAAATAAAAACTTGGGGGCTACAAAATCTTTTTTGTGGAAAAAAATATTTTTTTATTTTCACGACTCTGCATTCTAAACTTCTGTGAAGCACTTGGGCATTCAAAGTTCACACCACACATCTAGATAAGTTCCATGGGGGGTCTAGTTTCCAAAATGGGGTCACTTGTGGGGGGTTTCCACTGTTTAGGCACATCAGGGGCTCTCCAAATGCGACATGGCGTCCAATCTCAATTCCAGACAATTCTACATTGAAAAAGTAATACGGCACTCCTCTTCCAAGCTCTGCGGTGTGCCCAAACAGTGGTTTACCCCAACATATTGGGTATCGACATGCTCAGGAGAAATTGCACTACAACTTTTGTGGTCTAATTTCTCCTGTTACCCTTGTGAAAATAAAAATTTGGGGGCAAAAAAAATCATTTTTCTAGAAAAAATGCAATTTTTTTATTTTCACGTCTCAACGTTATAAACTTTTGTGAAGCACATGGGGGTTCAAAGTGCTCACCACACATCTAGATAAGTTCCTTAAGGGGTCTAGTTTCCAAACTGGTGTCACTTGTGGGGGGTTTCCACTGTTTAGGCACATGAGGGGCTCTCCAAACGCGACATGGCGTCCGATCTCAATTCCAGCCAATTCTACATTGAAAAAGTCAAACGGCGCTCCTTCACTTCCAAGTTCTGCGGTGCACCCAAACAGTGGTTTACCCCCACATATGGGGTATTGGCATATTCAGGAGAAATTGCATAACAAAATGTATGGTTACATTTCTGTTTTTACACATGTGAAAATAAAAAAAATGGTTCGGAATTAAGATGTTTGCAAAAAAAAGTTAAATGTTCATTTTTTCCTTCCACATTGTTTCAGTTCCTGTGAAGCACGTAAAGGGTTAATCAACTTCTTGAATGTGGTTTTGAGAACCTTGAGGGGTGTAGTTTTTAGAATGGTGTCACACTTCATTATTTTCTATCATATAGACCCCTCAAAATGACTTCAAATGTGATGTGGTCCCTAAAAAAAAGGTGTTGTAAAAATGAGAAATTGCTGGTCAACTTTTAACCCTTATAACTAACAAAAAAAATTTTGTTTCCAAAATTGTGCTGATGTAAAGTAGACATGTGGGAAATGTTATTAACTTTTTTTGTGACATATCTCTCCGATTTAAGGGCATAAAAATACAAAGTTTGAAAATTGCAAAATTTTAAAAATTTTCACCATATATCCGTTTTTTCATAAATAATCGCAAGTAATATCGAAGAAATGTTACCACTAACATGAAGTACAATATGTCACGAAAAAACAATCTCAGAATCAGCGGGATCCGTTGAAGCGTTCCAGAGTTATAACCTCATAAAGTGACAGTGGTCAGAATTGCAAAAATTGGCTCGGTCATTAAGTACCAAATTGGCTCTGTCACTAAGGGGTTAAATGATTCAGAAATACACTCTATACAATGTTAATGTGGTAAATGACTATTCTAGCTGCGAACGTCTGGTTTGTAATGCAATACCTTCATAGGTGTATAGCAGCCCATTTCCACCAACCATCACTCCAGTGTTCTTTTGGTGTTTTGTGTTTGCTAACGGTGTAAGAAGGCTAATGGATGGTTAGAACACCTTTGAAAACCCTTGTGCAATTATGTTAGCACAGCAGAAAACGGTTTGGCTGATTAGAGAACCTATAAACCGGACCTTCCTTTGAGCTAGTTGAGAATCTGGAGCATTACCATTTGTTCGTTCCATTAAACTCTCAAAATGGCCAGAAAAAAAACTTTCATGTGAAACTCGACAGTCTATTCTTGTTCTTAGAAATGAAGGCTATTCCATGCGAGAAATTGCCAAGAAACTAAAGATTTCCTACATCGGTGTGAACTACTCCCTTCAGAGGAGAGCACAAACAGGCTCTAACCAGAGTAGAAAGAGAAGTGGGATGCCCCGCTGCACAACTGAACAATAATACAAGTACATTAGAGTATGTAGTTTGAGAAATCGACGCCTCACAGGTCCTCAACTGGCAGCTTCATTAAATAGTTAAAGAAACTTGATTCCAGCTCACCCAGTTGCTCTATGCTCTATGCTCATCCACCTGGGGCTCAGACACCGGCCTTGCCCTGGCCTCACATCAAGGAACATAGAAAAATTTGGAGTCCGGCTCAACAGGACTGGATTTTTCTTACTCCGTCATGAGTAAGACTGCCTAGTGCAGTCGAAACGCGTCGACTGGGTCATGTCGACCATGTACATTTTTCATTTGTATAAACTATAATTTCTTTTGAAAAATAAAAAGAAAAGATAAATCCAGTCCTGTTGAGCCGGACAATATTTTCTATTTTCCTTCCTTAAATAGAACACGCAAAACGCATGTCAACGTCTACAGTGAAGAGGCGACTCTGGGATGCTGGCCTTCAGGGCAGAGTGGCAAAGAAAAAGCCATATCAGACTGGCTAATAAAAGGAACAGATTAATATGGCCAAAAGTACACAGACATGGGACAGAGGAAAATTGGAAAAATGTGTTATGGACAGACGAATCCAAGATTGAGGTGTTTGGATCACACAGAGTGGCCAGCGCTGTCACCAGATCTCAACCCCATTGAGCTGTTGCGGCAGCAGCTTGACCGTATGGTACGCAAAAAGTGCCCATCAACCCAAACCAACTTGTGGGAGGGGCTTCTGGAAGCATGGGGTGAAATTTCTCCAGAATACCTCAGCAAATTACCGGTATCTGTTAGAATGCCAAAGGTCTGCAATGCTTTAATGTCTGCAAAGGGAGCATTCTTTGACGAATGCAAAGTTTGAAGGAGAAAATTATTATTTCAAATAAAAATCTTTTTTTTCGAACATGGTCAGTGTCTGGACTAGATTTTCAATTCATTTGGCAACTCATTTGATTAATAAAAACATGAGTTTTCATGGAAAACACAAAATTGTCTGGGTGACCCTAAACTTTAGAACGTAGTGTATAGCTGAAGGACATAGACATTTACCTAATCATATCATGTACTTTAGGTCTCATTTAATGTATGTCTAGTTTGAGACCATCAACTATATAATTTGATTTACATTAACATTGCTCAGACATCTTTCTCTTTACAGTCTCATGCACTTAACTGGAAAAAAAGAACTACCTGGAAACACAAAAGTACATTTGGGAATTAAGTTATTCCTTGGGAAAAAAAAACTGTTAATTCTAATGAATGAGCATAAATTCCATCTTATGCTTAAAACCAGCTGACCAAACGGTAAGGTCCGAGCAAACTGATCAACAAAAACAATCCAGAGACCAAACCTTTTAGGAGTTCATTATGTAGACAATAGGTTTCCCCTTGGAGAGTACTAAAAGTTAGTGTTCACACAGCTGTACCAGGAACAGTAAAACAGTCAAAGGCAAGCAATGGAGATGTTCTCATCTCACAGATTGCGGAATGTGTGCTCACTTGAACTGTTTACATCTGACAGCAGCTGTCTGCAACTGCCAGAATACCATTGGTAAAGACAGTAACAAAGTAATGCAGACCCCCTGGAATCCAACACTCATTTGCTTATCCAAACTTGGAGAGGCCTCCTCACATTGTTTCACTTTGTGCCTCAGAATACCAAAGTGACAGGACATAAATTTGCCCGATCCCACATATTAACACAGGTACAGAAGACATTCCACAGTGTAAACACCAACAGCGGATTATATTGGGACGATTTGAGATGTGGAACTGCACAGCCCTGTATGTTAGGATCTGAACAGTTTATTTGCATACAGTTGTATGAAATTAGAAATTTTTCCTTCTCTTAAATTTAATTAAATCTTATTCACAAAAAATAAAACTCAATAGGTTCTTCATAATTTCACTTTTTAATTTATCCTTTGAGCAAGGAAACTTAATTTTCAAATGTAGAAATATTAGATTTTGGGGGGGGTTAATAGTTCGGAAAGATTTTGCCTTTGATCTTACAAAATATTCAATATAAAACCACAGACCTAGATGAAAACATCAACTACAATGCAACCATGATCAAAAACCCTTTTCTTGAAGCATAAATTACCGATTGGGTTTTTAAAGGGTTTTTCCCACGAACAAAGTATTTTAATCAATAGATCTTGGAATAAAAAGTTCCACAATGGGATGCGTTAAAAAAAAAATGTTCCTGTGCTGAGATAATCTTATAAATATGCCCCTGCTGTGTACTGTGTAATGGCCGTGTCTGACCGTACAGGAACATGGTCTGATCATTAGTGTTGAGCGATACCGTCCGATATTTGAAAGTATCGGTATCGGATGGTATCGGCCGATATCCGAAAAATATCGGATATCGCCGATACCGATATCCGATACCAATACAAGTCAATGGGACACAAATATCGGAAGGTATCCTCTATGGTTCCCAGGGTCTGAAGGAGAGGAAACTCTCCTTCAGGCCCTGGGATCCATATTCATGTGTAAAATAAAGAATAAAAATAAAAAATATTGATATACTTACCCTTGGACGCGCCCTGGTTGTAACCGCTGCAACCGCCATGATTCCCTTCACAAGCCGCGACGTCATCGAAGGTCCTTCATGCGCTCATTCTTAGGAACAGAAGCATGGCAGTTGCAGCGGTTACAACCAGGGCGTGTCCGAGGGTAAGTATATCAATATTTTTTATTTTTATTCTTTATTTTACACATCAATCTTCATCCCGATACCGATTCCCGATATCGCAAAAATATCGGAACTCGGTATCGGAATTCCGATACCGCAAATATCGGCCGATACCCGATACTTCCGATATCGGAATGCTCAACACTACTGATCATACCACAGTTCCTGGGCAGAGGAGGAAGCAAAAGAGTATACAGATAGGACAGCATGGGATCACAGCGGATTAAACATTGTTTAAAAAGAGGCAGTTAAATGTTTTACCTCACGGAAAAAAAAAAACAGCTGTGATCCTAAATTGTAATATCTGTATATTCTATTTTGCTTCCTCCCCTGTCCAAGAGATGTGGTATGATCAGACCATGTTTCTGCACAGTCAGACACAGCCATTACACAGGACACAACAAATGTCCAGCTGTAATTTAACAGTGGATATAAACGAAGAGAACCATAGGGTTCAATAAAAAGATAAACCTTTTATTAGTAATCACTAAAATACTGATACAAGACAATTTAACACAGAAATACCCAGTAGGGAGTATCCAGACATATAAATGGGCCATAGACTGGCCAAATTTCAGGAGTAAAGTAGTTGTTCAAACATATAAATAATTAAATAGATGTAATTAAAATGTACACACCTTAAGGCATTTTCCCATAAATGTAAAGGGACGCAATCAATGAGAGTAATGGGTAAATTTATCGATAAAGGTCCGAACAATGTCCAAACAAAATAGAAAGCCCTTAATTCCAATAATAGGTGGCCCCATATAAAAGGTCTCCCCAGGTGTGTATCAAGGTGATGAAATTATATATCTGAATACAGTTGGCCGTAAACAAAGATGAGTGGTCCGGTGATTCCCCATCGTCCCGACGCGCGTTTCACCCTTGGCTTCTTCCGGAGGTGTGCAATAGAAGGGTAAGGAGGGCTTTTTAAAGGAGAGAGTAGCCATGTAGAGCCGTGTAGAGGTGCGCAATCCCGTTTAGTGATGAGAGTCTTGGAACATAGCAGTGCATGCGTCCGTCACAATCTCTCCAACAATTAAAAGCTCTTCCGTGTCTGCGCTCCCTGGACCGCAAGTTGGAACGCAAGCGGTACCAGAGCGGAGCACTTCCAGAATTGCAGGGAGAGGTGGTGTCACACGCATGCGCACTGTTACAAGATGGCTCGTGAAGGAATAATACAATAAAGATGATCAGTAAGCACGAAGAAAGGAAGATAAAGAGAGGTAGGATCCAAATATATTAAAGAGAAGCAATCATAAGTAATAAGAAGTATATATTAATTTATTACTGAAAATTAATAAAGAAAGATTATGGTGACAAAATTGTAAATAGTGAAACACCGAAATTACCGTAAAGTGACGAGTGCAAAAGAAAATGAGCATAAAAATAAGTGCAAAGACAGTATAACTGTCTTCAATAAGTTGTAGGGTCATGATTTCATCAGTATAAACAACAAGACTAAGCAATGCGAAAGTGATACGTGCATAGGTAAACAATCTATACTAAATAGAGATTATTCAAAGTGTCAAGTGCAAATCCTAATGCCTATGAGACTATACAAAGAAAATAAATACAAAATAATTAACCACATTAGCAGCAAATTAAAAAAATACATCCAATCAATTGCCACAGAGATATATAATAACAAAATAATGAAGCAATCACTGGATTTTTATGTTGGTCCAAAAAATGAAAATCCAGAGCTGAAAAGCAGCTCCCACAGGTCAGCGCTCTGGATGCAGATACACACATATAGAAAGACAAGGCACCACAGTCAAAGAATCCATAAACGACACAGCCACGCCAAAGAACAAACCCTCAGAATGGGTTATCAAATAAATACAAAAGAATATTAATACAGATAATAAACAAACTGAAATTATATGAAAAGGAAAAATATTTTAACAAATATTAATAAAATCATATACAATATAATATATAAACAACCCCAGTAACAACTACTACAGCACCTTAAAAAGAATGCCCAAATTTGCAAATTTATGTGCAAATTTGGGCATTCTTTTTAAGGGGCTGTAGGGGTTGTCACTGGGGTTGTTTATTTATTATATCGCATACGATTTTATTAATATTTTTAAAAATATTTTTCCTTTTCATATAAATTTCAGTTCGTTTATTATCTGTATTAATATTATTTTGTGTTTATTAGGTAACCCATTCTGAGGGTTTGGTCTTTGGCGTGGCTGTGTTGTTTATGGATTCTTTGACTGTGGTGCCTTTGTCTTTCTATATGTGTGTATCTGCATCCAGAGCGCTGACCTCTGGGAGCTGCTTTTCAGCTCTGGATTAATTATGTGGTTAATTATTTTGTATTTATTTTCTTTGTATAGTCTCATAGGCATAAGGATTTGCACTTGACACTTTGAATAATCTCTATTTAGTATAGATTGTTTACCTATGCACGTATCACTTTCGCATTGCTTAGTCTTGTTGTTTATACTGATGAAATCATGACCCTACAACTTATTGAAGACAGTTATACTGTCTTTGCACTTATTCTTATGCTCATTATCTTCTGCACTCTTCACTTTATGGTAATTTCGGAGTTTCACTACTTACAATTTTGTCACCATAATCTCTTTCTTTGTTAATTTTCAGTAATAAATTAACATATTACCTATATGATTGCTTCTCTTTAATATATTTGGATCCTACCTCTCTATCTTCCTTTCTTCGTGCTTACTGATCATCTTTATTGTATTATTCCTTCACGAGCCGTCTTGTAACAGTGCGCATGCATGTGACACCACCTCTCCCTGCAATTCCAGAAGTGCTCCGCTCTGGTACCGCTTGCATTCCAACTTGCGGTCCAGGGAGCGCAGACACGGAAGAGCTTTTAATTGTTGGAGAGATTGTGACGGACGCATGCACTGCTATGTTCCAAGACTCTCATCACTAAACAGGATTGCACACCTCTACACAGCACAGCCATTGGCTACTCTCTCCTTTATAAAGCCCTCCTTACCCCTCCATTGCATGCCTCCGGAAGAAGCTAAGGGTGAAACACGCGTCGGGACGATGGGGAATCACCAGACCACTCATCTTTGTTTACGGCCAACTGTATTCAGGTATATAATTCCATCACCTTGATACACACCTAGGGAGACCTTTTATATGGGGCCACCTATTATTGGAATTAAGGGATTTCTATTTTGCTTGGACATTGTAGATATACGGTATTTACCAATTACTCTCATTGGTTGCGTGCCTTTATATTTATGGGAAAATGCTTTAAGGTGTGTACATTTTAATTACATCTATTTAATTATTTACATGTTTGAACAACTACTTTACTCCTGAATTTTGGCCAGTCTATGGCCTGTTTATATGTCTGGATACTCCCTACTGGGTATTTCTGTGTTAAATTGTCTTGTATCAGTATTTTAGTGATTATTAATAAAAGGCTTATCTTTTTATTGAATCCTATGGTTCTCTTCATTTATGTCCACTGTTAAATTACAGCTGGACATTTGTTGTGTCTATTGCGAAGAAGTGCCATTATTTAAATATATGTTCAGGACAAATTTTTGATAAACAGCCATTACACAGTACACAACAGGGGCACATTTATTATCTCAGCACAATTTTTTTGTTTAAGACATCCAATAGAGGAACTTATTTTTATTACTAGATATTTTGATTAAAATGTATTTTGTACTTTAAATGCAAATTATACTTAAAAGAGGACCTTCCACATTATTCACATGCTAAACTGGTGACATCATGACAACATGGCTGAAGATCTAAATACAATACTGCAGAGATATTATCTTTTGTTTATATGCTAATTTTCACTATAACCAAAGGGTTGTTTTAGCGGTGATTTTTCTCTGGAGGCGTTTACTTTCCCCCCCTTTATGAAAGTGCCCAATCATAAGCAAATATGGTCATGCAGGGAAAAAAAAAAGAAAAGTCCCCAGAGAAGGTTAGAACCACCTTTGTGTGATATCCTAAAGGTACCTTCACACTGAACAATTTAACAACGATATCGCTAGTGATCCGTGACATTGCAGCGTCCTGGATAGCGATATCGTTGTGTTTGACACGCAGCAGCGATCTGGATCCTGCTGTGACATCGTTGGTCGGAGCAGAAAGGCCAGAACTTTATTTCGTCGCTGGATCTCCCGCAGACATCGCTGAATCGGCGTGTGTGACGCCGATTCAGCGATGTCTTCACTGGTAACCAGGGTAAACATCGGGTTACTAAGCGCAGGGCCGTGCTTAGTAACCCGATGTTTACCCTGGTTACCAGTGTAAATGTAAAAAAAAAAAAAAACACTACATACTTACATTCCAGTGTCTGTCCCCCGGCGCTCTGCTTCCCTGCACTGTCAGCGCCGGCCATAAAGCACAGCGGTGACGTCACCACTCTGCTTTACGGGCAGCCGGCGCTCACAGTCAGTGCAGGAAGCAGAGCGCCGGGGGAAAGACACAGGAATGTAAGTATATAGTGTTTGGTTTTTTTTACATTTACACTGGTAACCAGGGTAAACATCGGGTTACTAAGCGTGGCCCTGCGCTTAGTAACCCGATGTTTACCCTGGTTACCCGGGGACTTCGCATAGTTGGTCGCTGGAGAGCTGTCTGTGTGACAGCTCTCCAGTGACCACACAGCGACGCTGCAACGATCGGCATCGTTGTCTAGATCGCTGCAGTGTCGCTAAATGTGACGGTACCTTAAAGGCTGATGTGTTTGATCTTATCCCATTGAGATCTCAATGTGGACACCTACTGTGATTACACATGCAGGGAGAGGAAAGCAAACCTATGTGTCAATACAGAATAGATGTAGAGTGATGTATGTGACATATTGCAGCTCTCATGTCACTGCACTTTCCGTGTGGAAGAAGGGGGGAGGAGAGCAGAGTGATATATACAATGACATACAGCTCTGCTCTCTGCTCCGTTCTCTCACACTAAGGATGCTGTGAGATGAGAGCTGCAGAGTGTCAAATACACCCCTCTGCATCTATCCCTGACAACTCTGCTCGCCTCCTTACATTTGTAATCAGAGTAGGTGCTTTATCTCACGGAGAAAGCAAGTTCTGACTTTCTCTGTGGGCATTTTCTTATTATTCCCTGCATGACAGTGCCTACTTATCATGGCACATCGTGCAGGGGAAAAAGTAATTAAGTCCACCCTTTTATTCCAGGAGTAGTACCTGTTCTCTAGTGAAAGCCTTTTCATAGCTTTGCATTCATGGTCTTGTCAGATTTGAAGATAGTGAGTAGTGATACTTTGTGCACCGCAAGTGAAGTTAGAGATCACATCTCAAGCCCAAGACAGTGTTTACATATAGACCATCAGAAGGCATTTGAACATTGAGCTATGAGCCAGATGTCCAGCTACATATGTTTCATTGACCTCATGCCACAGCTCTCAAAGGCTATCAAACGGAGGTCTATCCTCTTCAACAAGAAATCCTGTGTTTGTCTTGAATACAATTACAATTTGAGACCTGCCTAGAGACCATGTTGCTCCTACTACTGTGAGCATCCTGTATGGCCTAAATGTGCCACCATAGGCGGCAGTGTCTCCGTACTTGTCTTCCATTGCACACATCTGAGACATCATTGGTTAGCACTAGCAAAGGTAGCTGCCATTAGTGGATCTTGATGATTTGGTCAAGTGTATGGCAGAGCATTCCTCAGACAACCATTAATAACCTCAATGACAGCAGCTAAGTCGTGTAAATCAATTTCTGTGTGTGACAATCACGCAATATGGAAAAAAAAATTGAGATGTTTTAAAATGTTGCATTTGACAACACAAAGCAAACAGAAAGAGAACTCCGTAACCTAGAGGCCAGTGAGGGAGCCTCAGCAAATAGCCAGACTACAACTATATCGGATTGGATTATTTGTATTGTCATAGTCCCCTACATTTCCAGAATGCAATCTGTCATGAAGAGATCTCTAGCAAAGATTGTGATTCCAAAATTAATAATACTGTAGGTAGTTGCTCATTTATATGATCCCATGAGATCATTAAGTTCAGTTATATAATATATGTATGCGCTAGTGAAATCACAGAACATTGGGCATCCCGCCAAAATGCATTAAGTGTTACCATTCATGATATAACCACATTCTCACAATTCAGATACGTTCCTAGAAGTAGTTACGCTTTTCCTTAGAAATGAAAACATATGTGCCATGCTGTTCTGCTTCAGCACTGCAGGAGATCTTATATTTATTTAACAAATCCAGCTCTACTCAGATTCTAAATGGTTTGGTGTGTTGTTTTCTGCTGCTTATTTGATCTACTTGAAAATTGATGAATGGCGAGAATGTGAGACTATACATGGCATAAGTAGAGAATGGAAATAGATATGCAAGTCAGAAATAAATAACCAGAAACAATAACTATAGGAGAACGTCAAATGTTACTGTACTCCATAGACATTGCAGATCGTTTGGATGGGTCCAAGTTCTCCTAGGGAACAAAAATGGCGTTGCATGGGAAATCTTTGGAAGAATATTAGGATAAGTGCACAAAGCATTTTTTTCAGGTGGCCAAAAATGCTCGTTCTTAAAAGTGGAAGACGCTTCATGAGTCACAAATTTTCACTAAAATTTTGTAAACTTAAAGCTTATTTTGGCATGCGTTGGTCATTTCTTGAGCGTGTTTTCAACCTTATAACAGCCAAATTCCAAGATTCTTGATGTTCAGACCGCACGCGGGTTATTCTCAATGTGTTTTGTAATTATGCCAACGTCTTCCTCAGGAGAGCCACAAAATAGTCTATTCTGTGGTTCTCTTAATGAAAAAGTAAGCACGACTTCGAAACACGTTTCCTACTCTTTTTCTGATGTCTACATTGAAACTTCCGACTTGCAGAGCAGCAGGAGCTGGATATTTCACTCAGCATTTATAAAATTGTGTTTTTCACAACTAAACTAAGGGGAGCAAATACCACACCAAAAACGCCTGTGTCTGGAAAACACCATATGTACATTTTTAACTTTTCTTTGAATTTTTATAGCATTTTTCCAATACTTTTGGAGTTTCTTTTGTAGTGTGATTTTCCAGACTTTTCATTATAAAAAAAAATGTAATAATGAAGAAACAACTAGCAGTTCTGGAAGCAAAAACGCTGACAAAAAGACACACTGGCATCTTCTGGGCATCGTTTGAGTCATCCCATTGAGTTGCATTGGAAAGTATTGAGCGCCTTCAGAAGATGCCTGAAGAATGGGTAGATCACGTCTTTTAACCAATTGAAATGTTTGGAAACCTGAAGCGGTTAAAACCGAACAAAACACAAAACACATAAACAGCAAGTCTATTTTTACATAGAAATTAATATGTTCTGACCTACTCTAAACCCACCTTAAAAAAACAAACCGTTTTAACACACCCTTCGACCTACATTGAGCGGTGAGGCGTCTTATAATGTCTCCGTCCCGAGTATTAATTTGTAGCATATCACCACCTCCGATGGTCTAACCTAACTAGGATCCTGGCTGATAATTAAAAAAATTGTTTTAAATAGCTTCTACTGAACTTTATTACAGATGAGACCTCATGTAGTGATTATACAATTATACACCAGTCAAAGGTTTAATTCAACCTTTGGCAAAAAAAAAACTCAGCAGAAAAGGATTATAAAATAAACTCACCCTTCCCTTCACATGTTGATCCAGCGAAAAAAGTCCAGTGACTCCCCTGGTCTATGTTTCCAAGCAGCCCCCATGTGATCTCTACAGCCAAATAGTTACCTTAGCTGTGATGTGGTGTACTACTAGCATCATCGATCAGCAGTACAGCCATGTGACTGCTGTAACAATAGACATAAGGGGGGATAACAGATTCTTATTCTAGGTTCATCGAGGAAATATGAGAAGGTGAGTATAGTTATTTGTTATTTTATAGCATCTGCTACTGCAGCTGCTTTTCCTTCATTTTTTTAAGATTGATAACCCCCTTTAATCACAATATTCTGTATGCTAGTAGCAAATACACGTGGGAGAGAAATTGAATTAAGGAGTCAAAAGTCCTAATTAAGACAAATTACAAATATATATAATTTTGTAGACATTGGATTAAAATGGTTTACAGGTGAACTTTCGCGATAACATATGCTCATTTCAGAAAGTACTTTAAAAATTTAATAGGACAACCACTTTAAGTATACAGAGCGGCGGCTGTAACCGTGCCCCCGACCCTGACTGACACGGTCTCTCCATTGGAGCCATCTGTCAGTCAGGGCCAGGGGCACGGCTACACCTGCTGCTTTGTATACTCAGAGCCCAGTCCGCATAATAGCGCTTTTAACCTTCAGATTAACCCCATATCTGCAGTGTTTTTCTGGCGATAGCTTCCCTTTAAAGCTTTCTACTTTTATTTTTTAGACTTGCTTCCTTTGACATGCTTCTTTGTGAAGCTGCAGTCTGTAAGCTCAGTGGGTGTTCCCTCCATCATTTTCCATAGCCTTGTTCTTGTGTCTCCTCTTTTCTCATTGTCTTACAATGAAATGGATGTACATACACTTTGTGAGAAACTGAAGTTTAGAAGCCCACTCAGGAATACAACATGTGAATATACAATGCGAACTCGCGCTCCCCGAAGATTACTAGGAAGAAAGGATTAATAGTTGCCTGCAGGATTAGACTACATACAGGGTTTGTTTGTAGTCTGTACCTATGGAGGCAGCAGTCGATTGAAGTAACTATTGAATCAGTTTTCAAAAACTGATTTTTTTTATTAATAAAGACTTCATTTAAATTATTTTCTGAATGAGTCTTTCCATTATTTGCTTTTGTATTTTTTGAATAAAGTCTAATGAATTAATCATCATGATTACCTTTTCCATGTCAATATTTAGGCACATTTCTAATGCATAATTAACAGGCGTTGTCATATTGTCACCGTTACACTGATTAAAATGATAAATGGAGTAAATAAATCCATCTTATAGTTCTTGTGATCAGTGTTAGAAGTTTTCAGTTAATGAGATGCTTCTTGGCACGACTATAGGCAAAAGTCTTACCTTCCTTCTCTAAGCCAGAGACACCAAGGAAACACCTGCCCACAGGTCACCCCAAATCACAAACAATCAGAGTCAAGACAGAAAAAAGTCAAAACCGCACCCTTTTTTTTTCTTTGCAAATAAAGGTCTCAGCGGACACAGGGGCGCACGTCCAGAACCAGGGAGCCCATCCCAGACAACGTACCAAGACTTCAAAGAAAAAAAGACAGCGCCACAATGGATGGTGAAAAAATAAAAACTCACATTTATTCTGCCTTTTGTAGCGACATTTCAGTCAAGTTTTTATTTTTTCACCATCCATTGTGGCGCTGTCTTTTTTCTTTGAAGCCCAAATCACAAACAGTCTGTCTCTCTGTCTCTATGGAGAGGAACATGTTTGTGCTTCTGGGCGGCCTGTGGGCCTTGTCTTGCCTTGGCTCTCTGGCTTAGAGCAAGAAGATAAAAGTCTACCTACATGCCAAGAAGCACGGGCATATTATTAACTGAAATCTTCTAACACTGATTACACAAGAATAAGACTGATTTCTTCACTCCAGGTATCATTTTAATCAGTATAGCACCGCCAACCTGACAATGCCTGTAGTTTGCTTAGCAAAATCCTGCTGACAGGCTCATTTTAACAAGGATAAAGAAAACCTAGTACATTTGCATGGCTAAAGTATTTAGTTTATGAAATAAATCTAAGTTTGGGGGAATTTACTGGATTCTTTCCTCAGCAAAAATGGCAGTGTGTGTTTAGATAATTTAGTGACAAAGAATGCATAATTGGTAGAGAAAGGTTGAACTTGATGGGCTCAAGTCTTTTTTCAGCCCAAGTATCTATATAAAAGCAACCAATATAAATTTTTTCTATAAGTTTGTATTGGATGAATGAAGATGGATTTATATAGACAGGAATTACTTTGCACAACAGGGTTGTTATGCCTTTTTATTAAAACACTATGGCCCCAATTCACTAGGTCTGGCGATACACCTGCCGAGCTTGATAAGGGGAAATGTTGGAGCAGCCGCTACTGTTTCATTAAGTGGTGCACTCTTTAATTTTTGGTGCATATTCCTCACACAAAGTGAACCAACTAATAGGTGGCGCAAACTTCAACTACATTGTCTTAAAATTAGACTTATAGCACAAATAATCTGAACCTCCCACTCCAGTGTCCAAGTCTTCTCCTGAGCTGCATCAATTCTCTGGAATGCACTACCCAGGACAAATTCAATTAATTCCAAATACCTATAGTTTTAAGCGTGGCCTAAAAATGCACTTCTTTAGAATGGCCTATTGCCTCACCTCGCTTACGTGATATTCCAGTTTTGCCCTTAGAAAATGTTCTTCTAACTGAGGACCTTTGTAGCATCTGTTCACACACTCTCCATGCATCATGCACTTAATAATCTTGCGTCTGTACTTACAGACAGTGTCGGACTGGAGCACCTGGGCCCACCAGAAAAACTCGTTCTTGGGGCCCAGTATGTAGCTACACAGAAATAAATACAAAACCAGCAATTGTGCAGTAAAACATGCTAATATCAGGGTATAATTTAAGGTAGTATACGTCTTAATGATATAGCAGGGGTTGGGGTAGCTCCCCTCATAAAATTTAATGTAGCCCCCTCATATAATATAATGCAACCCTCCTCAGAATATAATGTAGCCCCCTCAAAGGGTATAGTGCAGTCCCCTCAGAGTATAAAGAAGCCATCTCCCCTCATAGGGTATTATGTAGTCCTCCCCATAGAACATATTGCAGCCCCCAATGCAGTATAAAGCAGCCCCCCCATAGAATATAATGCAGCCCCCCAAGAGAATATAGTGCAGCCCCCTAGGGAATACCGTAGCCCCTTCAAAGTATAACTCAGCTCCCCCTCCACAGAACATAATGTAGCCCCCTCATAGGGTATAATGCAGCTCCTTCATAGGGTATAATGCAGCCCCCCATAGAATATAATGCAGCCCCCATAAGGTATAATGCAGCCCCCTAGGGAATACTGTAGCCTCCCTCAAAGAATAACGCAGCACTCCCCCATAGAGTTTACGTGGGCTGTGTTATATGCTACATGGGCTGTGGTATATTTCTCTGCTGTGTCTATGCATCATGAATCATGGTATGCGTTAAAGAGGGGGGCCCACTGAGACTCTTTCGCTCGGGGCCCTCAAAAATCAGGAGCTGGCCCTGGCTCCACTGATTAGTCACGCCCGGCCGGCCGCGAACAATCAGCGACAGGCGCAGTCCGGCCGCAAATTGACACGGAAATTGAACCACGCTTCGCTAATTGGTCGCGCCCGGCCGGCCGAATCCGGTGTATAAATTGCATTATTCTGAAAACTTCATAAATAAACTACATACATATTCTAGAATACCCGATGCGTTAGAATCGGGCCACCATCTAATAAATAAATATAAATATATATATAATTGTCTAAGGGTTTTTCCGTCTGTCTGTCCTGGAAATCCCGCGTCTCTGATTGGTCGAGGCCGCCAGGCCTCGACCAATCAGCGACGGGCACAGCATCGACGTAGAAATCCCGCGTCTCTGATTGGTCGAGGCTGCCAGGCCTCGAGCAATCAGCAATGGGCACAGCGACGATGATGTCATAAAGGACGTAGAAATCCCACGTTTCTGATTCAGCGACGGGCACAGTATCGACGTAGATGTCATAATGGTTGCCATGGCGACGATGATGTCATAAAGGTTGCCTCGACCAATCAGCGACGGGCACAGTCTGCCGCGAATTCTGGAATCATCATTGCCCATATACTACGGGGACATGCATATTCTAGAATACCCGATGCGTTAGAATCGGGCCACAATCTAGTGTATGTATATGTATATGTGTGTGTGTGTGTATATATATATATATATATATATATATATATATATATATATATATATATATATATATATATATATATATATATATATATATATATATATATACACACACACACACACCTTCTCATCCTCAGAAGCAGAGGTGACTCTTGGTCTTCCTTTCCTGGGGCGGTCCTCATGTAAGCCAGTTTCTTTGTAGCGCTTGATGGTTTTTGCCGCTGGACTTGGTGACCCTTTCAAAGTTTGCCCAATTTTTCGGACTGACTGACCTTCATTTCTTAAAGTAATGATGGCCACTCTTTTTTTCTTTACTTAGAATTTGTATTATGGCAAGAAAAAAACAGCTCACAGTCTAATCAGTAGGACTATCAGCTGTATATCCACCAGACTTCTGCACAACACAGCTGATGGTCCCAACCCCATTTATAAGGCAAGAAATCCCACTTATTAAACCTGACAGGACAAGTGAAAACCATTCCCAGTGACTACCTCTTGAAGCTCATCAAGAGAATGCCAAGAGTGTGCAAAGCAGTCATATAAGACATAATTTCAGTTGTTCCACACCTTTTTGTTAAGTATATAATTCCACATGTGTTAATTCACAGTTTTGATGCCTTCAGTGTGAATGTACAATCTTCACAGTCATGAAAATACAGAAAAATCTTTAACCCCTTAATGACCGCCAATACGTCTTTTAACTGACCTGAGATATAAGAGAATAGTATCCCCATACAGGTGACAATCCAGCATCTGTCAGTTGTACACTATAGCTGACAACTTGCTGCATCAGCCACGATCAGTATTTGCACCATCTAAATCTGTTTAACCCCTTAGATGCTGCTGTCAATAGTGACTACATCATTATAAATGGTTAACAGAGCGTGGGGGCTTCTTCTTTGTCCCAATTGGTACCCTCATATCATGATTTTGTTGTCCTGATGTTTGCGATGGCAATTCATGGCCAAATAGCGGCCTTAGAGTCTGACGGCTGTAGTAATCTGTTTAGAAGTTAGAGACATTTAGGTGGTAAAAATACACATTTTCATTTCTGTCATACCACTTTGCATTAATTCCTGTAATGCACCTGAAGGGTTAATAAACTACCTGACAGAAGTTTTCAATATGTTTAGGGGTGCTGTTTTTAAAATGGTATCACGTTTGTGGGTTTCCCAATATATGGGACCCCTAAAGTCACTTCAAACATGGATAAGTCCCTAAAAAAATAAATTTTGTAAATTTCTTTGAAAAGATGAAAAATTACGGCTACATTTTTAAACCTCCTAAACTGCTAACAAAATAAAATAATATTTTACAAATGGTCCTGATGTAAAGCAGACATGTGGGAAATGTTATTTATTAATGGTTTGCTGTGGTATGACCATCTGGATTAAAGGGATAATCATTCAAATTTAGAAAATTGCTAATTTTTTAACATTTTTCTCAAATTTTTGATATTTTTTATAAATAAACACAAAAAATGTTAAACAAAATTTACCATTATCATAAAGTATAATGTGTCACGAAAAAACAATCTCAAAATCACTGGGATTTGTTGAAGCGTTGCAGAGTTATTACCACATAAAGTGACACTGGTCAGATTTCAAAAATTTGGCTCGGTCACTAAGGGGTTAAATGAGAACGTGTGTCCAAGCTTTTGGTCTGTACTGTATAATATAATATATATATATATATATATATATATATATATATATACACATGCAGTAAAAAAAAAAAAATATGTCTCCTTCTCGTTTCCCGGCTGGTACCAGTTCTGCTCCGGTTTCAGCAGCATGAAGTGACGTCATCGTGCAACGGCTGTGTCAGGGGTGAATGATGGAGGAGGGATTGTCATCTGACGCCCTCTCCTCCATTGTTGCTTTCAACTGTATCGGCATCTATGATGCCGATACAGTTGAATGTGGCGCGCTGCAGGCAGCAGTGGTGGAGCAGCGGGTGTCAGGAGGCAGGAGCCGACTGCTGCGGTTAAAACCTGTGCCCGCTACTAAATAGAAATTAATATTCACTGCTCCCCACGCCTACAGGCTTTAGCTGCAGCAGACGGCTCTGGCCTCCTGTCACCCCCTGCTGCTCTGCTGGTGACTCCCGGGCCCCATAGCAGCTGTGTAGTTTGCTGCTATTAGTGACACGACATTGGATGGGGGCCTCTGGGGCTATGGGGGCCCTAGGCAGCTGCCGTCACTGTATGCCAGCAGAGGTCAGTTTCTAACCCTGCTTATACACATACTGGCTAGTGACCGTTTCATGCAGCGTTATGTGAATACACTATTTATTATATTGATGGCTGGACCGTACAATACAAGCTCTTCTTTCCCCATTTACCTTTCGTGTCTCCCCTATTTCTTCATAGATTGTAAGCTTGCAAGCAGGACCCTCACTCATTTTGGTATCTGTTGAAGTATGTGATTATTCTTATGTCTTTATTGTCTGTACAAGTCCCCTCTGAAATCTAAAGTGCAGCGGAACATATTGGCGCTATATAAATAAGAACTTATTATTATTATTATTCTGCGCCATTGTGCGTATTGAATTCGCTCCTTTTACTTTACACATACAGTAAGGTTTCAGAAGTTCAGGCATTAATAAAGGGAAGATGGATGTGAAAGCTAAATAAAGCGTGTGACAAGTTTTGTATTTACAGCTCTATTGACCTACGCACCTCATACATCCACTTGCTGAAGGGTCTCTGCCATGTATCCTTCTTCTCCAAGTGAAGGTAAGCATTAAAGAGGATCAGGTAAATGTATCTCTCCAAATACTGCAGACTCCGTAGCTGAAGTAATTGCATTTCCTTCATATTTTTGGCTGTTTTAATCTGTCAACAAAAAAGAAACCATCTTTGTAAACAAGAGAAGAAAAGCCCATAAACAAAAATGTACTAATTAATTTTACAGTTGGTGTTAACATATTAGGTTATTACGTACAATTAGTGGTCTGCAGCCTGTGTCTCTCTAACTAATGATAACCAGACAATCCAGACCCATCATTTCTACAATGTTTTATTGTTTTTCTATTTTACTTCTGGTTATGCAGTCTTTACAGGTTATCAGCAGTATCATTTCTGCATTTAATAGTGAATGCTTCAATCAGTGGGCACTTTTATTGCTTGACTATATAGCCTAAAAACCAGGCGGCAAATGGAATGGCCACTTTTAGTAACAGTCAACAATAATAAAAATCAATATCTGTAACTACATACAGTATATAAAATTCAATCACAATATTACCAGAATTATTGTTTTGTTTAATGAAGGACCCAATAGAGAACTGTGGTTGAGTGAATTGGTCAATCATAACCATCTAACTGCAATTTAAAAAAATAATATCAAGTTGTCAACATAAGGGTTTAATGGTAGCAGAAGATTTTGCAGAGTACAGCATTACACTTTTTCATGTTTTGGCTCTGTTATTGCAGCTTAGCTCCATTGAAATAAATTAACTTGAGCTGTAATACTTCATATTTGTTTTGTGTAAATCAATAGTGCATGTAAATATATAAAACGTAACCTAGAGTGCCCCCTTCCCTTCCCCTATTGGGTAAGCACCTTACTATAAATCATTCACCTACCGTATTTTTCGGACTATAAGACGTACCGGACTATAAGGCGCACCCAGGTTTTAGAGGTGGAAAATAGGGAAAAAAATATTTGAAGCAAAAAAATGTGGTAAAATATTTAATAACATACTATTATATATAATACCACATATAATAGTATGTTATTATGTTGGAAGCTGCGGGACCAGTGTGGTGTCTGTACAGTACTATATGAAGATGCTGGAGGGTGAGTATAAGAATGGGGGCACAGGGCTTATATTTAAAGCACCACTCCAGCACTGCAAAATAACACTGGAGTGCTGCTTTAAAATCCAATGGGAGAACTATGACTCCCAGCATGTCCTGCAGATCCTATGACATGCTGGGAGTTATAGTTCACTAAAGAAGTGGCAGAGTGCTTTATTGTGTTTTGGAAAGACTAACCTCTTAATTGTGGCAGCCAGCCACACTGTGGTGAGGTAAAAGCATCCCATGACTGCACACAGAGCCTTCCCTCTTGTTGCCTTTCCACAGCACAGGTAATGGAAGCCAGCAGATTCTAGTGTTGGAGTCTGAAAAACCTGTGATGATGTCAAGAAGAGGGAGGGCTCTGTGCTGCCATGTGATGCCCCAGCCTGCCCACTTCTGACATCATCACAGGTCCTCCTTGTGCACACTGCACAGCACTCAGCTCCAGCCCAGGAAGATACAGTGATCTCCTCTTCCCCGGACTCTGCTGCTGCTGCCTTCTCCTGCCCCGGACACACAGATCTCCCCAGCTACTGCAAGAATCAGCGCTGGGGAAGCCATGTGTGTCCCTGCTTTAGTGCAGTATTCATTTGCCTCTCCCAACTCACTGCTCAGCTGATAGGTGGGTGGGGAGTAGCTAATGAATATTCACTGCACTTAATCATCGGGACCACATGGTTTCCCCAGCACTGATTCAGGGCACCAGGGACATCCTGAAGTGGGATAACAGTGCGATCCCACTCACTGCTGCCCCCCTCCCCACATGCTACATCCGTACCATAAGACGCACCCACACTTTCCTCCCAAATTTGGAGGAAAAAAAGTGCGTCTTATGGTCAGAAAAATACGGTAAAACACATTGTACTGAGCGTGCGTGATGCAAACCCAGCGTTGTAGTGGGCATTGCATAAAAGGGTTGGCAGAAATGCTTAGTCTATCCAACACCAAAAGCACAGAAGGTGGGATCATGTGAATCATGTCACGATCACAAGAAACATGAATTTTAGCCAGTACATTTTGACAATATAGTTGATTGAGGTGCAGTGGTTAGCACAGCAGCCTTGCAGCGCTGGAGTCCTGGGTTCAAACCCCACCAAGGACAACATCTGCAAAGAGTTTGTATGTTCTCTCTGTGTTTGCGTGGGTTTCCTTTGGGCACCCCGGTTTCCTCCCACATTCCAAAGACATACTGATAGGGAATTTAGATTGTGAGCCCCAATGGGGACAGTGATGATAATGTCTGTAAAGCACTGCGGAATATGTTAGCGCTATATAAAAATAAAGATTATTATTATTAAATGTTTGGCCCCCAAAAAAATTATTTTATTTTAATTTTTTTCTTAGGCTTTACACTGTAAACTGTACAAAGCTACAGCAGAAAAAGAATTTGATTAGGGCACAAAACTGTATATGTTAAAGAAATTAATGCATCTATGCAAGACTCTGATGAGGATGTTCGAGGCTTATTTTCTAATGAAATATATTATGGTAGGCTGTGAAATGCATTCAGGTCTTCTGGAAGGCTGCCATTCCAGCAACCAGGGCCTCATTAAACCTCACCACTGTACTGCACAGTGTTTATTTTGTTTAAAATGTTTTATTAACAGACTACCACAGATTCTTGGAGGTAATTAGTTTCCATCCTAACAAATTTTGTCCTTATGGTAAAAACGACACTATATGCTGCATAGTGGTTCTACTGGCTAAATGCTGACAAAGCCTTGTGTCATGCCAGATCAAAATATTAGAGATTTATCCATTAATATTTATTTTAGTTTAGTTTTTTTTTTGAGGAGATGCATTTATTTACAAATACATTTTTGTAAAGCAAGAATATATTCTGTATGGGGAATGCAGTCTCAGAAATATAATCTTAAGGTCCATTTATACTGCATGTTGTGCGACGTTAAGCAATGGTCAAAGGCAACATGTTTGCCGGTAGGCGGTTACTTCATAGTCTATTTACACAGGCAGATCACGCTTCAGATGCACCTGCTGTGATAGATCATTCAAAGCACACATCGGGGTGGTCACAATCTCTACAGGTGAGGATTTGTAATGGGATTTGTACTGGTTGGGTCTATGGGTACCGTCACACAAACGACGCTGCAGCGATACGACAACGATGTCGATCGCTGCAGCGTCGCTGGAGAGCTGTCACACAGACAGCTCTCCAGCGACCAACGATCCCAAGGTCCCCGGTAACCAGGGTAAACATCGGGTTACTAAGCGCAGGGCCGCGCTTAGTAACCCGATGTTTACCCTGGTTACCAGCGTAAACGTAAAAAAAACAAACACTACATACTTACCTTCCGTGTCTGTCCTCCGGCGCTGTGCTTTCCTCTGCACTGTCAGCGCCGGTCAGCCGTAAAGCAGAGCGGTGACGTCACCGCTGTGCTTTCCGGCTGGCCGGCGCTCACAGCCAGTGCAGAGAAGCACAGCGCCGGAGGACAGACACGGAAGGTAAGTATGTAGTGTTTGTTTTTTTACGTTTACGCTGGTAACCAGGGTAAACATCGGGTAACTAAGCGCGGCCCTGTGCTTAGTAACCCGATGTTTGCCCTGGTTACCAGTGAAGACATCGCTGAATCGGCGTCACACACGCCGATTCAGCGATGTCAGCGAGAGATCCAGCGACGAAAGAAAGTTTCAAACGATCTGCTACGACGTACGATTCTCAGCGGGGTCCCTGATCGCAGTAGCGTGCCAGACACAGCGAGATCGTAACGATATCACTGGAACGTCACGGATCGTGCCGTCCTAGCGATCAAAGTGCCACTGTGTGACGGTACCTCACCGTGGGTCTATGACCCATCATCACTATTTATCATTGCATTGATAAGAAAGTCTCTAGGCAAATTAGTTTAAAGGATGCATTTTGAAAGAATACTGGCAGAAATGCAAGCTTCAGGATCCAACACATGCATCAGTATATTGGGCACTAATAGAATGTCATCATTTTGTAAGGAAAAGAACATTTCATCACAATATTGTGTCACCTAATAAAATGGATATTAACCTCTTGACGCTATCAAAAGTAACAGTGTTTGCTATTTATGAAGTGTTTTCCAAGTGGCAAGAAGAATAGTTGGAGCATAAGACCAGCTTCACCCATCACTGGAACACAGACTGTTCTCGTATAGGAAGATATGACCTAAACCGCTAAGTCTCCAGATCGGAGCTAACTGCATCATATATGGTAATGGTTTCATATATGCCTATAAAACAGATACCTTCACTGAGGAGACCATGCAATCATAAGGGCATGCAGAGAGCAATCACAGTCACCGCACATTACATAGGAGTGCGGCTGTAATCCCTCCCGACACATTGATTAAACAGCCTTCTCTGTAGCATGTGTTTACAGAGCAGGTTGTCAAACAAAGTGCCGGGGAGTAATAAGTCATGCTTACTGCATAACATGCAGTGACTATCTGAGGATTTTAACATCCTCACAAGATCTCCTTCTCTATTCCCCTCTTATCTCCTCTTCCCACAATCGCATACAAGATTTCTCTCGCGCATCCCCCCTACTCTGGAACGCTCTACCACAACATAGCAGACTCTCACCTACCATCGAAACCTTCAAAAAGAACCTTTAGACCAGGGGTGTCAAACTGCATTTCTAGAGGGCCGCAAACCATGCGTGTTTTCAAGATTTCCTTAGCATTGCACAAGGTGCTGCAATCATTATGTGTGTAGGTCATTAAATTATCACCTGTGCAGTACAAGGAAATCCTGAAAACATGACCTGTTTGCAGCCCTCGAGGAATGCAGTTTGACACCCCTGCTTTAGACCCACCTCTTCCAACAAGTCTACAACCTGCAGTAACCACCGATCGACCAAACCACTGCACGATCAGCTCTACCCTCGCCTACTGTATCCTCACCCATCCCTTGTAGATTGAGAGCCCTCGCGGGCAGGGTCCTCTCTCCTCCTGTACCAGTTGTGACCTGTATTGTTTAAGACTATTGTACTTGTTTTTATTATGTATACCCCTCCTCACACGTAAAGCGCCATGGAATAAATGGCGCTATAATAAATAAAAATAAAAATTTACACTGAAACCCCGGTGTAAGCACTCAGTGCAGAGCGCAGGATAAATGTGAGCCGAGTCTTACTGCAATCTTTGGGAGGCAGAATGAAAAAGGCAATAGCAGGTGAAAAAATGGTTTTATTTATTTTCTACGCCGTTCCTTGTGCGGTATAAGTGATTAGATTACTTTATTCTTCAGGTACAGCGATACCATAAATATGATTTATAGGAAAATGTTCAGGTTATGTTACCACCATATTTAGGCAATTAATATTTTAATTTTAATTCTATATAGTATAACGGATGGTCTCCGTTTCTTTTCTTCAGTACAGATTATTTCCGAGAAATGAAGATTACTTTATACAGGTCCCATTATGCTTAATATTATCTTCACACACCTATGTTCCCTTACTAATCTCACTAACTCACCTCTCCCCCTGCCTGACCACAACCTACTGACATTCTCTTCTCTTTCCTCTCATTGTGGAGTGGGGGTTGTGCACTAACTCACTCTCTCAGAAATCTCAAAAACACTTCAATTTACAATCACTCTTCGAGTCCCTTCTCCCTCTTACAGACACATTCCCTTCATGATACAGATGCTGCTGCCACTTTTTATAACACCACATGAACAGAAATACTCGACTCGGCCACCCCCCTCACACATAGCAAAACTCGTGCAATCAACAGGTAGTCCTGGCTGACCAGCCTGACTAAAGAACTGAAACGGGCTTCCAGGGTCACTGAGCAGTCCCTCGCCAGATTCAAGTCCACGCTCACTGCTGCAAAACAAACTCACTTCTCATCTCTTATATCCTCCCTGTCTCACAACCCTAAACAGCTTTTCAATACTTTCAATTCTCTACTCCTTCCCAAAGCAACTCCCCCTTCTCCTCTCATTTCTGCTGAAGACTTTGCCTCTTTCCTTAAGCAGAATATTGATACGATCAGAGAAAGATTTGGTTCGAAGTCCCCAATGCCCCTCTTAGCTGCTCAACCCTGTTCCTCCAAAACTAGCTTCTCCAACATGATAGAAGATGAGCTCTCCACCCTCCTGTCAAGATCGCATCTCACCACTTGCACGCTTGACCTGCTCCCATCCCACCTCATCCCTAACCTCGCCACAGTCTTCATCCCAACCCTAACAAACCTCTTCAACCTCTCACTCACAACCGGTGTCTTCCCCTCATCCTTCAAGCATGCCTCGATCACACCCATCCTCAAAAGCCCTCCTTTGACCGATCCTCTGTGTCTAGATATCACCCAATATCTCTTCTCCCTTAGGCCTCAAAACTACTGGAACAGCATGTACATCTTGTACGGTCCTCCTTCCTCTCCTCCTGCTCCCTCTTTAACCGGTTACAATCTGGCTTCCGACCGCATCACTCAACTGAAACTGCCCTAACTAAAGTCAACAATGACCTACTAACCACCAAGAGCAAGCGACACTACTCTGTCCTCCTTCTCCTGGACCTGCCTTCTGCATTTGATACCGTTGACCATTCCCTCCTGCTACAGATTCTCTCATCTCTTGGCATTACAGACTTGGCCCTACCATGAATCTCGTCATATCTAACAGACCGAACATTCAATATCTCCCTCTCCCACACAACATCCTCACCTTGACCCCTGTCTGTCGGTGTTCCCCAAGGCTCAGTCCTAGGGCCCCTGCTCTTCATCTACACCTTCAGCCTGGGACAGCTCATAGAATCCCACGGTTTTCAGCATCTTCTCTACGCCGATGACATGCAGATCTATCTATCTGGACCCGACCTCACATCCTTACTGACCAAAATCCCACAATGTCTGTCTGCTATTTCAGCTTTCTTTTCTGCACTCTTTCTAAAACTGAACATGGACAAAACAGAATTCATCATCTTTCCCCCCATAACCCTCTACCCCTCCACCAGACCTATCCACCAATGTCAATGGCTGCTCACTTTCCCCAGTCCTGCATGCTCGGTTAATCGGGGTGATCCTCAACTCTGCCCTCTCTTTCAAGCATCATATCCAAGCCCTTGGCTCCTCCTGCCGACTCAAAAATATTTCCTGGATCAGTGCATTCCTTGACCATGAAACCACAGAAATGCAAGTGCATGCCCTTATCTCCCACCTTGATTACAGCAACCTTCTACTCTCTGGTCTCCACTCTCTCTAGGACTCTGGCATCACTCCAATCCATCTTACACTCCACTGTCCAACTAATCCACCTGTCTCCCCATTATTCCCCAGCCTCTCCTCTCTGCAAAGCCCTTCACTGGCTTCCTATTGTCCAGAGGCTCCAGTTCAAAACTCTTACTATGAAATACAAAGTCATCCACATCCTGTCTCCTCCATACATCTGTAACATGGTCTCCCGGTACTTATCCACACGCAACCTTCGATCCTCTCAAGATCTCCTTCTCAACTCCCCTCTTATCTCCTCTTCCCACAACCACATACAAAACTTCTTCTGTGCCTCTCCCAAACTCTGTACACCAACACATCAGGCTCTCTCCTACCATGGAAACCTTCAAAAAGAACCTGAAGACCCACCTCTTCCGACAAGCCTACAATCTGCAGTGATCCTTAGTTTGCTGAACCGCCGCATGGCCAACTCTACCCTCTCCTAGTGTATCCTCATCAATCCCCTGTAGACTGAGCCCTCACGGGCAGGGTCCTCTCCTTCTGTACTTGTGTGCCTTGTTTTGCTCATGCTTATTGTGCTTGTCTATATCTGCCCCTTTCACATGTAAAGTGCCATGGAATAAATGGCGCTATAAAAATGTATAATAATAATGTTAGCAGAATGTTACTTTAGGCTTCTCTGCCTGCTCAGGAATATTGACTGTTCTCTACCTGTACAAATGCATGGGCATAACCGGTCACACTAGCTGGATGGGGACATGACTCTTGGATGAGTCACCTTTGTTTTTCTCTGAGACACTACAGCGTTTCATAGTAAAACATACACTTTTTGAATGTAGAAGTAGGACTCAAACACAGCAACAAGAAACAACTGACATGTTCTCTTTAAAAGAAAAAAAAAAAAAAAAAAAAAAGATTACTTTGATGTAGTGATGCAACTATAAAGTCTACAAAGTTGATACCCAGGCTCGGACTGGCCCACCAGAGAACCGGTGGGCCCAGGCACTGACACCTGCTGGCATACTGGCCAGCAGCTGCCTAGGGCCCCCACTGCTCCAGGGGCCCCAGCCAGTGGCTATAGGGCACCTGAGTCAAGGGGGCCCACCCTGTGCCAGCCTAGCAGCAGCTGGAGACAGGATCCTGTCCCCATTGCTAAAGCAAAATGCATATTCACGCTTCCCCACGCCAGTATGCGCGTGGAGAGGTGTCAATACCATTTCTCTTTAATAGTGGGAAGCGTTAGCCGCAGGCTGCAGCTAACACTGCCCGCATGTAAAGCACCACCACCGTACCACGCACAAAGTACCGCACCACATATGCACACACAGGCACACACACAGCACAGCACATCCCGGCATCCTGCTTCCTGTCTGAGACAGCCCAGCGGGATGATGTCATCATCCAGCATGCTGTCTCAGACAGAAAGCTGCCGGCAAGGAAGAGGCTGCCGGGATGTGCTGCTGCTGCAGGGAGGTGAGTGGTGCTGTGTGTCTGTGTGCCTGCGTGTGTGTATGTGGTGCGGTGCTTTGTGTGTGAGAGAGAGTGATGCGGTGCTCTGTGTGTGTGTGTGTGTGTGTGTGTGTAAGGATAATGATATTGGTGGGGGGAGGTAATGATGCAGGTGATGGGCAATGATGGCAGTGGGGGGAGACAATGATGGAGGTGATGGGCAATGATGGGGGTGATGGGCACTGATGGTAGGGAGAGGCAATGATGGAGGTGATGGGCAATAATGCTGTGGGGAGGCAATGATAGCAGTGATAGGCAATGATGGTAGAGGGAGGCAATGATGGCGGTGATAGGTGGCAATGATGGAGGTGATGGGCAATGATGGTGATGGGTGAGGCAATGATGGAGGTGATGAAATGGGCAATGATGGTGGTGGGGGGAGGCAATGATGGAGGTGATGAAATGGACAATGATGGTGGGGGGAGGCAATGATGGAAGTGATGAAATGGACAATGATGGTGGGGGGAGGAGGCAATGATGGAGGTGGTAGAATGGACAGTGATGGGGTGGTGAGGGAGAAGGCAATGATGGGGATGAAGAGGGGCTGCATTATACTTTATGAGGGGGCTACATTATATTCTGGGGGACTGCATTATTCTCAGGGGACTACATTATATTCTGGGGGAGCTACATCATACTATATGAGGGGGGCAGCATTATGCCCTATGAGGGGGCTACAGTATACTCTATGGAGAGACTGCATTACATTCTGTGGTGGGCTGCATTATACTATAAGAGGAGGGTTGCATTACACCCTATGAGGGTGCTACATTATATTCTATGGTGGAGACTGCGTTATACCTGAGGGGGTTGCATTATATTTTGTGGGGTGCTACATTATATTCTATGGGAGGGTGCTGCATTATATTTTATGAGGGGGGCTACATGATATTCTATGAGGGGGCTACCCCTCTATGATTCTACCCCAACCCCTGCTACATAATGAAGATGTATACTACCTTATATCATACCCTGATATTAGCGTGTTGTACCACACAATTGATGGTCTTATATTTATTTCTATGTAGCTGCATAGTGAGCCCCAAGAATGATTTTCTCTGGTGGGCCCGAGGTGCTCCAGTCCGACACTGCCCAGGCCTGTTACCCAAGACCCTCGATAGAACTGGACATATAATAATTTGGGTAAGCCACTTGTCAATATTTGAGTAAATTATTGAAAAATGGTTGATGATGACCACATAAAGTGACATATTCCATCACCATTACCCCATGTTCTATCTTTTATGACTTTTTTTTACAATTCTTATTGGTTATAATTCTTACAAACCGGCATGTATTTCATAGGATGACAAATCACAATCACGTCCAAGACTCAAAACAACATAAAAAGGAGCCTCCTGGTCCAAATCTCACCAATCACATATGAAAATAGAGCAATTTATGGAAAAACATTACCTTGAGGTACTGTGATCCATCAGGTCCCTGACAGCGGTACATTCCCATAAGGGGACGTTCATTTCTGACACGCAAAACAAACTCATTAAAATGAACTTAAAAACATGGAAAATTTTACCATTGCAGTGTGTTTTCTCTGCTTATGCCCAAATAGCACAAATAAATATTTCTGCCAAGTAGAGAAGAAAAAAAACAAACCATGCCAAGCATATCACAGCGGTGGAAATAACATAAGTTTCAGATTTTACACTGTCATCTAGTCTTTCTGACCTCATTGTTTCTGAATCCTTAGACTAATCAGATTTACTCATGCACACAGGGTGGTAATTTATGTTTTTATTTGATCTTTTAGCTCTACTAAGGCAATAAGAGGCAAAGGTGATCTAAAATTATTCTTCTGAAGCAGTTAGCTTTGTATGTTGCTGTATAAATCCATGTTAACCATACAGATTTTTCCAGGCATGTGATGTGTTTGCAGTTTGTGCAATATGTTACTTGTAAGTGCCATTTTATTATGTTCTTTTTATACATTGGAAGAGTTCTTTGTTTTATTGTATAGCTCCTGTTTCATTATACCTTGCTTGATGAGTGGACACACTTAGGTCTCCACTTTATTAAAGAAAATCTTCAAGCAAAGCAACGTGACTTATCGTAGTCAGCATGGCCAGCATCTGTCTCCCTATAGGGTCTCGGAACGTGGTGACTGGCTACTGGACCTTTGCATATATAAACTGGGGATAGTGATTAGTAATTAGTTGTTGTTACCAATTGGATCTGTAACCATTCTAATATGAATATTCCATGTTTAAGAGAGGCAAATTAAATAATTTAAATAAGTATGGTTATGTATTACTGCTAAAGAATGTGTACATCTTCAAGGACATTTTTAGTTACTTAAATGCATGTACTTTAGGTTAAAAATAATTTTTGCAATAGAGTTTCATTACAAATTTTTAACAGTTGGCTACTACAGCCTCTGTGCATCACTATACATAGCAAATTGCAAAATGGTGGATCACAGAGCTCATTCAAATAGGCTTTTTAATCTTACTACTCTTCTACTAACCCAAAGTCTAAGATGATTTATAATCTCATAGCTCAACGCTGATGTAGTCAAATCTCAGCTTAAACAAGTTTGGGAGAAGAGTAGTGTTGACAGAGTGGTAAGGCTAAGGCTGCCGTCACACTATCAGTATTTGGTCAGTATTTTACATCAGTATTTCTCAGCCAAAACCAGGAGTGGGTGATAAATCCAGAAGTGGTGCACATGTTTCTATTATACTTTTCCTCTAATTGCTCCACTCCTGGTTTTGGCTCACAAATACTGATGTAAAATACTGACCAAATACTGCTAGTGTGATGGCAGCCTAATACTGTATAACCTGCGGTCAGATAAAAGTTCACAGACAGATTTGATCTAAAAAGTTGACTATGTACTGAGGCATAAAGGCTGTAGAAGTTAAAACGGTCCAAAATTTGTAATGAAACCATATAGTAAAGATTCTTTTTTTTTTAAATACATAAAGTAAACAAAAAAGATACATACAAAGACCCCAAATGTGTCCATATTTTTTTTATAAGAAGCAAAACTATTTGCACCCAAATCCTCAGCTGCTGTTAAAAGTTTAGGGACAACCATAAAGAACAACTTTTACCCCATAATCCTGAGTGTCAATTGACTGGATGAACACTCACAATGAGAATTTTACAAAATTTACATAAGTATTCATGTTATTTCCTCCTTTAAAAAAAATGCATGCAAGCCTTTTTTTTTTTTTTTTTTAAACCATTGGTTGATCCCGTTGTAACTAGGCTCTTGAGCTAGATTGTTTCACAGATTATTAGCCTTGTTTCCTTTGGAGATTGATCTTTTTTTCTCCAGATCTAGGGACTCTCCTCTCTTCTTTTAGGAGGTTTTACATGGAAAAGGCTTTTGACCATATTTCTTGCGTGGTCCATTTCATCAAAATCTTACAGCTGAGAAGCTGCTCAGACAAGCAGAAAGATTACTGTAAAAGCACACTTTAAGCCTCACAAAAGAATCTTCAAAACGGTTAGAACATATCTGGGTCAATACTATGCATGATCTTCAATGTAGGCCACCTCCCAAAGATCCAGGCAGCAGTATGCTGCTGATATTGTAATGATCATACTAACCATTCACAACAACATAGCTAGCTAACTCTACAATCTAATCCTTCTAGTTTTTAATCTGGCCAAGACTTTGCAAGGTTGTTGGTCCAATGCCAATACTGACATTGTAAGACTGGCTCATACCTAAACTGATGACCTACAAATGCTTGGCAGGTGTCGGAGTCCTACCTGAGCTTCACTGTCACGCATTGTTTAACATACCATTGCCAATGTTTTTCTTACTACAGAAACTAAATGACATCATCACAAAGACTTAAAACCACAGGGATTGAAGGCAATGAAATTGCCATTAAAACACTGAATATAAAAGGAGGACATGGATGGATTAGGCTTTAGGACTGCCAACAACTCTATCCACTGGCATAAAGGGAAATAATTCAAACAAATAAATAATCTTTGCCACTGTAACAACTATTTGTACTACCCATGTACCTATTAGGGTATTTGCAGACAATCAGTAAACGCTGTGGATTGGTAAGTGCTCACGATCCGAAGTTGCTTCAGGTTTTAACACTGCACACTTGTACAGCTTCCAACCCACAGTGTCCAGATGTTAGAGCATAGTGGATAGGATTTCAAGAAATCCTATGCACACTATGCGTCCAGAGTCGCCCGTGGCTCACCCGCAGAGACCGACATGCGGTGCGTCTCTCCAGACCGCATGACGTCAATTTCTTTTGCGGAGACTGTAGTCTCTGCGAGAGGAATTTCACCCATAGAATGTATTGGGCGTGGTAAATCCTGCGTTCAATAGAGAGCAGCGCTATGGACTTAGCGAACATGCGCTGCGCCAAATACCCTCAGGCTAGTATTACGTAAGTAGTATTTTACCCAGATAACATAATATATTCCAACAAAGTTTTTATCCTCTTAACATATCGCAGTCATCACATTATATGTCGCTGTGTACGTACAGTTGTTCATTTTGCCTTTCTACACAGCTAATTCTTCTCTATTCTCTGCTCTGTGCAGAAACAGGAAGTTTATTGTCCTTGCAGAAAAAAAAAATCATCCCCCTTTTCAACTTCTGACCCAGCTGCTCCGCTCCTCCCTCCTGCTCATTTGGTTGAGTGCTCCTGTATTCTCTATGGGAAAGCCACAGACTGACACCGACAGATGGCTTAGCTCCAGGAGAACAATGTAATCAGTAGTTGTTTTGCTTATAAGCAACCCAACTCTGGCAGTTGTTATAAAAAATGAACATTTAACTTTTTTTCACAAAAAATTTACTTCAGATCCATTTTTTTCTATTTTGACTAAAGTAACAGGAAAAAATTGACCCCAAAGTTTGTTGTGTAATTTCTCCTGAGCATGCCGATACCCTATAAGAGGGAGAAAACCACTGTTTGGGCAAACGGCAGAGCTCAGAAGGGAAGGAGCGCCATTTGACTTTTTGAATTCAAAATTTGCTGGAACAATTGGCTGACACCATGTCCCATTTGGAGAGCCCCTGATGTGCCTAAACAGTCAAAATCCCCACAAGTGACAGCATTTTGGAAACTAGACCCCTTGGGGGAACTGATCTATATGTGTGGTGAGCACACTGAACCCTCAGGTGCTTCCCAGAAATTTATAATGTTGAGCCGTAAAAATAAAAGAAAAACACATTTTCCCAAGAAATGTTTTTAGCACAAAATATTGCATTTTCATTGAGAACATCGATACCTAACATGAGGGAAAAAACTACTGTTTGGGTGCACAGCATGGCTCAGAAGGGAAGGAATGTCATTTGACTTTTTGAATGTAAAATTTCCTTGAATCATTAGCGGACGTCATGTCCCATTTGGAGAGCCCTTGATGTGCCTAAACAGTGGACCCCTCCCCAAGAATGGCGTAATGTTTTGGAAAGCAGATATTGTTGGAATGTTCTACTGGTGTCAACAAACTCCCCACAAGTGACACCATTTGGAAACTAGACCCCACAAGGAATGTATTTAGATGTGTGGTGACTAGTGATGAGCGAATATACTCGTTGCTCAGGTTTTCCCGAGCACGATCGGGTGACCTCCGAGTATTTGTTAGAGTTCACAGATTAAGTTTTCATTGCCTCAGGTGAATGATTTACAGCTATTAGCCGGGCTAAGTACATGTGGGGGTTGCCTGGTTGCTAGGGATTCTCCACATGTAATCAAGCTGGATAATAGCTGTAAATCATTCAGCTGCCGCGCTGAAAACTTAATCTCCAAACAATAACAAATACTCGGAGGTCACCCAAGCGTGTTCGGGAAAACCCGAGCAAGGAGTACACTTGCCCTTCACTAGTGGTGACCGCATTGAACCCCCAGGTGCGTTACAGAAGTTTATAACACGGAGACCGTGAAAATAATTAAAAAAAAAAAAAAAAAAACACATTTTCCACACAAAAATGTTATTTTGGCCCCAAACAATGCATTTTTATAAGGGCAACAGGAAAAATTGCACCATACAATTTCTTGTGTAATTTCTCCCGAGTGCGCCGATACCCCATATGTGGGAGAATACTACTTTTGAGGCACAGTGCATAGCTCAGAAGGGAAGAGGCGCCATATTGGAGTTCACATTTTGTGGGACTGGTTTGAGGGTGCCATGTTACATTGGCAGAGCCCATGACATACCAGAGAAACAAACCCCTATATGTGAACTCAAACTACACCCAATGAATTTATCTAATGGTGCAGCGATCATATTGACACATGTGCCTCACAAAATTTTATACCACTGAGCGGTGAAGAAAGAATAAATTACATTTTTAATACTAAAATGTTGTTTTAGCCCCAAGTTTTTAATTTTTCTAAGGGCTACTAGGAAATTTTTTTGCAACACGCTGAGGATTACTTTTTCCTGATTGTGCCAATACCCTACATGTAATCGGGAAATATTTTTCAGGCACAGTGCTCAGCTCAGAAGGCAAGGAGCGCCAGATTTTACTGTTTTGGTGTGTAGGTGCCTTGACCCACTGGGAGAGCCCATGAGGAGCCAGAACAGCAGAATCCCCCAAAAGTGACCCCATTTTACAAACTACACCTCTCAATAAATTCATCTAGGGGTGCAGTGATCATATTCACACCATGGGTGTGTCACAGAATTTTCTATCTTTGGGCAATGAAGAAAAAATAACTACATTTTACCACCAAAATTTTGTTTTAGCCCCAGATTTTTCATTTTCACATAAGAAGTGGGTAAAAATGGCACTAAAATATGTGGCTGTACAGTACTACTTGGCCATACAGAGAGACTCGGGAGGAACAGAGTGCCATTTGTCTCCTGGAGTGCAGATTTTCTTAGAAAAGTTTGCGGACTCCATATACAGAGCCCTTAATTGCTAGAAGAGCAGAATCCCCCTTCAACTGACCCCATTTTGGAATCTATACCCCTTGCAGAATTAATCTACAGGTGTATTGACGATTTTGACTCTATGGGTATTTTCCAGAAACAAACAGCAATGAATGTTGCTGAGTGGAAATTGCAAACTGCCATTGTAGTGATCAGTATGATGCCATCACCAGTACATTATGCCTAGCTCATGCTTCTGGAGGCATGCACCCGTAAATTAAGAGGGCTCTCATCACTTCAGAAATGTCAAACATGTGAACGCTATTTGTTGTGGTTTAGGTACACTGTGGGGCTCAGAAGGGAGGGGGAAATTTGGATTTGAGAGTGGAGAATTTGCTTAATTTCTTTTGGTGGGTGAGGAGCCATTTTGCTTTTCCAGAGCCTTTGTGCTACCAGTAACGTGGAAGCTCCCTATACTTCGGTTAACAGATGACAGACCTGAGTGAGGGCTTGCTTTTTTTTGAAAATTGAGTTAAAGCTTTTATTGGGAACATTTTACATAACGTTTGGGATCACATTTATCCAGCGCTCTACGCTGACCACTTACTTTGGGGTTTCCATCTAAATCTCTGAGTGACGTGATTTAGATGAAACCCTTGAGGGATCCATTCACTATAATGAGGCAACAGAGTTTCTTTGAACTCCATCTGGCCTCTGTTCAGTGGTGTCGTTCATTTAAGTAGTGCACAAAACTGTGGCTGACAGCACTTTGTGGCTACTTTCACACTAGCGTTGTGTGACGTACGTCGCAATGTGTTGTTTTTTTTTCTATAGACTTGCATTAGCCGACGCATTGCGACGTATGGCGACACGTCCCATCCGTCGTGCAACGGATGAGTGGTGTTTTGGCGGACCGTCAGCACAAAAAAAGTTGCATGTAACGTTTCTTTGTGCGTCGTGTCCGCCATTTCCGCCCGCGCATGCGCGGCCGGAACTCCTCCCCCTCCTCCCTGGACCTTACAGTGGGGCAGCGGATGCGTTGTAAAACTGCATCCACTGCCCAGTTGTTCATTTTTTTTGCAGTTTGCGTCGGTATGTCGGGCCGACGCTAGTGTGAAAGTAGCCTTACGCAATCCTAAAAAGACTGACACCGCCAGATCACAGGTCAGAAGCCGTCCACAGAGCCTCCATCTGCCTCATTATAGGGAATCTTCTGCCAGAGGTTCCATCTGAATCACATATTTTAGAGATTTAGACGCAAATCCCAATGCAAGTGCTGAACGCAGAGCGCAGGATAAATGTGCGCCAAGCCTTACTGCGATCTTTGGGAGGCAGAATGAAAAATCAACAGCAGATGAAGAATTGGTTGATATGGCAACTTTATTCTTTGGGTCGGTGCCATTACAGCAATACCAGATTCATATTGGATTTTTATGTTTAGCTGCTGTCAAAAACTAAAAGTCGCTTTTTATTGCAAGCATCACCATATTTCGAGAGCTCTAATTTTTCCATATTTTGGCCCATAGACTCATGTGAGGGCTTGTTTTTTGCGGCGCGATTTGACATTTTTATTGTTACCATTTTCGGGCACATGACATTTTTTGACCGCTTTCTATTCTGATTTTTGGGAGGCAGATTTTTGGGGGTTTATGCCGTTCCACATGTGGTAAAATTGATAAGGCAGTTTTAGTCTTCATATCAGTATGATTACAGTGATACCTCATTTATATACCATAGTTTTTTTATGTTTTACACAAACTATTTTATAGAAAAAATAATTTTTGCATATACCAAATATGTGTAGTGTTTATTGTTTATATTTTTTTCATACAAATATTTATTTATAGATACAATTTCTTTAGATTGTTTAAAATATTTTTACAATTTAAAAAATGTTTTACTTTTTTACTTTGTCCCACTATGGGACTATCATTTTTTACAGGCTGATCACTTGTACAGCACGGGGATGCAGCAGCATCCCCATGCTGTACAAACTGTCAGCTCAGCACAGAGACAAACTTCCTCATCATGCACTGCACATGATCACTAAATTTCCTAGCTCGGGTCACCATGGCAATGATCAGGACCCTGCGTCATGCTGTGGGGTCTCCGATCCAAAGGCAGAGGGGCTGTCAGCCCTCTGCTGGCTTTCAGAATGCTGCAATCACATTCAATTGCAGCATTTCAGGGGGTAAAGTGCTGGGAGCGGTGTGTGACTGCTCCTGGCTCTTAGTGCTGGGTGACAGCCATCAGAATCAGCTGACACCCGGTGGACATCACCTGCGCACCACCCGTGTGCGCAGGTGATCAAATGGCATAATAAACAGTCCCTGGTCAAATAGGCCCAGGGCACATGGATGGATTATTACGTCTGATGTAAGAAAGGGGTTAAACAAGGGACATCTTTAGATTTTTTCTCTCAATGTTTATTTATATTCTGCATCTCTATGCAGAAATTCTCACCAATAACCTCAGTTCCTGACTCCAATGGCAGCTCACAATCTAATTTTCCTATCTCAGCCAATTTTAGTCTTTTGAACCTATCAATGTGTTTTTCGAATGTAGAAAGAAACAACAGTACCTAGAGAAAATCCAAGCAAACACTGGGAGACTGTGCATGCCTCATGCAGATGTTATGCCTGGTTTGACTCAAATCTAGGAGGCCAGCTCAGCAAAGCAACAGTGCTCACCCCCGAGTGTGTTCACAGCAGCGCCTTCACAAAAACAGTATAAAATAAACTTATCCTAGATACTGAAAAAAATACATATTTCTCACTTATTGCTTAGTCAGTATCCTGGACCTATTAACTATTCCAGTGAGTCAGTGACCACATTGAGCCGTTAAATTCCCTCTGAGAGACTTTAACACCTTTTTGGAAATAGTCAGACATGATCTATAAGCAATAAAATTTCAATTTCCCATTGGTAAAAGAAAACAGCGTTGCCTATAAGTCTCCATACACGACCTGGATTTCTTCAATGAGAACCAGTACCCTTCCTCCCACAGCTTGGATTTTAAAGGTAAGTCAACTGCCAGGTAAAACTTTCTTGTACATTTTCCATGACAATTTGTGGATATGAATGGAAAAGATGCAGATGATGTGCGCCTAAATCTGAGCCAGCAATAGTCATATAGCACATAAGAGCATGCACCAGCTGGTATTGCTTCATATCTGTATAATGTAACTAAGGACTTACACAAAACACTGAGCCGCTCTTTTGGCAGTAACAGATATGTAAGTGAATCCAAACATTCTGAGCTTAGAGAATAGGTTTGCATGCTTTCCTAGAGCTTGCATAAGCCCTGCATACTCAGAAAGTCAGGAATTTGCAAACCACACAAATTTTAAGGGGAGATTTTTGGATCTTTCCCCATGTGATCCTTTTTTTAAGTACATATTTCTTGCAGTATTTTTGTGCAATGTTTCACTACACCTTTCAAGGTTGTTTTACAGCATTGAGTGCATTTTATTAGCCGATTTACCCTTAACCCCTGTCTGACCTCGGACGGGATAGTACGTCCGAGGTCAGAAGCCCCGCTTTGATGCGGGCTCCGGCGGTGAGCCCGCACCAAAGCCGGGACATGTCAGCTGTTTTGAACAGCGATCTGCCCGCGCCTATTAACTAGTTAAATGCCGCTGTCAAACGCAGACCGCGGCATTTAACTACCGCATCCGGCCGGGCGGCCGGAAATGACGTCATCGCCGACCCCCGTCACATGATCGGAGGTCGGCGATGCTTCTCCATTGTAACCATAGAGGTCCTTGAGACCTCTATGGTTACTGATCGCCGGTAGCTGTGAGCGCCACCCTGTGGTCGGCGCTCACAGCACGCCTGCAATTCTGCTACATAGCAGCGAACAGCAGATTGCTGCTATGTAGCAGAGGCGATCGTGCTGTGCCTGCTTCTAGCCTCCCATGGAGGCTATTGAAGCATGGCAAAAGTGAAAAAAAAAGTTAAAAAAAGTGAAAAAAAAAAAATAAATAAAAAGGTTAAATCACCCCCCTTTCGCCCCAATCAAAATAAATCAATTAAAAAAAAATCAAATCTACACATATTTGGTATCGCCACGCTCAGAATTGCCCGATCAATTAAAAAAAAGCATTAACCTGATCGCTAAACAGCGTAGCGAGAAAAAAATTCAAAACGCCAGAATTACTTTTTTTGGTCGCCGCAACATTGCATTAAAATGCAATAACGGGCGATCAAAAGAACGTATCTGCACCACAATGCTAAAATTAAAAACGTCATCTCAGCACGCAAAAAATAAGCCCTCAACCGACCCCAGATCATGAAAAATGAAGACGATACAAGTATCGGAAAATGGCGCAATTTTTTTTTTCTTAGCAAAGTTTGGAATTTTTTTTTCACCACTTAGGTAAAAAATAACCTAGTCATGTTAGGTGTCTATGAACTCATACTGACCTGGAGAATCAATGTCAGGTCAGTTTTAGCATTTAGTGAACCTAGCAAAAAAGCCAAACAAAAAACCAATGTGGGATTGCACTTTTTTTGCAATTTCACCGCACTTGGAATTTTTTTCCCGTTTTCTAGTACACGACATGCTAAAACCAATGATGTTGTTCAAAAGTACAACTTGTCACGCAAAAAATAAGCCCTCACATGGCCAAATTGACGGAAAAATAAAAAAGTTATGGCTCTGGGAAGGAGGGGAGTGAAAAACGAACACGGAAAAACGAAAAATCCCAAGGTCATGAAGAGGTTAAGAAAAAAAAACTACAAAATTCCAGTTTGTGCATGTAGGATTATGCATGTACCGGATATCTATATATGATATATTTTTTTTAAATTTATCAATTTACTTTTATTGCATGGATTCTACAAGTTAGCAGCCAGTTGGTGGGAGCACACAGTCAGAACACAAATGTTTTCAGTGAGCATAAAGCCTTTGTCAGACCCATGTATGAAATAAGTCTCTGTCAGACCTCTTATGGCAGTGACTTGTCTCGGGACATTAAGATCCAACATTCCTCGTCTTTCCTCCCCCCAACATCTGCTATTAGGAGAGCTGGAAAGTCTCCAAACATAACATTTCTATTACTTTGCTTAAAATTTGTGAGTTTGGAGGACTTTTACCCAACAGGTGAGCCTAAATGGTCAAGGCTGATCAACACTGATGTCATAAATGGGGTACAATATTGTAGTGACTGGATTTATTTTTAAGTCCACAATTTTAGCGCTTAAATGATAAAAAAAAAAAAAAATTATGGCAAAATCATACGTAGGGGTATTACATAGAAGTATACAAGCACGCTAAACACAGTATTGGAAAGCAATGTTAACGAAAGTATAAAAAAAAACATTTTACAATACCATGTGTTTTTATGATTTTTTTTATTCCAATGAAAACGATGATAGGAAAACGAAATAGTGTTGAGAAGCAAGTTTAACACCATTTCGGTAAAAATAAATACATTTTTCCATCTTGGAACATGATGTTCATAGGGAGCAAAAATAAGGTGTTTTAATTTGACTAAGATCTGAGTCGAGGATCAAAAAATTTATTGTGGACACATTTTTTAAATTTAAATTTACTGCCTTGTGATGCTTTTGCAAATAACACTAAGGAGGTACAGTATTTACCCCTTGATGCAATGTTTCTATGGGAAAATAGATTGGTAATTTGGCATCCTATATAACATGCCTCTAACTTTTCTGTTTTTTTTTTCTTTTTTTTTTTAGGAGAAATTTAACAGAAAACTATGCATGCCCCTGAAATCATAGCAAATTCCATTTTAGTTCATAAAAAAAATAATGCATCTGAGTAACACAGTACTTTAAATTCCCTTTATAACATTTTTTCTTAAGCGCAGTCACAACTAAGAACTACAGGCCCTGCAGGCTGTACAGTTCAGAATGGACTAAAAGGCAAAACACCATTATAGTCTCTCAAAAGGCACCCGCTGACGCAAATGGATTAGCCAAAAACTTCAAGAAATACGGTTTACATTTTTTTCTTATTTTTTCTAGCTGACTAAGATTCCTTGAATACTTCCAAATAAGAAACTATTTTGTTTAACAGCGGTGCTGATGAAGCAGTTTGGAGAGCTCCAGTCTGCATCTGTATTTAGGTTTCAGCGTCTGCCCATTATACTTCCTGACAATTAAGCAATTTGGGGCCCCAGCAGAGGGAAATTATGTTTCTTACTACAAAAATATTTTTCGTGGCAACGAATTATAAAAATATTGCTACCCAGAACAACAGTGTGTGAGAGCCATGGTGGTAAGCCACAGTTCTGATGTTTCTTGGACTTTGAATATGTGCTATCGGGCATCTACATTTTCTTACAGATGTTCACCATGTCTTTGCGCTTTTCTCATATGGAAAATGTAGAATGGCTCTTAAAACTAGAGCGGCTTACTGACCTTAAGGCCGGAGTCACACTACTGTAGAATACGGACCAGTGCTATGCGAGAAAACATCGCATAGCACTCGGACCAGTGTTAATCTATGGGGCAGTTCCCATCACAGTTTATTTTCTCGGGTGTATTCAGCGTGCGTGTAAAATCACAGCATGCTGCTGTAAGGGGGTCGACAGCACTGTGGTTTCCCGTGTGCCGTCTCCGTAACTAGAGAGGCTGCATCCCATGTTCCCGGAGGAAAAGCCTGAGTGAGCCGGATTGTCCCCCATTGCCTGGGGGAAGTGCTAGTGGGGCAGACCTTCCTGCTGGAGCAGAGAAAGAAGAGGAGAAAGCGCACGCAACAGCGGGGGGATGAAAGAGAAAAAGCGTGCGCAGGTCGTCAGTTTGGCTCGAACGCAGAGCAGTGATTGGCATGCTCTGCCTCCCCGGCCCTCACGACAGACTACTGGCGCTGTGATAGGTGGCATAGAGAAAGCCCCTGTTGCCTGAAGAGGGACTGCTGCAGAACAGAGCAGAGCCGTGCACACTGAACAGACCAAAAGAACAGGTACTGCTGCACTGAGGGGAGCTGTGTGTCTAGCAGCAGCAGCCAGAGAGAGGAGTGCTCCATCCGGGGAGCACCAGCATGGTGCAGGCCAGCGTCCGCCATTTCCCGCCGCCAGCAGCTGGAATTAGAGGTGGAGAGTGATGTGCAGTGTATGCCTGGCGAATACAGAGAGGTGCAGTGTACCAGAGACTATCGGAGAGCAAGGCGCCAAACGCACCGGAGTACAACACACATGCCCCATAAAAGTGACTGGGGACAGGACAGACCCTTGCACCCTCACTTAGCTTTTAGTCAGTGGTTTAATTGTGTCCACGTTAAACAACAGAAACGTTTCGGTCCTAATATTCGGACCTTCCTCAGTCACAGTAATAAGATATGGTTGACACCAGGCAGACCCCAGGATTGTGAGATCTCAGTAGATTCATGGGGGATGGTGGACACAGACAGTGTCTCAGGGCTTGTAAAAGTATCCGGCAGGTGCCCTTAGGGAGAATCTGGAGCCTGTGTGTGTGGTCTGAAGGGACGCGGCCTCCACCGTAAGTCCATGCATGGACTGAGCACTGCTCATCTCTAATCTTTATAACAGTGCTGAACAATAAACTGAAATTAAACATTGACTTAAATGTATTTGGACATAGCACCAAACTATACACTGAAAATAAATATAGGCATCGGGGACAGACGTAATAAATCTGTACACAAATATACGCAATATATTCTTGTCCACAGGCAATCTTTGCCCCATTACTGGTTTTAAAAAACAACAACTGCACTTTACTATATATAAAATGCAGTTCATCCTTTTGCAATGTGCAGGTGCTTCTCACAAAATTAGATAATCAAAAAGTTAATTTATTTTGGTAGCCTTCAGCTCTTCTGCATTTTTGGATCTTGTGTCTCATCTTCCTCTTGACAATACCCCATAGAGTCTCTATGAGGTTAAGGTCAGGTGAGTTTGCTGGCCAATCACGCACAGTGATACTGTTGTTTATAAACCAAGTATTGGTACTTTTGCCAATATGGACAAGTGCCAAGTCCTGCTGGAGAATGAAATTTCCATCTCCAAAAAGCTTGTAGGGCAGAGGGAATCATCAAGTGATCTAAAATTTCCTGGTAGATGGCTGCGCTGACTTTGGCCTTGATAAAACACAGTGGATCTACACCAGCAGATGACATGGCTCCCCAAACCTTCACTGATTGTGGAAACTTCAAACTAGACCTCAAGCATCTTGGATTGTGTGCTTCTCCACTCTTCCTCCAGACTCTGGGAACTTGATTTCCAAATGAAATGTAAAATTTACTTTCATCTGAAAACAACAACTTGGACCACTGAGCAACAGTTTAGTTCTTTTTCTCCTTGACCAGGTAAGATGCTTCTGGTGTTGTCCTATTGGTCATGAGTGGCTTGACACAAGGAATGCGACACTTGTAGCCCATGTCCTGGATACCTCAGTGTGTGGTGGCTCTTGAAGCACCTTTTCTTCTTTTTTTAAATGACCTTTTCTTAATCATTTCAAGGATGCGGTTATCCCAGTTGCTTGTGCACCTTTTTTGCTAATTACCGTATATACTCAAGTATAAGCTAAGATTTTTAGCCCATTTTTTTAGGCTGACTCGAGTCATTGTCCCAGGGGGTCGTCGGGGGAGGGGGAGCAGCAGGAGTGGTGGCTGTCACATCATACTCACCCTCCCGGCGTGGTCTCTGCACGTCCCTGCTTCTCAGATGGTCTCGGCGCCGGCAGCTCTTCTTGTGTTCAGCAGTCATGCGGTACCACTCATTAAAGTAATGAATATGGATATGCCTCCACTCCCATAGGCGTGGAGCGCATATTCATTACTTTTAATGAGCGGTACCATGTGACCGCTGAACACAGGAAGAGCTACCGGCTCCAAGTACATCTGAGAAGCAGGGACGTACAGAGACTGATCTAGGAGGGGGCGAGTATGACAGGAGAGGGTGAGCCATGCGATATTCACCTATCCCCGTACCACCGCCGGGCTGTGTCTTTCGCATCCTCTGGCTGTGACGTTCAGGTCAGTGGACGTGTTTAGTGCGCGCCCTCTGCCTGAACAGTCACCGCAGAGACCTGGAAGACACAGCAGCGTGCGGCAGTGGAACGGGGACAGGTGAATATCCCAAGTGCTGGTGGCCTGAGCCAGTGGCGACACCAACACCTGTCCGCCATAGCACGCCGGTGTCCCCATCTGTTTAGGACACCGGCACCTGGCTCCCAGCGATGAGAGGTAAGTAGGTCTTTTAATCGCAGTAGCATATCGGGTTATATTATTCTATTGAGCATCTTATGGGGCCTTCAACTTTTATGGAGCAGCATATGGGGCATATTATTCTATGGCGCATCTTATGGGGCCATCAATAACCTTTTATGCAACATTATATGGGGCATATTTTAATATGGAGCATTATATGGGGCTCCTGATTCAATATGATATTCAAAAACACAACCTACTGACGTCAATTAATTTTACTTTTATTGGTATCTACTTTTATTTTTGAAATTTACCAGTAGCTGCTGCATTTCCCACCCTAGGCTTATACTCGAGTCAATAAGTTTTCCCAGTTTTTTGTGGCAAAATTAGGGGTCTCTGGCTTATACTCTGGTCGGCTTATGCTCGAGTATATACGGTATTCTGCTTTACTGAGATAATGACTTTTGGGTTTTCATTGGCTGTAAGCCATAATCATCAACAGAAATAAACACGAAATAGATCACTCTGCTAATAATGACGATATAATATAGGAGTTTCACTTTTTGTATTGAAAAACTTAAATATATTCACTTTTTGATGATATTCTAATTTTGTGAGAAGCACCTATGTTTTATGACACTAGATATATACAGCAGATATACATTTTTATAGTCCAAAACGTAACAAAGAAAAACAAAAACATGAAAGATGCATAGACATCATACAACACGCAGATGATGACTGCAACCAGAACACCACAATTTATTTATTTATTTTTTAACAAAGACTAAATTTATTTTTATTTTATTTTGTGTGTAATACAGAAAAGAGCATAAAAACAGCTATTGTTATTTGGTATTTATTTTTACAATATTCACTTTGCAGTATGTCATCCTTCTAAAATTTTGTAGAACCATGATCATTCAAGATCATGGTTCTACAAAATTTTAGAATTTTTTTCTACTTTGCAACAGTGAGAACACTATTTTTTTATGTTTTTGTATTTATGTATTCTAAGACAGATACATTGTTATTTCTTCATCAATGGAGCTTTAGAAAGAATCTGTCACTAGGATTTCACCACACAAACTATTTATATGTGCATGTAGCTGAGCTTGACTGACAGCCTCTAGGTCTAGTGACTTTAGGCAAAGAAGCAGTCAGTCAAGCAGTAGAAGTTGACGATGGGAGGGGAATAGAGGTGGAGTGACGATGGCTTCAAATCTACAGCTCTAGCTCATCATTAAAAAAGTTGTGAGAAAGGACTGGTGCTGCTGGGCAGCCCTTACTGCAGGCCACATGTTACAGGCAATTTTTACAAACATTTTTCATGTACAGCTCGGAGTGTGGAGCAGGAGAAAATAATCCAAGTTATAAGAAAGGCAGATTACACAGCCCACATGTGTTGTCCAAGGGGAAATGAATCCAGGAATGAAGCAGTCCTGCTAAATAAGAACTGGTGAAAGCAAATGCATCCTGTAAATAGAACACATCTAGCATACAGGGATGCTAAAGGTTTGTAAACCTTTCAGAATTCTCCATATTTCTGCATAAGTTTAACTTGGATCTACTTCAAATTTTCACACAAAAACTAAAAGCAGATAAAGAAAATCAAATTAAACAAAATGAGTCAAACAATATTATTTGTATTTTTTTCTATTAACCCCTTTCAAACATGTGTCAACATGTGATGGAACTCGCACCTTTCCGGGCACATTACTGCTGATCTATACAGCTGATATGTGCTTGCAACAGCCGCAAATGGAATCGCAATCCACCAGTGGCTGTTAACTAGTTAAATGCCGCTGTCAATCTCTGACAGCGACATTTAACTTGCTCTTACAGGAAGCGAGTCACTAATCCCGCCCATCGGGGACCCTGTCACATGATTGCGGGTCACCAATGGGCCACTATGACAACCAGAGGTCAGCAGCAGACCTCTGTGGTTGTTATTGCCAGGTGGTCACCGCTCATAGCAAGTGAGCATTTCTGCTACACACAGGCATTCTCATCATTGCGTGTGTGTGGCAGAGGCGATCAAAGTACTGCAGTTTCTAGTCTCTCATGGAGATCATTTAAGCAAGCAAAAAGTTAAAAAAATGTTTAAAATATTTAAAAAAAATTATATATAGAAAGTTAAAATGACCCCCCTTTTCGCCCCATTCAAAATAAACCAATAATAAAAAAAATCAAATACAGACATATTTGATATTGTCGTGCTCAGAATCACCCAATCTATCAATAGAAAATAAGAATTAACCCTATCAGTAAATGGCGTAACAAGAAAAAAATTCAAAACAGAATTACATTTTTTTGGTTGCCGCTACATTGCAATAAAATACAAAAATGGGAGATGAAAAGATTGCATCTACACCAAAATGGAATCAATAAAAACGTCAGCTCGATATGCAAAAAATAAGACTTCACCCAGCCCCAGATCATGAAAAATGTAGATGCTACAGGTCTCTGAATATGATGCTTTGTTTTTAAGACAAATTTTGGATTGTTTTTCACAACTTAAATAAAAAAAGAACCTATATATGTTTGGTGTCTGAACTCGTAGTGACCTGGAGAATCATAATGGCGGGTCAGATTTAGCATTTTTACCACACATGCAGCAAAATAGGCTCAAACCTATGATACCTCAACCATCTTGTGTTTTTACACTGTAATGGAGTGTTCAACTTTCTCAAAACAAACATTTTCTAATCATACCAGAAAGCTCTATTTTGGTTTCATTCAATTACAAAATATTGTTCCAATAGCCTTTTGGCTTGTCCAGGTCATCTTTTGCAAAGTGCAGATAGTCAGCAATGTTCTTTTTGCAGAACACTGGCTTTGTACTTGCAATCCTACCATGCACACCATTGTGCCTCAGTATCCTTCTGATGTTGGACTCATGAACATTAGCTAACGTAATCGAGGCCTTTAGTTGCTGTATGATTGTGGATTTGTGTGGTCAAAGATATTTTTGTAACCTTTCTCAGTGTGATGATCATCAAAATCTCTTCTTTGGAAGTCCTAAAAAATCTCCTTTGTTCATGCCAAGATACATTTTCACAAACAGGTTGTGAAGACCAAACTTTGTTATTTCCCTGTACTTTTAATAAAAACAGGTCACCCACTCAGACCTGATTGTCATCCCATTGATTGAAAACACTAGACTTTCACCTTCAAATTATATTTTATTTCTAAAGGTTCACATATTTTGCCAATTCACAGATCTTGGTATTGGACAGTTTTCCTCAATAATAAAATCAAAGCCCATTTTGTTTTTCACAAAGTTTGCTGCTTCAGAGGTTTTAGAACTTGGTCAAAAATGTTTCTATGGTTACTGAAGTGCAATAGCACTGGAATTTTCTGTCTGGATTCTGCATCTCTTGGCAGAAAATGCAAGTGCAGATTTTGTGCGGATTTACTGCTGATTCTGTGCAAATTTCATGCGTTTTTACTCTTGCGGATTTCTATAATGGAATGGGTGCAAGAAATGCTGCAGATCCGCACAAAAGAAGTGACATACTCCTTTTTTGAATCTGCTGCGTTTTTCGTGCAGATTTTTCCACAGCTTTTTTTTGCCATTGATTTACATTGTACTGTAAATCACTTGCAGATTTGCAGCGCTTCTGCGTGAAAAAAAACCTCTGCAGTTCTGCAGGAAATCTGCAACGTGTGCACATAGCCTTAGAATTTGCTTCTGTGTGGATTTTGCCTGAAAACTATTTTCAGAAAAATTCTCTGCTAATAGAATGCCTCCAATTATACTGTGTTATTTACAAACTCCAGAGCATAATAAACACAAGATGTAAAAAAAAAAAAAAAAAATATTTATACTCACCTTACCACTCACCTCATTTGGTATCTCTGCTCATCACAATCACCCTGACCTGTCTTAAGGTACCTTCACACATAACGATATCGTTGCAACGTCACGCTTTTTGTGACGTAGCAACGATCCCGCTAACGATCTCGTTATGTGTGACAGCGACCAACGATCAGGCCCCTGCTGGGAGATCGTTGGTCGTTGGGGAATGATCAGGACCTTTTTTTGGTCACTGATCACCTGCTGTCATTGCTGGATCGGCGTGTGTGACGCCAATCCAGCGATGTGTTCACCTGTAACCAAGGTAAATATCAGGTTACTAAGCGCAGGGCTGCGCTTAGTAACCCGATATTTACCCTGGTTACCATTGTAAAAGTTTAAAAAAAAAAAAAACAGTACATACTCACATTCCGATGTCGGTCACGTCCCCCGCTGTCAACTTCCCTGCACTGACTGTCAGCGGCGCCGGCTGTAAAGCAGAGTACAGCAGTGACGTCACAGCTGTGCTCTGCTTTACGGCCGGCGCTGACACAGTCAGTGCGGGAAGCTGACGGCGGGGGATGTGACAGACATCAAAATGTGAGTATGTAGTGTTTTTTTTTTTTTTTTACTTTTACAATGGTAACCAGGGTAAATATCGGGTTACTAAGCGCGGCCCTGCACTTAGTAACCCGATGTTTACCCTGGTTACCCGGGTGCTGCAGGGGGACTTCGGCATCGTTGAAGACAGTTTCAACAATGCCGAAGTCGTTCCCCTGATCGTTGGTCGCTGGAGAGAGCTGTCTGTGTGACAGCTCCCCAGCGACCACACAACGACTTACCAACGATCACGGCCAGGTCGTATCGCTGCTCGTGATCGTTGGTAAGTCGTTTAGTGTAACGGTACCTTTAGTCGCATCTTCTTATCACCTCTGCAAGCGCTGAATCCTAGATTCTCTTCATGCTAGGCTGGAACTTCTGGTTCTGATTACACCCAGGACAGTGTTGCGGAAGCACGCTTAAGGTCACAATGTCATGATATGCGCAGTGACTTTGCACGCGCATGCAGTGAAACATCCTGGGTCTTATTAGAGCCGGAGGTTCAGGCCTAGCGCAAAGAGGCCCAAAAATTCAGAGTAATTGTAGTCTTTTTTTTTTTTTTTAACTTTTGATGACCCTTTACGGTGCAGCAACTTGGTGGACAGCAGCCACCATTTTGCTAAATTCGCACAGAAGCAAATTATAAAAAGCCTGCATTTTGGCAGATTTTTTAAATATTTAGCTATATTCCACTCTAATATATTCATTCCTGTTTAATAACCATGGTTAACAGAAAAAGACAATTTTAAAGCACCAGCCTCCTTTTAAAGCAACCAGTCTGCTCTTGCAATTCAATCACCATAACAAAGTGATATCAGATGTCTTTTCTTCTTTAGTACTATCTCCTCGGGGAATGAGAGGACGGAAAAGATGTAGCAGGGCTGAAATTAAGTGGAAAGGTGATTTTTGTGAAAGTTAATTTTCATAGGGAGCAATGAATATGCAAATGTATGAAGTTTGTCTGATCACTCTTCATATCAATCTAGAGTTAATGAACATCACCACTAAACACTGTAGCAGCAGGATTTGTGAAAAACAAAATTTATGTCTCAAAACTTTTGGCCATGACTGTATATGAACATTATTAGCTCAAGCCCAGAGAAACTGTTTAACAATACAACTTCCAGGAAAGTTAGTGATATTGGCAGTGGGTTAATAAAATGTTTGTCATCTCCCCACAAGCAAACACAATTAAAGCTAGTAGTCTCGCACAGTTGTTCCTAATTTAACGATATATGATACTGGAGACAAGAGATACCCTTCTGAAGAGATGAAGTCCAAACAAATACCACATACTGTTGACATGCTGACAGGGGTTATTGTGAAATAATATAGTGTAAGCTGCCAGTGTAACCCATAGCTCAGCTGGTAGCATCTACTTTGGAGTCAATTTAAAGGCCCCTTCACATTAAGCGACGCTGCAGCGATACCGACAACGATCCGGATCGCTGCAGCGTCGCTGTTTGGTCGCTGGAGAGCTGTCACACAGACCGCTCTCCAGCGACCAACGATGCCGGTAACCAGGGTAAACATCGGGTAACTAAGCGCAGGGCCGCGCTTAGTAACCCGATGTTTACCCTGGTTACCATGCTAAAAGTAAAAAAAAACAAACACTAGATACTTACCTACCGCTGTCTGTCCTCCAGCGCTGCGCTCTGCTTCTCTGCTCTCCTCCTGTACTGTCTGTGAGCCGGAAAGCAGAGCGGTGACGTCACCGCTCTGCTTTCCGGCTCACAGACAGTACAGGAGGAGTGCAGAGCACAGCGCTGGAGGACAGACGGCTGTAGGTAAGTATCTAGTGTTTTTTTTTTTTTACTTTTAGCATGGTAACCAGGGTAAACATCGGGTTACTAAGCGCGGCCCTGCGCTTAGTTACCCGATGTTTACCCTGGTTACCAGTGAAGACATCGCTGGATCGGTGTCACACACGCCGATCCAGCGATGTCAGCAGGAGTCCAGCGACGAAATAAAGTTCTGGACTTTATTCAGCGACCAACGATCTCCCAGCAGGGGCCTGATCGTTGGTCGCTGTCACACATAACGATTTCATTAACGATATCGTTGCTATGTCACAAATAGCAACGATATCGTTAACAATATCGTTATGTGTGAAGGTACCTTAAGACTGAATTGTAGATTCTACAATAGGATACACTATGTTCTAAACACAGGAATCATTTGAATTGTTAAAGTGGTCAATCCACAAATATTACAATTGCATTTTTTTTTAGTATTCTGTTACAATGTATTAAAGTCTAAGGACAATATTAATTTTAAACATCTTGGTTTGCGAATAAAAATATATATATTTATGTGACCCCGCCACGCAAAAAAATATTCTTATAGCTGACTCAAGGCTAGTTTCTTGAGACCTATATGCTTCAAATTTTGTCTCCTTCAAAAGATAAAACGATGAACATACTAAGTTTCTGTGTCTGCTGAGATACTAATTACCTTTTAGATAGACCGATCTTGTAAAAAAGCTTGCCATCTTTTCTCTTTACAATGCGCTCTCTGTGACAGTGCGCTCTCTTGCCAATTCGTCACTTCTCATCAGATTTGGCAAGGAAGCGCACTGTTACTGTGCATTTAAAAGAACATTACTCAGTAACAAGATCCTACTGAGCATATGTTGAAATTGACAACCGATGCATGCTCAGTAGAGCAGGGACCAGCCCAGCCCATGTAACAGACATGACAGATGCTTCATTTCAGGGTTGGGGTAGAGGCTGCAGAAGTGACCGCAGCTTCTGCTCCCAATTCAATTTCATTTGAGTGCCCCAGCATGCACTGGGAATTCTCAAGTGAAGTCATACAGGAAGTAGTTAAAAAAATAAATAAAAGCAGTTAGCGTACTGAGGGAACGTTATAATTTTTAATTCAAATATATTAAAAAAAGATTAGATTATTAAATAGACAAACATTTAGGATTAAACTAAATGATAGTTTCAGACCACTCCTTTAACCCCTTTCATGCACTAACGTAAATACAGCCTTTGTAATATGCCCTAACCATATAAACAGATACCGTAGTAACTGTAACTGGTGGTAACAAACAGCCTGTTAAATAGCAAAAATACACTGAGATTTATCTTGCTTTTTAAATTAAGAAACTGTCGAAAAATTATCCCTCTTAGTCTTTTGTGATCAGGCACAACATTCTGTTGCTTCCTATAAGTCCACAAGGACAACTGAAATATCCTGCATGGGAGGAAGGAGGGGAGAGCAGAGTCCTAGACTTGATGACAGCCATCTTTTCTTGTGTCAATGACACTGTTGAGAATTCTTAAACAGTAGTATAAGAACTGGAAGCAGATACTGAATCACCAGAAAATTAACCTTTAGTAATGTAAATTCGGTTGAACTAGATACCATTGAAGAAGTGATGCCTTCTCAAGATTAGAGATGAACGAATATCTTCAGCTCCCTCCTTATTCGGCAAGCTATATCGCTTACCGAAGAAGCTGCAGCGGGAATCCGGATACCTGGAGCGCTTCGATAATCAGGTGTCCGGCGCCGCAGCTGCATGTGTCGCGGCTGTATGACAGTCAAAACACATGCATAGAGAGCCTGTCTTCTAATTCATACAGCCAAAACCAATATATGCATCGGCAGTTCAGAAAAAATATAATTCGAATACATGACGGGGAACATAGCCAGAGTCAAGACTAGTCAAGCTTTGCCTTCCGCCAAGCTCTTCCAGAGATGCTAGAAGTGTTTGACACGTCTCTTGCTACGGGCTTACATAAAGTAGATTTTTCAAAAGGGTGTTACAAAGAGGCTCACTGACCATTAACCCTTTTAAAATACAACTTTTAATAAGTAATGTTTAAAAATAGACCCAAAATAAGGTGAAAGGTTAAAAGTGCAAAAATATTTATTTTTATATATACATAAGGGGCTTGTGAAAAAGAGGGTAGGATAGTATGATGTATGAAGAGCTGATACTATACTCCCCTGCCAACCACAGTAATCCAAATGATAGTACCTTACAGTCTCTATACAAATGTCAACTTAGTCTGGCAAGAAAAATGTCAGAAAATAGACACAAAAGACGACTATAGCCCTATATAAAGCCTAATCTGTGAGGATGGTAAAGGTGATGTGTAGCAAAATTGCCTAGGGAAATATCCAAGATCAAACCAGCGATACCTATGAACAGGTGATCAACTATTATAGTATAGTGTTAGTTCTTCATACATCATACTATCCTACCCTGTTGTCACTAGTGCCTTACGTATATATAAAAATACATATTTTTGCACATTGCATTTTTTCACTCCTTTTTGGGGTCTATTTTTAAACATTACTTATAAAATTTATAATTGTCAGTAAGCCTCCCAAGTCTCTTGCTACAGGAGAGAGTTGTCAATCGCCTGCAGTTGTGCTGGAAATAGTCAAGGGTGAAGCACAACTCGATCACTATTCATGTTGCCAGTGGTTTGGGCAACATGAATCACATGACCAATTCCCTTCAACGTGTGAAATTAATTGAGGAAAAAAAAATAAAAAACTGGGTTTCATGCAAACATCACAGAATTATTTTTGTCACTGACAAATTTAATTACACTAATAGTACAGAACAACATAGGACATAAAAAGTCTACAGACATCTGATAAAATGCCAGGTAAAAAAAAAAACATCATACCAAGAAGAATCATTTTAGAACTTTTAGAATTTTATGGTCACCTATAACTTGCACAAATCCATTGAGGAAAAAAAAAATGAATTAATTTTGGAGGTGGCAACTGAAAATAAAAACTATAATAATGTGGTTGCACAAGTGTGAATCCCCTCTTGCAATTGGAAATGTAATTGTGTTCAGAATTAGCCAATCACATTAAAACTCATGTTAAAAAGTAGTCAGTGCACAGCTGCCATAATTCACAATGATTCTGATTAACTCCATATAAAATTTAGCTGTTCTAGTAGAGTTTGGTCTATAGGTCTCTGCTAGACATAGTCTACATGAAACAAATGGGTTATGTGGTGCAGTGACCCACGTTATAGCCAGGGGGTGCTGTGTGTACGCTTCAAGATGCGCTTGGAGGCATAAATGCGATGAGACAGTCCGGCAGGAGTGTAAATGGCCGGTGTGTGTGTTGCAGAGGAAGACACTCTGTGATGTCAGTCTGAAGTTAAGTTGATGTCCTGGGACCTGTAGTCCCACAAGTAATTGTGTAATGCTAATGGGAGATTGGCAGGGCTAGTTATGAGAGATGGGAGGGTCAAACTAGCCACACACACCCACACTCCCACCCAGGGGAGTGGTTACACCTAGATTATGTGACCAGGGTGTGGGTCACATTTTTCCTGTGTATGGATCTGTTTGTTCCATGTGCTAGGTCCTGGAGGGTCGGGGTTGGAAGCTCCTGTGAGTGGAGTCTTCCTGGAAGCACCTGAAACCGTGGACCTGATGGACGGTCAGTGTTGGATTGTCCTGGTATGGGCTGGAGTCCTGGAAGCACTGAGGAGTGAGTCCTGCATTAGCCTATGTGTTGGATTGTCCTGAAGTGGGCTGGAGTCCTGGAAGCACTGCTGAGGCTATGGAATGAATGCTCGAGGGTGTTGGATTGTCCTGGGATGGGCTGGAGTCCTGCAAGCACTTGGTAAGATCATGGACTGATGGCCTGTGTGTTGGAAGTGCCTGTGATTGGACTTCCTGGAAGCGCATGGAAAGGCTGCATCTACAGAGCCTGAGACGGTTTCTGTGTTAGGGAAGCTACAGTTCCTACTGTGGGTCTGGACTATCCGAGGGCCCTGGGCACAAGGACGGTGATCCCAGTGAGGCAGTTTCCCTGTGAACTAACACTGGCAGGAGTCAGTAACAGACTGTGTGCAGCCTGGCTTACGGTGCGGTTTATGATGCTTTAATAAACTGGAACGGACTTAATTTGTGGAAAAATCGTGCCTTTATGTCCAAAGTGAGTGTCCCCCAAGACCCGAAGTAAGGGAAACGCTACAGTTCACAAAGCCATACCTTGGAAACAAGGCCAAGTACCTTAATTATGCACAAAGACATACTGTAGGAACATGGGTGCAGAAAAATGGAAGAAGGTACTCTAGCTGGAGAGCGGAGCAATAATGAGTATCTGCATGTCTCAGTGAAGCATGGTGGAGGATATTTGCAAGTTTGCTGCTACATTTCAGCAAATTGAGTTTATTCAGTTTAGAAATTTTGTGGATATCATCTGTGCTGCTGTGAAAAAATGAATGTCCAGGTGTATTGGAAATGAAGGATGATGGTTTATTCTCAACGAGTTTCAAAGTCACTAGGACTTCTTCCTCAGGAGATGCTATAATAGCTTCTCCTGAGGAAGAAGTCCTAGTGACTATGAAACGCGTTGAGAATAAACCATCATCCTTCATCTCCAATATGCCTGGACATTCATTTTTTTCACAGCAGTGAGAATAATATCCACAAAATATCTAAACTGAATACCCTAAGTCTGTCACTAGTTTGACTAGATCTGTGGCAGCTACATAGTTATTAAGGTTGAAGGAAAACTTTAAGACCATCTAGAGCAACCCATAGCCTAACCTAACATGCCCTAACATGTTGATCCAGAGGAAGGCAAAAAAAACCATGTGGCAAATAGTAAGCTCCACTTTGGGGAAAAAAATTCCTTACCGACTCCACATACGGCAATCAGACTAGTTCCCTGGATCAACGCCCTATCAAGGAATCTAGTATATATACCCTGCAACATTATACTTTTCAAGAAAGGCATCCAATCCCCTCTTAAATTTAAGTAATGAATCACTCATTACAACATCATATGGCAGAGAGTTCCATAGTCTCACTACTCTTACAGTAAAGAACCCGCGTCTGTTATTATGCCTAAACCTTCTTTCCTCCAGACGTAGAGGATGCCTCCTTGTCCCTGTCTCAGGTCTATGATTAAAAAGATCATCAGAAAGGTCTTTGTTCTGTCCCCTCATATATTTATACATTAAAATAAGATCACCCCTTAGTCTTCGTTTTTCCAAACTAAATAGCCCCAAATGTAATAACCTATCTTGGTATTGCAGACCCCCCCAGTCCTCTAATAACCTTGGTCGCTCTTCTCTCCACCCGCTCTAGTTCAGCTATGTCTTTCTTATACACCGGAGACCAGAACTGTGCACAGTATTCCAAGTGTGGTCGAACTAGTGACTTGCATAGAGGTAAAATTATGTTCTCCTCATGTGCATCTATGCTTCTTTTAATGCATTACATTATTTTATTTGCCTTTGTAGCAGCTGCCTGATACTGGCCACTGAACATGAGTTTGTCATCCACCCATACACCCAGGTCTTTTTCATTGATGGTTTTGCCCAGAGTTTTAGAATTAAGCGCATAGTTATACATCTTATTACTTCTACCCAAGTGCATAAACTTACATTTATCCCCATTAAAGCTCATTTGCCATTTATCAGCCCAAGCTTCTAGTTTACATAAATCATCCTGTAATATAAAATTGTCCTCCTCTGTATTGATTACCCTGCAGAGTTTAGTGTCATCTGCAAATATTGAAATTCTGCTGTGAATGCCCCCTACAAGGTCATTAATATGTTAAAGAGAAGAGGGCCCAATACTGACCCCTGTGGTACCCCACTGCTATACGCGACCCAGTCCAAGTGTGCTCCATTAATAACCACCCTTTGTTTCCTATCCCTGAGCCAGCTCTTAACCCACTTACACATATTTTCCCCTATCCCCATTATTCTCATTTTATGTATCAACCTTTTGTGTGGCACCGTATCAACAGCTTTTGAAAAATCCATATACACTACGTCCACTGGGTTCCTTTGGTCCAGTCCGGAACTTACCTCTTCATAGAAGCTGATCAGATTAGTCTGACATGAACAGTCCCTAGTAAACCCGTGCTGATATTGGGTCATGAGGTTATTCCTCTTCAGATACTCCAGTATAGCATCCCTTAGAATGCCCTCCAGGATTTTACCCACAGTAGAGGTTAAGCTTACTGGCCTACAATTACCGAGTTCAGTTTTTGTCCCCTTTTTGAATATTGGCACCACATTTGCTATACGCCAGTCCTGTGGTACAGGCCCTGTTATTATGGAGTCTTTAAAGATTAAAAATAATGGTCTATCAATGACTGTACTTAGTTCCTGTGGTACTCGGGGGTGTATCCCATTCGGGCCCGGAGATGTCAATTTTAGCGATTTTTAGATGCCGACGTACTTCCTGCTGAGTTAAGCAGGTGACATTTAATTGGGAATTTATATCACTAGTCATTTTGTCTGCCATGGGATTTTCTTTTGTAAATACTGATGAAAAAAAGTCATTTAGCATATTGGCTTTTTCCTCATCCTCATCCACCATTTCATCCAGACTATTTTTAAGGGGGCCAACACTATCATTTTTTGGTTTCTTACTAGTTATGTAGTTAAAGAATATTTTGGGATTATTTTTACTCTCTCTGGCAATGAGTCTCTCTGTCTCAATCTTTGCTGCCTTGATTTGCTGTTTACAGAATTTATTTAATTTTCTGTATTTATTTAATGCCTCATCACTACCTACTTCCTTTAGTTCTCTAAATGCTTTCTTTTTGTCACTTACTGCACCCCTTACAGCTCTATTTAGCCATATTGGTTTCCTCCTATTCCTAGTATGTTTATTCCCATACGGTATATACTGTGCACAGGTCCTATCTAGGATTCTAATAAATGTCTCCCATTTTCTTTGTGTATTTTTATGTCTCAGGATATCGTCCCAGTTAATTGCACCAAGATCCTCTCTCATCCGTTGGAAATTTGTCCTACTGAAGTTTAGTGTCCTTGTAACTCCTCTACTACACATCTTATTAAAGGATACATGTCAAACTGACGAGATTTCTATGCTATATTCTTGGAAACACTAGGTGAGTGCAATATCATTGTATATCTCAAAATCTCCATTGGATAAGACCGTATTGCGCTTTTTTTTTCCTGCAGTGTCCTTGGTAGCAAATGGAGTTTGGGATTTGGTCAGGATTATAATAATGGTTTCATGGTGGATTAATGGTGGATTAAAGGTGTCGTCAATGCTGAGGAGTAAGGGAAGATACTTATCCATCATGCCATACCATCAGGGAAGTGACTGATTGGCTCCAACTATTTTCTGCAGCAGGATGACCCCAAACATATAGCCAATGTCATTAAGAATTATCTTCAGTATAAAGAAGTACAAGGTGTTCTAGAAGTGAATATATGGCTCCCACTGAGCCATTTTCAAAATATTGAGTCTGTTTGAGATTTTATGAAGAGAAAAGGATTTGTGGAAGTCTACATCTACAGAAGAGCTGGCGTTCTCCAAGATGTTTGGAATCACTCCCCTTCCGAGTTCTTTCAAAATGTCACGATTCCACCCCTCAGTGTGTGTGTGGGATGCAGTTTGACAGCTCAGTTATCCATTCTGGGTCAGGGATGTGCTGAGATGTCTGTTTCAATCCAAAACTGGGAGGTGCTGAGCTGTCTTCTGGTGCTCCCTGTCCCTGGCTGTCAGTCCCAGACCTCTGGCAGAAGTAGCTTCAGCTAAGTGTGGTTGGTTTTCTCTGTGACTAGTATTTTGATTGATAATCTTTTGTTGTCTGACTTTGAGCCTCGTTTTGACCCTCTGTCTGTTTAACCCCTTTGATCCGTTATCCTCCTGGTATTTTGAGCTCAAACCATTACCTCACTAAGCCTTTGTCTCTTTTCTCTGAAGATGATGCATTCTCCTGGTTTTTGACCTTGGACTCCTTGACTATCCTGACTCATAGCTTGTCCGTGAGAAGTGACTCAGCATAACACAAAACCTGTGTACGTGTATTTGTAGAAGAACTGTTGCTGTTGCTTTGAAGGCAAAGGGTGGACACAAAATATTGATTTGATTTAGATCTCTTTTTGTCATTGATTTCCATTTTGTTAATTGACCAAAATGAACTATATTAACACTTTAATCATTTAAAGCATTTTTACTTTGCAGCATTTTCAACACATACTGTATATTCAGTACTAAGTATAGAGATACCTACCGTATATATATGAGCACACACAGTATTTGTGTATATATATGTGAACCCACTTTATGATAAGAAAAACAGAATACAAATACAAACATTAAGATTCAGCTAAATATTAATTTTAAACAAAAATTAGAAAATGCATCCGTTAAGTTATCAGAGTATATATTCTGGTGTCGAAGTACTTTTGTTTTTATTGGTATAAAATAACTACTGACTACGGTCTAGTCTTGCGCCATAAATGCACCTTTGATTTATGGAGCCAAAAACACTTTTCTGCTTGACAGATAGCTTTAATAGACTACATATCGCTTTCTATTCCATTCAACACCATATAAAAGCCAATAAGTGCAGGGGGCAAGCAGAGATAAACACGCACATCGGGAAACACTTTTCTACTCTGGTATTGTAAATGTTTGAGAATGCCTACTGGGCATAATGAATGAGGCCAAATACTGAAGGTCATTCAGGAATTAATTAGATGCTTTCCTAGAAGAGGAAGCATTAAAATTCAAGGGCAAGTTTAATCACTTGGATTGACCCTGTACTTTTTCACAAATAATGAGATGGTCTCAAGTTCAAAAGTTCCTGACAGCATGATAATCTTTATGTAAGGCCTCTCAGTTTGCCACTAATAGACAATCTACTTATACGGTTTGTCAATGCAAACTAACATACAGTGGGGGAAATAAGTGTTTGAGCCCCTGCTGATTTTGTAAGTTTGCCCACTGACAAAGACATGAACAGTCTATAATTTTAAGGGTAGGTTAATTTTAACATTAAGAGATAGAATATCAAAAATAAAATCCAGAAAATCACATTGTATAAATGATATAAATTTATTTGCATTTTGCAGAGAAATAAGTATTTGATCACTCTGGCAAATAAGACTTGGTGGCAAAATCCTTGTTGGCAAGCACAGCAGTCAGACATTTTTTGTAGTTGATGATTAGGTTTGCGTACATGTCGGGAGGAATTTTGGTCCACTCCTCTTTGTAGATCATTTGTAAATCATTAAGATTTTGATGCGTTCGCTTGGCAACTCAGAACTTCAACTCCCTCCATAAGTTTTCTATGGGATTAAGGTCTGGAGACTGGCTAGGCCTCTCCATAACCACTTTGTTGCATTGGCTGTATGTTTTTGGTCATTGTCTTGCTGGATGACCCTGCCACGATCCATTTTTAATGTCCTGGCAGAGGGAAGGAGGTTTTCACTCAGGATTTTACAGTACATGGCTTCATCCATTCTCTCATTGATGCTGTGAAGTATTTCTATGCACTTAGCAGAGAAACACCCCCAAAACATAATGTTTCCACCTTCATGCTTGACAGTGGGGACGGTGTTCTTTGGGTCATAGGCAGCATTTCTTTTCCTTTCTGCAAAAACGGTGAGTTGATGCCAAAGACCTCAATTTTTGTCTCATCTAACCACAGCACCATCTCCCAATCACTCACAGAATTATCCAGGTGTTCATTGGCAAACTTCAGATGGGCCTGCACATGGGCCTTCTTGAGCAGGAGGACCTTGCGGGCACTGCAGAATTTTAAACCTTTATGGCGTAATGTGTTACCAATGTTTTTCTTGGCGACTGTGGTCCCAGCTGCCTTGAGATTATTAAAAATTTCCCCCATGTAGTTTAAGGCTGATCTCTCACCACCTTCATGATCAATGATACCCCACGAGGTGAGATTTTGGATTGTGCCCCAGATCGATGTCGATTGACAGTCATTTTGTATTTCTTCCATTTTCTTACTATTGCACCAATAGTTGTCTCCTTCTCACCCAGCTTCTTACTTCTAGTTTTGCAGCCCATTCCAGCTTTGTGCAAGTCTATGATCTTGTCCCCGACATCCTCATAAAGCTCTTTGGTCTTGCCCTTGTTGTAGAGGTTAGAGTCTGACTGATTAATTGAGTCTGTGGACAGGAGTCTTTTATGAAGGTGACTATGAAAGACAGCTGTCTAATGCAGGTAATGAGTTGATTAGGAGCGCCTAACTGGTCTGTAGGAGCCAGAACTCTTAATGGTTGATAGGTGATCAAATACTTATTTCTCACTGCAAATGCACATAAAGTTATATAATTTATACAATGAGATTTTCTGGATTTTATTTTTTTATATTCTATTTCTCAATGTTAAAATTAACCTACCCTTAAAATTATAGACTGTTTGTGGATTTAGTGGGATACCTGGTAAAGTCCACAAGAAGACCTCAATATATATTGGTGATCCTGGTGCTACCTGATACCCGGAGGAGGCTCCACTACGAAACTCCTCCACCAAGAAAATAGTTGATCCGTATCTTTTCTAGGATGGGGTTGCCTAAAGAGATCCTAACTGACCAAGCGACCTCGTTTATGTCTAAGGTGATGACAAAGTTGTGCAAAACCCTGCAAATCACACAACTTCGGACCTTAGTCTACCATCCACAGATGGATGGCTTGGTGGAATGGTTCAATAAAACCTTGAAGGCCATTTTGAGGAAGGTCATGGAGAAGGATGGCCGAAACTGGGACTGTCTACTGTCGTAACTTCTGTTCTCCATCAGAGGAGTCCCACAAGCCTCTACTGAATTCTCTCCTTTTTAGCTCTTGTATAGCCAACACCCCTGTAGACTCCTGGATGTAGCAAAGGAGACCTGGGAGGTCGGAGTCTACAGCCTATAGGAGTGTAATTGAACATATGGCCCAGATGCAAGAGAATTGCTGACGTGATGCCCATTGTGAAAGAACACCTCCTCAAAGCACAAGAGGCACAGTCGATGGCGTACAATAGGTCAGCGAGAATCAGACACTTCCACCCTGGGGATTGAGGACTGGTGTTGGTACCTACAGTGGAGAGCAAATTTCTGGCCAAGGGGCAGGGCCCCTATGAAATAGTTGAAAAGGTTGGAGATGTCAACTATAAAGTCCACCAACCAGGCTGAAGGAGGCCCTACCAAGGATACCACATCAACCTAATAAAGCAATGGCGAGGTAGGGAGCCCTTGGAAGCTCAGTGTTTGATGGCCAAGCCTGAAACTGACATGGAGCAAGTTAAAAATGCAGAGATGCTGTTAAATGCCCAAAAGCAACAGTGCTGAGAACTGCTACAGTGGAACAGAGACCTATTCTCAGAACTGCCAGGTTGTAGAAATGTCAGAGAGCATGAGGTTCTGACGGAGCCTCATTTCCGTGTCAACTTGAAGCCATAGCAGATTCCCAATGCCCATAGAGGTGATCTCAAAAGAGATGAAGCAGATGCTGAGCTTGGGAGTCATCGATGAATCCAAAAGTGGCTGGTCCAGTCAAACACCCTTAGTGCCGAAACCAGATAAAGAATGGCGGTTTTGCAATGACTATAGGAAGCTGAACAAGGTTTCTAAGTTTGATACATACCCAATGCCCCATGTCGATGAATTGAGAGGCTAGGTCCAGCTCAGTACATTACTACCCTAGACCTCACAAAAGGCTATTGGCAAATCCCAATGTCTCAAGACACCAAGGAGAAGACTGCCTTTTCAATGCCAGATTTATGCTTCCAATACACAAGGATGCCGTTTGGGTTACAAGGTGCTCCTGCCACATTCCAGAGCCATGGACCAGATCCTAGCTCCTCACAAGAGGTATATGCATAGGGCTATCTGCATGACATTGTGATCTTCAGCCAGGATTGGGGAAGCCATCTGAGCAATTTCCAGGCGATACTTGATGCTCTACAGAAGGCGGGGTTTTCCATAAACCGAAACAAATGTGCCTTGGGAATAGAGGAAGCTAAATACTTTAACTATGTTGTAGGTAGGGGTGAAATAAAGCCCCAGATAAATAAAGTTGAGGCGATCCAATGTCGACCACAACCCCTCTCAAAAAAGCAGTTCAGAGAGTTCCTGTAAATTTTGGGCTATTACTGCCGGTTTATCCAGAACTTCGCCATGGTAGCTGCCACTCTGTCAGACCTCCTTAAAGAGACAAAGTCAGCTATGGCTAAGTGGTCTCCAGAAGCTGAAGCTAGCCCCATGTAAACAGCTGATGCTGGTAGCAACCAATTTCTCCAAGGAGTTTGTGGTTCAGATGCACATGTCGGAAGTCGGGCTGGGAGGTGAACTGTGAAGAGCACCCCATAATGTATCTCACAGGAAGTTGTCATCCTGTGAGAAGAATGAGGCTAGGTTCCCATTGCGTTAGGGCAATCCATTAAGCGCATAGCGCTAGCGGATTGCGTTAACGCAATGTTTATTTAGGGGCCGCGTTCGCCGTCCCCGCTAGCGCAGATCCCCGCTCTGTGATAGCGAGGAACGGACCTCGGACACTCCAAGCAGCGTCCGAGGCACGTCACAAAAGAACGGCAAAAATGTCACGCGCTAGCGATGCGCTACAAAAACAAATAATATTGCTGTCAATGGGTGCGTTAACGGACCCGTTGCACGGCGTTAATTTCGCCGTGCAACGCTGTCTGTTAGCGCTGTCCCATTAACGCAATGGGAACCTAGCCTTACTCCATAGTGGAGAAGGAATGTTTGGCCATCAAGTGGGTGTTAGACACTCTAAGATACTACCCCTTAGGTAGGAAGTTCAGACTAGTGTCAGACCATGCCTCACTGACGTAGATGAGGGAGAAGAAAGGGAACAGTGCCATAGTGACCAGGTGGTTCCTAGAACTTCAGGATTTTAACTTCCATATGGAGCATAGGCCAGGGAAACTGCATGGCAATGCTGACGCTCTGTCGAGAGTCCACTGTTTGTTGGCAGAAGGTGCCAAGCCTCCTGACTTTGGGCAGAGAGGGGATGTAAGATGGCGCTGGACAGGTTCTTGAAGGGAGATATGTGTCATCATGTTTATTAGCTGTGGTGATGTGAGCTCGGAAGCATGCTCCAGCACATATAGTGTTTAGAGAGTTCTTAGGCCATTCCAGGGCCGAGTTTTACGAGCAGTCATAAGTGATGGGTGGGAATGACTGTTCACATATCCCTACTCCAGGAGCATGGTTTGGCATATAATATTTAGACCGAGTGTTTAATTCAGTGTGTGACTGGAGGTGTGCAGGTCTCCAGTGTGTTTGCTAAAGACACTGACCTGAGCGGGTGGTCCCGCAGTACTATATGGACTATTTATTTTCATTTGGCTTTCATTTTTTGATGGAGAAGGCCATCTTTTGTTTGCTAGTGCTTAAACAGGTTTATGAAATTAATAAACCTGACCAGACATTTTCTTTTCTTATGAAACCGCTTCCTGTGCCTACTTCATACCACAGCTGAGTGAGTAAAACCCTACAATGGGTAGATGGGTGTATGAATGTATGAATGAATAAATGAATGAATGAATGAATGAATGAATGTGTGTATGTACATATACACACACAGAATAAATATATATATTTTCAATGATCTGGATTTGGGGGTGTTTATACCATAATCTCACTGCGAGTTCCCCATTAAGGCTGATGTCCCACTTGCAATTGCAATACGAGAAATTCTTGAGAGTCTCAATACCCGACACTGCCGCCTGCACTCAGGACTGGAGTGTGCGGCTGCATGTATTTCTATGCAGCTGAATGCTCCGGTCTGAACTGCTGGTGGCAGTGCTGGGTATTGAGGAGAGTTTGTCGCACTGCAGTTGCAAGTGGGTCACTGGCCTAACCAGACAAGTAGTGCTAACAGCCCTTGCCTAGGCAATCACTAGACAGTCAATTGCCCTGATGATTGAAGGCAGCAGAGTTGCATCCCCTGACAACTGGTGGCAGTGGTTGGATCTGCACGTTCTCCTTGAGACATAATTATCTATTCATTTTAGTATATATACATAGAAAAGATAATAAGGAGTTTCAGACTATAGAGTCTATTCATTAGACGGTGTGAGGGTGGAGGTGTTCATAAAAAAAAAAAATATATGACAGAAGCATATTCGATTTTTCACTTAGGGACTCAGCCTACTGTGTTATACAAGGCATAATCTTGCATTATTGAAATGTTCTATCCGGTTCATTAATTTATATATTAGAGATAGGCATACACAGTGGTTATAAAACGTCTACACGGCTTAGTTAAAATGCCAGGTTTTTGTCATGTAGTTTAGACTGCATGAATCAGATGACTGACGGGTGCAGAAAAGGTGAGAAATTCACTGAGAAAAAAATTCAACTGTCAAACACGACAGTGGTATTTAATTTCTTGCAAGGGAGTCACAAGGCCCCTTAGTAACCATCAGACCCCAGCGATTACCATTGTACCATGAGGTCATGTGATGACCCCCAGGGTACGGTGGCCTGTGAGATCCAGCAATAAGCTGAGTCAACAGGCACAGTCTGTGAGACACTGACAGTCTCATACACTGCTGTACATGAGTTTGAGTTTATGAGAGCATGAGTGTATGAGACAAGTAATGAGAATAAAAATTATACCTGGTCCACAGTGGGACTAAGTAAACAAGTGAAAAAAATGTAAAATTAAACATGTAACAAAGAAAAAAAAGTGCACACAAATCACTAAAATCCATTTTGTCACTCAAAACACAGCATTTGTGATAAAACAAAAGCAAACAAGAAAACCTACACAAACACATAATTTGTATCGCCGCCTCCTGAACGACCAGCTCTATAAAACTGGCTATGGGGGCTCTTCACTTATGGGGACACAATGTATGGGTACTAGACTGGCAGATTTGCGATTCTCCAGAAAAAAAACTGGAATGAAAAAATGTTACAAAATAGTCACTGCAGCTGTAGATGAATTCATTGAGTTATGCAGTTTCTAGAATGGGGTCACTTTGGGGGGGTTTCTGTTGTTCTGGCACCTTCAGGGCTTCACAAATGTCACCCCATATGCTATTCTAGAAAAATCTGTGCTAAAAAAAAAAAAAAGTGTTCCTTCCTTCGAAACTGATGTGTGGCCTAACAGTAATTTCTGACAACATATGGAGCACCGCCGCGTTCGGGAGAAATTCTACATTATGGGGTGTAGTTTCCCTATTAACCCTTGTGTACCTGACAAATTTGTATCAAATACACGGATCACATTTTTACCACTAAAATGTCATATTTCCACGTCTCTTAGTTATAAAAATCTGTGAGACACCTACAGTTTCAAAGTACTCACTACACCCCTAGGTGAATTCCTTGAGGGGTCTAGTTTCTAAAATGGGGTCACTGCTGGGGGGTTTCTGCTCTTTTCACATGTCAAGAGTTCTTCAAATGAGACATGGCATTCACAATCAATCCCAGGCAAATAGCAGTCTTTCCTTTCCATGTGCCCAAGCAGATGTTTTTGACCACATCTGGGGTATAGCCATGTTCGGGACAAATTGCACAGAAAATTACAGGGTCTGTTTTCTCCTATTATCCAATGTGAAAATTATAAATTTGGAGCGAAAACACTGTGTGCGAAAAAATGAACTTTTTCAATATGACAACCTAATGTTCTCAAAATCTGCATCTTCAAATTTCTGATATTTTCACAAATAAACACAAGTCATATTGAACAAATATTACAAGTATTATGAAGTACAATATGTCACAAGAAAATCTCCGAAACCGTGGGATTCGTTGAAGCGTTCCAGAGTTATTACCACATAAAGTGACACTGATCCCATTTAAAAAGTTTGGCCTGGTCATTAAGGTCAAAACTGGTTTGGTCACTAAGGGTTTAAAAGTCTACATTCACAGGATTTATTTTTTCAGTGTTTTGGAGTCTGCAGCATTTTTTATTTTTAAAACACAATGGTTTGGGTATAGTTGTTCATAGACCTTTGTACAGGACTTGAAAAATATCAGGAAAAACACCTTGGAAATATTAACTTTATAAAAATTGAACTTTTTTAAGCTATGAAAAATGCTTCAAATTCACGCTAGTTTTTTTTTTTTAATTTTTTTTTATCAAGCCTTCAAAACTGAAGAACAAAATGCATGTGTGTAAAGGTGCCCTTACAATGAAATCACTCATGCAGTCTTTGTGGAAGTTATAGCCAAAGCTAGGAGTTGATGTTATGGCTCAGTTTGGGGATACTCTGCTGCGCTATTGCCTTTTCTTCCCTGCTGAAATGCTGATGGTTCCAATTGTCTTTGTTCCCCCCTTCTTGATTTGTTCCTCTCTGTTTTTTTTTACATTTTCTAGTTTTGGTCTGCTCTTGGGTTCTATTTAAGTTCACCCTTCACTGCACTTCCTTGCTGGTTATATCTTTAAGTGGACTTGGGTTTAGGAGTTCCAGCCCTTAAGCTAAGGGGTTTACCTTGCATAGTAAACACCAATCAAATAACTGTAGTAAGTCTGTTTGCTTTCTTACCCAGTTGTTATTCCTATCATCTTTTTAGTGGATTATACTGGTCACGTTTTCCTTTGGCTCTCCTTAGTTTTCCCTTTTATTATATGAACGTGTTTTAATTTTATCACCCTGAGTTTTCGTATCTTCCTGTACATTTTCCTTTCCTCTTGTTGGTAGTATATTGCAGACTACCCTCTTGTTCCATAGGAGCTACAAACCCTCGATGGCTTTTAGGAAGCCATTTCCAAGGTGGTGTTTTGGAGTTTTACAGCCAGGGTCTTTCTAGTTTTTACAGGGACCAGTTTGGTGTGGGTGCATCACCTTCCTGTGGTAGGTCTTCTCTTTTTCAGTTACACGTGAGTGAGTGTGCGTTACATTCATAAAAAAGGATAGTTAAAAATTATCAGTCCTGACTAACTTTTTATCTCCTTTGTTTTCACCCTTATGTTTGACTTAAAGAACTACATCAAAAACTATAAGTGGCATTTCAGCTTTAGAGTAGAGAGGTGGTTGTAAGAATTTTAGGGGGTTACCAAAGTAAAAATTGAATTACTCATTTAATTACCCACTACATGAAATACAGTATATGATAAGGCACAATTAAATAGTGTTGTTCCCTTTCAGTAAATGATTGTCTCCAGCTGCAGGTTATGATAAAGAAACCACTCTGTGCTCCCCTTTCCCGGATCCACTGGTGAGTTTCAGCCAATGGTCTCAGTATCCAGAATTGGCTTCGGCACGGGGGGTCACCTGGACAGCATAGCAGCCAATCAGTGAGCTCAGTGGCTCTGCCAGTGTAGTTAGAACGACCCCTTCGGACCCACTGAGGGTACCTATTGGCTGCTGCGCTGTGGAAATGGTATCATTGCTGCAGCCAATACCGGACATGGGAGTAGCGGTAGAGGCTTAACTGTTGAAAGGGGGGAGATGAGTACAGTTTATTACTTTATAATAACCACCTGCAGCCAGGAACTTTCATTTATTTCTTAGAAGATAGATTAAGTATTAAAAATAAAAAAAATGTGAAATTTTACATAAAATGGGGGCTAATTTTAGATCCATTAGATAGAAATTTAGTGATAAATACATTAACATGTTTGAAATCTCCGTGCCAAGACCCTGTTTGCATATTATATGCTTTTTCTAATCTTGGTCTAATTACTCAGGGCTGGTTCTCATAGGCTGTATGCTTTCCAGGAATCTAAGGAGCAATTTTCCTAGGTTTAAAGAAAAGATTGTTTTGTTTTTAATACTTTATATTAAGAAGCCTTGCAGGGTGGCGGTGCTTAGCTAAAAGTGGAATAAATCCTCTTGCATGGAGAGAAATCCTTACAGAGCTGCCTAACTCTCAAACAATTCTGGCAATGTACTATACACAAGCAGTAAATTTATCCACAAGATCCTTCCTCTGTAATAGTGCTTCAGTCCATTGCTGTTCTTCTTGCTTACTTTACCAGCAATGATGGACATACAACGGCTGCAGCCAATCATTGGCCCCAGAGGTGGCTAACGCACCATTGGTGAAGCTGGTGAGAGACTGTACTGGCCACATTGGTACAACCAGAACAAGCAATACCCGAGTACTACCATGGTGCGGTATGCTTATTTTATTATTTTTTTATTTTAGACCATACAGTACTGTTTTTAAGCAAACCGGTGAGGACAACCCCTTGAGTAATACGAATATACAGCACTCAAATATCAGTAAGTTACACTAAGGACTAAATCTGCAAGGAATGTTTGTGTGGGTTTTCTCCCGTTACTCCATATTCCTTCCCCACTCAAAATACAGAAATAGATTATGAGCCCAAATGGGGGCAGTGGAAAAAATACCTGATAAAGATCATTTTTTATTTTTTTTTTATGATGGCCAACTATTTTGCAAACATGGGAACATTTGTAGCTATATTGGTTGTCACTATTGAATTAATTTCACAACAACAATAAATTGCTCGTTAATCAGAAAATTGTCCCCAGAGTTTGGCTACTTAATCTAAAAGCAGCAAGATGTGCCGACAGAGACCTCGATTTCAGACATTTATCACATGTTTGGCTGCTTCCTGCAGTTTTTAAAAAACAATGGTTTATTAGTAGGAAGTTTAATCAACCTATTCTGTATAAACCCACCTCTACCAGTGATTGGCCTCTACCAATTTTTGCCTATGCACAGTGTACACAGTGCTGTCAATCAGAGGTGTGGGCGGGGTTATAGAGAGCTCAGCATTCAGATAAGTGCCAAAGTGCCGTCCCCTTCTGTATGCAGCGATTCCGGATGTGTTCTGTGAACACATCCGGAATCACCGCACCCCATACATAGGGCCCTGTGATTTATCTTGCGGCAACGGAGCATCAACGCAAGGTAAACAGACATGCTGCAGTCTAAAAAGACGCGCCGCATGTCCGTAAACGCAGGGCCGCCGGATGCGTGTTCTCACACAGTGGAGAGGGGATTTCATGAAATCTCCTCCACTATGCTGTAACATCTGGATGCTGCGGGTTGAACGCTGCGGTTGTACACAGTGTCCAATCCGCAGCTAATCCGGATGTAATCCTAACGTGAACATGCACCCTTAGAGCTGCCTAAAACCTGAAAAAGTCAAATGCAACATATTCCCTCACACAAAAGTGAACCTTCTCTATTTTTTTTTAACAAGTCCTGATTTCAAATAGAATATACTAAATCCACAAGGACATTAGAGCGTTACTTTGGAGTAACATTTGTCAAAATGATCATGTCACACCAGTCTACTGAGGAAATGGTTAATGGATAGGTTTCTACCTTTGTTTCCTGCACATAAGGTTTGCAAGATACTGTTTTGAGGCATGGCTGGTTTAACACAGGAAGAGAACAGGATGCCCATAAATACGCCCATATGTTGGCAATTACTGCCAACCGACAGACAAAAAGAGTAAAAAGGTCATATCCATCAAACATCCAATGTCCCCAGCTGCCACACATTCACAACCAGGGCTTCTCATTGCCAAATTGTGGTGAGTGATACAGTATGGTTCTCTAATAGTAATGTATGAATCTTTCATTACTTATTAAAGTGTACGGCAATATTACACCATTATATCTGATCACTAATTTACAAATTTACATTTATTTGCAAAATATTAATCTGATATACAGATGTATGTACCTGTGATCCATTCATTTGTCTTATGTGGAGACTGGAACGTTGGGAGCATAGAAATAGTGGAGTTGAATGCAATTTACTAATTGGAATCTACCAGAAAACTACAGAAAAACTCCAGTATCACCCAGTGGAGAAGTGAAGAATTACCAATGTCTACCAATAGTGATAACATATACAAAAGGTTACAAAGCATCTAGATGGCTTCATTGCATTCTCTTAAGGCTTTCTACAGTGATGGTTTCCAATTATCCAATTTTGTTATTATGTAAAAAACAACACCTTGTTGAAAATCCAGATAACAGGCCCCCATGGGGAATGGATTTTGGTGGAGAAAGCATTACTTGGCCAGAAACATAGCATAAGATGACTATTCAGATAAAGGGCTGTCCATCTATTGCAAGGAGTCCACCTGGAAACATTCACATATGATGTCCATGTGCCCTAATAGGGCTTTCAGGGATTTTTTTTATCAAAATTTGGTCACATCTGATCATTTGTAGTCTGTGTGATGTACCAAGTATTGTAACAACAGAAAATCAACCCATACATTTTTTTTTGATAAAAAAAAAAAAAAAAATTGTTTCAGTTAAAACTCAAACATGTACATTTAAAGGGAATCTGTCACCAGGTTTTTGATGTCTAGTCTGACAAAAGCAGCATAATATAGGCACAGAAACACTGATCCTAGTGATGTATCACTTATTGAGCTGCTTTGCTGCAGTTTTGATAAAACAGTGTTTTATTAGTTGAATATCACTAGAAGGCTAGTAAACTTGCGGTCATAAAGTCAACATATTCACGAGCTCTGTATAACTCCAATCCCACCACTGATTGTGCATAGGCAGAAAGCTGCCAATCAGTGGTGTGGGCGGGGTTATACGGAGCTCCGCATTCTGAGAACTGGGAGATCTGCAGTAACAAACAATTTATCAAAGCTACAGCAGCCAGCCCACACATCACTGGAATAAGGGTCTATATTATGTTGCTCTCACACGGTGAAGCAAAAACCTGGTGACAGATTCCCCTTAATTATGAAAAAAAAAAACTAGTGAAAAAAAGGAATTTTCAAAGCTTTTTTGCCTGGTCTGCAATAGCGCTATTGATTTGAAGTATAAGGAAAGGAATGTTACCACAAAGTTTCCACAATCTGCATATCACTTCATCAATTCTATTTCACAGAGCGTGGAGGTAATACATTTGCTGACTTAGTTATTGCTGGAGAACATGGTTCAACATGTCTACCTAAGAACCCACTTTTAGCTTATGAAGCCATTTCACACTTCTATATATAAATATTAGTCTTCCAGGTATCAGAAATCCAGATGATATAAGGTGCAATATGAACTGCTACTGTTATCAGGCATCTTGTGTGTATACGATTACCAGCCTGCGAGATTCCAGCAGCTGCCAGTGTTTCATAAGTTTCCCTCTACGGAATGTATGCTCACGAAAGGTGGTAAAATTAAAATCAGTAACAAAACCGGGGAAGTTTATGTACCAATTCACAAACTGAGGAATACAGGCAAAATAAGTAACACCAATAGATTGTGCAATGATTCACGCTCTCTGGTAGGCATTAGGCGAGTGCAGCGCCCCAGGGTCCTGGTCGTCGCAGTGGTATTGCTTTCCTCTCGGGGAGAGTGATGCTACGTTTGGTGGCAAAGCAGGATAACTGCATCCAGGTATCACAAACATGCAACACATTTCACACGCCAGGCCACCAGGGGGAGCTTCTGCTCCTATTTATTAGGTCACTCCCCACATAGGTAAAACTGGTCGCCTGTAGGGAAAGTTAAGTTAGTTGCTGGCTGAGCTCAGCTCAGTTAGTTGGTCCCTGACAGGGTTGGGATCCTGTCAGTGAATGAAGGAGTAAGGGGACATAGCTGTGCAGCTCCCAGAACGAGACACACAGAAGGCAGAACTGTATTGCAGTGAGCGTGAAGAAAGTCGCAGCAAAGGAGAGGATACCAGAAGGGGACCAGCCCTGCACAGGCTGCCTCCTTTTGAGGCGCTGAAGCCCAGTAGCAGGAACACCGAGGGAGTAAGGACCATTATGCTTTGCTCCAGAGACCGGCAGGACAGCTAATTTCAAGTTACCTGTCTGCCCTACACCCAGGAGGCACGGTGGCAACCCATGGAAGCCGGGGCGTGCTAGAGTCCCTATAAACAGCCTCAAGCCACCAGTCATACGGGTTTGTTCTATCCTATATGGGGGACAGAGAAAGACATTACATCTGTGAGGACCTTATGTGAAGCCTTAGGCAGTAAGGAACTACAACACTGCAGCGCAAGGGAAGGCTACTGATTTCCACCTGGACACGGGGACTCTGGACTTGCCTCCAAACAAGCCGGACTCTGCCTGCCCTGTGATCTGGTGCCCTGGACTGTGGATGTTGAAGTCTTCAGTAAAGGTAAAGAGACTGCAACCTTGTGTCCTTGTTCTTCTCTGCGCCTCTCACCATCCACCATCTACACACCGGGAAGCCCTGGGGATATACTTCAACTGTGGGAAGGTATACCATCTAGCTGCCATAACATCACCCCAGCGGACCCCTTAAAGCAGCGTCGGTCACCCTGACCGAATACCACAGGTGGCGTCACGAACACAAACTTTATCCCTTTTTAAGACCTTTCCCTTTTACACGGACGTTCCAGGGCCACGGACCGGGTCAGCCACCGTGACATCCCCCTGTGAACCGAAGGACCCGGTACCGAGCACCCCATGGCCCCATGGGGGCAATGCACATACAGTCTTAAGTAGCATTCACAAAGGCAATGCCGTTTTGGTCCAAATATGTGCACGTTTTATGGTTTTCCACAGGTTGCACAGCACCAAAATAAACTCAAACATAAATCCCTAGCCTTGTCCATGTGCTAACTAAACAGAACAGACCCTGGCTTCTCATACACAGCTGAGGTAGACTCAGCTTGGTCAAGCAAAACAACTATTGTCCATAGCGGCCACTGATTACTTGTGGTTCTCTGCTCACGGCCTGTGCAGACTCTTGTTAGAGAGGAATTCTGGTTTGTCTCTTTCTTCAGCTCCAAGACACATCCAGTCTGGTCAGCTTCTCCCTGAGCTGCCTGACTAAGAACAGCTAGCCTGGTTATATGCAGGTCCATCCAGGTGATCTAATCAGAACTTGTAGAGCTAGGATTTAACCCTAGTCTACCTGGCTTTAGTACATACCCCTCTGCTTTGCCCAAAGCAGGGGGCTAAGCACTATCAGCCAAAACACAGGGCTTTAAATTGACCCAAACATGAGGCTCATGCTCGATGACATAAGGGTGACTTAGTAACTCCAAGAACCTGCACCTATTTTTGGGTATCAATTTTTGGCATTGATGATTTTTGGAAAACGGCAAAGTTCATGACACCGACACCCTCAAGTGTTGCTGCTGACCAGACCAACCAGCAGGGGGTTTCTAGCGGGATCCTTTTCTTCCAGGGCTTTAGCAGATTGCCATAATATACTGGAAAGGCCTTCCTTTTTCCTGGTTGGTGTACTTTATAGTTTATCTTTCCCACCACCCCATAGGGCCCCTGCCACTGGTCCCCAGCACAAGTATCCATTCCCCAGTCTTAAATTGTCTGACTAGAGCCAACCAATTATACCCCCTGGATTATTCCTCTTAGGTCTTGAGGAGGCGCTCTTTTAGCTGTCCCCTCATTTTGTTCCCAAGACACAACAAATCATTAGGCCTGGCTCCTTGCGGGTACCGACTATAGGCCCCCGGTTCCTGGAGAGCCCCATTTACATTTTCATTGATACCTTTTACTGTTATACTGTTATATCTCTGAGCCAAAAGTAAAAGTATGTTGGGGAATTTATTTAATCTCTTGAAGGACAGAGAGGAACCGTTCTTCAAAACACAGGCTGATGCTTGCACTGTAGTAGTCCATTAACATGTTATATGTCAGTATTTTGAGAAGAATGAGTCAAATTAGTTTCTTATCCTTTAGCTTGGATTTCGGCTAGCAATTTTTTGCAGTGCCATATTTACTATATGAAAAAGGTACACGATTAATGTCAGGCCGAGCCTAATCCTGTGCCAGACATCCTCTCATTTGCAAGGAACAGCTGTCAATAACCCAGAGGCAGCCATTCATGAACGCCATGCTGGCAGCGTACACTGGATAGCTTTCTGCTGAATCATTCCAGACCACCTGCTCATTTTTCATGCAGCACAACTCGGGCACAATACTCGACAGATTTTCGGGCCAGTTAGGAGACATGACTCATACCAAATATTTTCAACAGGTGTCTAAGTATTGTATGCATTGGCCCGGATTACCGTGGTGCCAACAAGCAGCAGCTAATGAGAACAGGATCGGGTTACTGGAGAGCAGAGCATTGCTGCCTTCCATCACACATTCAGACAGATCACTGATACACGGAGGTCGGGGTTTCTAAGAAACCATTAGTGATGCTGTTGCCTACGTGTGAGATGAATGAAAATATTTAGTGATACAAATAACTGAACTCCATGAGCAATTTTACATATTTAACTAAAAATCTAAACTACTTGTGAAGTGCAAAAGAAAATGATTTGATCGCTCCCTAATATAACGCCCCCAAATACAAATCTGGTGTGTTCATTTCAATTTTCTTTTGATACACAGTTTGTGTGCTTCTTGCAGGAATTACACTTGTTTCTCAAGGTGGGAAGCAGTGGAGCTGCGCTGAAAGGACAGAAACCCATTCTTAGGGTCGTAACATCTATATAGGTCTGGTAGTCACCGAAGTTCTCCCAGTAACAACTGCAGATCACACACACACACATCTGCCATTTTAGGTTCACAACCCCTTTAAGAGGTCATCTGGTCGTCAAGATGCAACACACAAAAAATAATAATAATAATAATAATTTTTATTTATATAGCGCCAACATATTCCGCAGCGCTTTACAAATTATAGAGGGGACTTGTACAGACAATAGACATTACAGCATAACAGAAATACAGTTCAAAACAGATACCAGGAGGAATGAGGGCCCTGCTCGCAAGCTTACAAACTATGGGGAAAAGGGGAGACACGAAAGGTGGATGATAACAATTGCTATAGTTATTCGGACCGGCCATAGTGTAAGGCTCAGGTGTTCATGTAAAGCTGCATGAACCAGTTACCTGCCTAAGTATGTAGCAGTACAGACACAGAGGGCTAATACTGCATAAAGTGTATGAGAACATGATGCGAGGAACCTTTTTTTTTTTTTTTTTTTTATTATAAATAGGCCACACAGGGATCGTTAGGTTAATGCATTGAGGTGGTAGGCCAGTCTGAACAAATGAGTTTTTAGGGCACGCTTAAAACTGTGGGGATTGGGGATTAATCGTATTAACCTAGGTAGTGCATTCCAAAGAATCGGCGCAGCACGTGTAAAGTCTTGGAGACGGGAGTGGGAGGTTCTGATTATTGAGGATGCTAACCTGAGGTCATTAGTGGAGCGGAGGGCACGGGTAGGGTGGTAGACTGATACTAGGGAGGAGATGTAGGGTGGTGCTGAGCCATGGAGTGCTTTGTGGATGAGGGTAGTAGTTTTGTACTGGATTCTGGAGTGGATGGGTAGCCAGTGTAATGACTGGCACAGGGTAGAGGCATCGGTGTAACGGTTGGTGAGGAATATGATCCTGGCTGCAGCATTCAGGACAGATTGGAGCGGGGAGAGTTTTGCAAGAGGGAGACCGATTAGTAGAGAGTTACAATAGTCCAGACGAGAATGAATAAGTGAAACAGTCAGAGTTTTTGCAGAGTCGAAAGTAAGAAAAGGGCGAATTCTAGAAATGTTTTTGAGAACTATAAGGAAACAAAACGGCTTGTACCTATTCACATTTGACACATTTTTCCATGATGAGTTTTGTAATATACCATTGGAGGTGATGGCTGCCCCTATATTGGACAGAGCCGTCTTCCCATCAGCCTTAAAGGTAAGTTCACACAATCTTTTTACAGTGATCAAAAGCATCCAATGTGAAAGAAGATGGTTCACGAATCACACCTTTTCTCTGGAGTTTTGAAAACCTCAAGCATCTCCTGAGTGGACCTTTTTTTCCTTTTTCCATGGGCTAGTTACATTTATTTAGTGTTTTTGTTAGTTTTTTCTTGAGGCACCTTTTTACAGTCATTTTCCAGATTTTCTTTTATTCCATTAAAAAAAAAAAAAAAATGAAGAAGACGCTAGAAAATTAAGCAAAAATATTGACAAACACTAAAAGATGCCAAGAGGTCTTTTTAGCCTTCCCAATGACTTCTATGGTATAGTGTGGATTGTCATCCTAGAAAATGCCTGATGAGGTCACTTCTTTTAAAGGGAATCTGTCAGTAGGATCACCCTCCTAAGCTATCTATATGGGTATGTAGCTGAATAAAATGATGCCTCGATCATGTCATCTGCAATCTAATGTCTTATTCCAGATAAATCCCCATTTTTCGTGTATGTAAATGAGCTGCTCAGGACTAAGGGCCGGACACGGACGTCCCCGAGAATCTACCGCCGAGCTTTTTATAAATGAATGGAGGCGTTACCAGTGTGATGTGTGATGGCCGCTCTCTGCCCTCCTGATCTCACAGCAGAGCTGTGTAGGACTATAAGGGCTTGCTCACACTGGCGTATAAATTGGATGAGTGCAATCCAATAATTAAAAAAATAAAAAAATCAGATTGCACTTTTACCAATGTTATTTTATGAGGCAGTACAGATTCACATATGCGTTCTCAGCTGTATGTGGCATGAGGAAAAAAAAAACAAAAAACGACAGCATTCTGCGATTTGACTCCGAAATTGGTACAGTGCGAGAAATAATAGTGCATGCCATAAGTACTATCAGTATAGCATCTGATTTTTTTATTGATCCATTACAATTCTGTAGCATAAGAAACTGTAAATGGTCCTGTAAAATATTAATAGCTGCTGAATAAAAAAAAAATGGATTGTATACGGACAGCACACGGATGACAAGTGAGAAAAAAATCGTCCCACTCTCCTGGATGAGAATGGGACAGAGTTTTTATACACTAGTGTGAACGAGCCCCAACTGACACATCTGCAGCTTCAGCTTACAGCTCACAAGCAGCCATTGTTGCAATATTGCTGCAATACAGCAGAGCTGTGAGAGCTGCAGCAAATGTGTTTGTAAAACGATAAAGTTCAGTTCTACTGTTATGTGTTCATTACAAGTCTCACACAGTTAATGCCCCCATTTATGAAAAATAATCTCTGGAGGCAGATTCTCACCCAGAGCTATGTCCAGCCCATATTCATTTACATAAGGTATCATTTTTTTTTAGCTTTTATGACCTACATATAGACGGTTTAGCTGGGTTGATTCTGCTGACATATTTTGACATCTTTCGAAAGCCTGGAGCATTAAAAGAATCTCAAAAGCCTGAACATATGTTCAGCAAAAATCTAAAAAAAATATATATTGTAAACAGACCCTAAGGCTATGTGCCAACGATCAGGAAAAGCAGCGTTTTGGCCGCAGCTCACCTACTCTGCATCCAAAACGCTGCATTCTACATTACAAGCACAATGGATGAGATTTATAGAAATCTCATGCCTGCTGTGCTTCTATCTAACGCTGCGTAACCTCACCTGCTGTGCGGGTTTACGAGCCGCAGCATGTCAATTATCTGCAGAGGAGACGCATGGTTTCCACCATAGCCATTCAATGGATGTGTTATATCCGCATGGTATAATAAACACATGCGGATTTAGCTGCGTGATTAGAACTCTGCCATTTCCGGATTGTGGGCACATAGCCTAAGGCTGTTTTTAATTACAGCTGGAACTGACCTGCCCTTTAAAATTGTAGACTATGGCCCAGGCAGGGCAAGATTACATTTTATGGCAGATAGACATTTGTGAATGGGCCAATGTGTGTGATAAGTACCACAATTCTATAAGCATAGTCTACATAGCAGTAATGCCATTCAAATGTAAAATATTCACATGTTCACATATTCAGTGCTCTCAAGAGTTTGGTTATCAAAAAGTTTGGATTTTTTTCAGCATAAAATAGTTTTGTACTTGATCTTCCCATGTGGATGTGTAATAAATATCACACAATTGTTCAGTTTCCTGTCAAGGAACTGACAGGAAGTAACTTATTACATAGCACCTTTCATTTTTATATAGGCAACCAGACCAAAGTCCTTCAGCCCTGATGTCGTCTATTCCTAAGACCTTACCAAGGACTCATCCTGATGACAGCCTGACCTACGTAAGAACACTGAAGGCATTACTTACATTTTGCCCTTTTGATAGAGGCAAGTCCACACCAGTGTGAAAAAAGGCAAGTGACGTAAGCGGTAATCTATACATCATTTACATTACTTGTATGCTGGGAATGGAGGGAGCGTTACACAGTGATTGCCACCACTCTCTCCATTATCGGAATGCTCTACTCTGCTGATTGAGTGGGGACAACAGCTGCCCTGCACCATTACAGAAGTCCATCATACTCCTAATGAGAGCCATTAACAGATTGGTGCTATATAACAGAGTAGCTGAAGAAGCCTTTCCTTATCATAGGGCATCAACAGCCTCAGTGTAAATGAAAAAAGTGCGTTTCTGCGAATCCAAAAGGTATTAAGGATGTTGTCTATTCGAGTCTATATATACGTATACATTTACTACAGTAGGACTAGACACATAGGAGGTGACTTCTCACAGCTCAAGGTTGGCTATAATACTTCCAATCTAGAAAATACTTTCATATTCTAGTGACAATATGCATAACTGCTTGCTAGACAAGTTAAAGTGAATCTGTCAGCAGGTTTTTGCTATGTAATCTGACGATAACATGAGCTAGGAGTTAAAATTCAGAATTCAATGATGTGTCACATGTCTGACTGTGTGCGGTTTACTTACACTGAAGATTTTATCACCTGGTGATTATCATTGTCCAGAGTACAGCAGTGTGTACATGCTAGTCCGATTCCACCCCCTTCTGTGATAAGCAGCTCACTGTCTATATAATGTACACAGAGAACCTGGTGTGGGCGAGGTAAGCTTTCTCAGCTCTGTTACATTGCACTGTGTCACAACCACTGCACTCAGTGAACTAAGTGATACATATTTGGATTCAAGGTATCTTTGCTACATTAAGCTGCTCTCAGACAAGGTAGCAAAAACCTGCAGACAGATTCCTTTAAATAAAAGAAAAAAAAAGAAAAACCTTTTCTATGGCATATACTGTATAATGTGAAGTGGCTGGCTAAAACAGGAAATTAGACTGACATAGCAAAAAAAAAAAAAATCAGACTACTTTGGAATCAATCTTATGAACTGCTGGAGTGATCTGCACAGACTGAAGCACCACTGAAACAAAGCGAAATTCTTTGTGGTCTCCTAGAAAATTGGTCAGTACACTACAGACAATGTACAGTATTCAGTGAATGGGCTCCAGATTGCTTTTCAACAATTTTATGTCAAAGAAGCTGAGGTGGATCAGATATTTCCCCAGAAGCTTTGCAGAACATCTGGATCACTGTGCAGCCAAGGAGAGCAATCCCAATAATAATGGCAGTGACACAACCATGTGTAAAGGTACCGTCACACTAGACGATATCGCTAGCGATCCGTGACGTTGCAGCGTCCTCGCTAGCGATATCGTTCAGTTTGACACGCAGCAGCGATCAGGCCCCTGCTGTGCTGTCGCTGGTCGGGGAAGAAAGTCCAGAACTTTATTTGGTCACTGGACTCCCCGTAGACATCGCTGAATCGGCGTGTGTGACACCGATTCAGCGATGTCTTCGCTGGTAACCAGGGTAAACATCGGGTAACTAAGCGCAGGGCTGCGCTTAGTAACCCGATGTTTACCCTGGTTACCATCCTAAAAGTAAAAAAAAACAAACACTACATACTTACCTACAGCAGTCTGTCCTCCAGCGCTGTGCTCTGCACTCCTCCTGTACTGGCTGTGAGCGTCGGTCAGCCGGAAAGCAGAGCGGTGACGTCACCGCTCTGCTTTCCGGCCGCTGTGCTCACACAGACAGTACAGGAGGAGTGCAGAGCACAGCGCTGGAGGACAGACGGCTGTAGGTAAGTATGTACTGTTTGTTTTTTTTTACTTTTAGGATGGTAACCAGGGTAAACATCGGGTTACTAAGCGCGGCCCTGCGCTTAGTTACCCGATGTTTACCCTGGTTACCGGCATTGTTGGTCGCTGGAGAGCGGTCTGTGTGACAGCTCTCCAGCGACCAAACAGCGACGCTGCAGCGATCCGGATCGTTGTCGGTATCGCTGCAGCGTCACTAAGTGTGACGGTACCTTAAGCGAAGCATTATAGGGAGTCTGCCCGCCCAACCAGTATTAAATGAGCGCATGCACTGTAGTCCCTATAAAAATAACGCTCCTATAGTGGTATGCAGAAACTGAAGATTAATCTGATATGTCCCATTAGGGTGCTCGGTGCACCCCTGGAGTGTCCAAGAGGCTCAATGCACTGTTCCGTCGGCTGGTGTTCCATGCCTCACCTCCCTCACCGGATAGTGACAGGCAGGCCTACCTGAAGATCATCTGCAGACAGTAATCACCCCAAACTTGTGCTGTCAGTCACCAAATGAGGAAGTTGGAGCACAGCGCTCAGTCTCTTGGTCACACCCAGGGTGCAGTAAGCATCCTAATTAGCATAGTTGATTAAAATTACATTTCTACAAAACAGAGGCAGCAATTAGAACATTAGTTGTGATTTTTATAGTGGTTTTATCCAATGCAAAGCAATGTGCTTCATTTATATGGTCACTTTGGGCAGAGAGCCTCCTTTTAAGAAGGAAACCTGAACACTCACCTGCCTATAAGTGCAAATGATGATCTCTCGCAAGTGATAATGCATAGGAGTCATGGTTTCACTAACAGTGTCAAGCGCCATATCCACTTCTTTCTTCATTTTATGTCCATCTGGCAGAAGCTGAACTATCTTCATCACTACCTGGAAATGGGAGAAACACAAATAAACGAATCACTACCGTAAGACAATTACTTACTTTATAATTGCCAAAGCAAATGTCCTTCTGGCTCAGACTTGTACTGCTCTGTGTGCAAGATCAAGTAGTAGCAGAGCATTTTAATCTTGAAATTGCGCAATTCCTAACAGCATTTTAAGCCATTGTAGGGGTGTTGTGATTGGGACCCCAATGATTTGCAGGAAGAGTAAAATTTTAAAAAAATACACAAAATCTTACACTGCAAGTCAGGCTCAAATATGTAATCAGGCTCTATGTAACCTAGAGTCAAATGTAAAAAAAAAAAAATGAATCCCAACCTATACAACAAGTGAAAACTGCACGTTGTTGCCCTCTAGTGGTGACAAATGTGTAATGCTCACCAGACACCGCAACATTCTCCCTAATGTCATGAGATTAGTTTAGTTCAGATTAAAAAAAGTCATTAATTCTACAATGTTGAATGCCATGTTGAGCGCTTTACTGTTTCCATTTATAGAAAAGGATTATCTTGAAGTATGGTGCATGAGATTGAGCACACATTTCTCAGGTTGTGTGGTTCAGATTCTGGCCTAAAACTGCAGCTATATCCAGAAAGTGGCTACTGTCAAGTTACAAAATAAAAACCACTATCCTGACAGTATCAAGGCTCATTGAAATAAAATGTAAAGGTAAACAGGTAATTAATAGCTAATCATTGGTCCATCAGCCTAAATTGTACTGGACATGATGGAAACTTTTCCATAGCTATATCTGCAGCAAGGAACTCCTAGACAGGCTAATAATGTTCTACCCTTGCAAAAATATCTGACAATTTAATAATAAAATGATAAAAAAAAGAATATAAGGAAATATAAGTGTATTCAGAAATCAGAAAAGATGAAAAAACTGATGGGACAAAGAAAATGAAACGGATGATGGATACATCTACCTCCAGTATTAGAACAAATGGATTATTATACAAGGCTGTGTTGAACGTTACCAGATCTTCTCACAATAGATTTATGCAAAAACACATAAATGTCTTAGAACCAAGCAGTCAGGAGGCTGCTAACAGCTACTCAGACGTTTAATAGGGAAAGCCTAGGGGAGGTTGGTGTACACCATTTCCCTTACATAAGCTAGAAAGCGCTCGCACATCGTGTGTATAACTGCCACTTCCTGTAATGAGTCGGTGGGAGATCCCGTTGCGGCAGGCCACACATCTCCACGTGGGAGGATTCGACAGCAACAAATTGTACCTGGCAGCAGATCAAGCTAAATAACATGAGATTGTCCGCAGACCTTGTTGCAGACTGACATCGAAGCCTCAACCACACATTCTCCACCTAGTGGGTGGCATGAAGAGGTTTGGCAGGAAGAACAGTAACCCATATAAATAGAAGCCAAAAACTCGTTTGACAATTCTGAACGAGTTTGTGACTCCATTTGTCACTTGGAGTGTAGGCATACATATATTAGTTGATATCTAATGATTTCTCCAAATTCAACAGAAAATGCCACACTTTAGGACTATGAAAGTCTCAGAATTACTCTCCTCCTTCATGACAAGCGTCTTAGTACATAGAGCACAGTTTGGTTTCTTATGACAGGCTGCAAATGTGATGCATAACCAAATACCAGCTACTGGCAGAGTTCCTTGTGGGCAAATGCCCCCAGTTCACTAATATTTTTTTTGATTGGCAATCTGCGGCCTTTATTTAAATCCCACCCAAATTACTATGATATTTAAGTCAGGCGACTATGATGGACACTTCAGAATCTTTCCAGACTTCTTCTGAGACCAAGAATTTGTGGAGTTGAGTTATGTTTGAGATCATTGTCCTGTTAGATGCTCAAGATTCAGCCTCCTCACAGAATACATTAGATTTTCTCCTAGGAGTTCTTGATACATCATTGAATTCATCTTGCCCTCCACAATCAGCAGGTTTCCAGTGTAGGAGGAAGCAAAGGAGCCAAATAGAATTATAAAGCCACCACCATGCTTCATAGTAGGCAGTGTAATCATTTCAGCATATGCTTCATTCTTCCTTTTCCGACATGCACGATCGATAGGCCAAAAAAAGTTTCTAGTTATGTTTCATTGTCCCACAACATCTGTGCCTTATTTATATGTTTTTTGTTTGTTTTTATCTTAATGTATATTGACCTCGACTTTACTTTACTTTTAGATCAATAGCAATTCCCGTTTTGCAGTTCCGGCATGGAGATCCTCACTATTTAGTATGCAAACTGAAACCTCAATTCCTGCGGCCACCAAATCTAGCTGGAGGTCTTTTGCAGTTATTTAAAGTTTTTGAATGTCTCCTCGAAAATCTGGTGGTTGCTGGCGATGGCCTCCTCTTTCTGCTACATTCAAATAGATTAGCCAGTGTTTCTTTAACCTCGAACTTGTAAACTCTGCTCCCAACTTACGGTAATCTCTAGGAACATTCAATACCTTACTAGCTTTTTGGACTGTTTTCCTTGTTTGTTCAAAGCAAGGATTTCTTCTCTTGTCTTTTTGTAATACTCTCTTGATTTAGCTATAAAACATGAAATCAATCATAGTAAACAAATCCTTAGCCAGTCCAGGTATTTCATATTTATTTCATTTTGTGCTCAATTTGGAAAATGTGCTTGATATAGCGGTTGTGCTGAGGTATCTAAATTGTTCTTGGTTGATTGGTTTATTGCAAACAGCAGAAAGTTTGTACATTTTTCTAATAGCCAAAGAAAACCAATGTTACAATGATAGCTTCTGTACTAGTAATTTTCTTTCATCACATAAAAGAGGAGTCTTACCTCAAATTCTCCTTTGGTATATTTGGCATCTGGAACACTAACAATTTCATCCTCACTAACTTCAGGAATGCCCTGCAACACAAATTTAGAGACGCTGAATGTAGCACGCACTCTTTCCTGGATCACCATTACATAATATTCCAGGGAACTGGTCACCCCCAAAATCGAAGGTGAGCTAAGCCCACCAGCATAATGTAATGCTGTAATGCTGTAGATAAGCACCCGATGTAACCTGAAAGATGAGAAAAAGAGGTTAGATTATACTCACCTGGGGGACGGTCCCGGTACGATGGTGGTTGCGGTCCGGTCCGAGGGCAGAGCAAAGTACTGCAGTGCGCAGGTGCTGGGCCACTTTGACCTTTCCCGGCACCTGCGCACTGCAGTACTTTGCTCTGCCCTCAACAGGGCAGACAAAGTATGCCTGCGCCGGAGCCGCAGCGTGAACACAAGAAGAGGATGTCATCGTAAGAAGATGTGAGGCCCCGGACCAGACCACGACGCCTATCGGACCGGACCGCAGTGGGACTGCCCCTAGGTGAGTATAATTAACCTCTTTTTCTCATCTTTCAGGATACATCGGAGGCTTATCTACAGCATTACAGAATGCTGTAGATAAGCCCCTGATTTGGGTGGGCTTAGCTCACCTTTGATTTTGGGGGTGACAGATTCCCTTTATTGTAAGTCTGCTGTGTTTAGCCACCATATGTAATAAATTATATTAAATAACTTTGTGAACATGGAGTAAATGATGACCATCAACTGGAGATCTAGATAGATGATGTTCTCCAACTGACTGTATTTTGCCCCCAGTTCAGCAACAATAAAGCCCTTTGCTGAAAGCCTCAATATAACCTCAGACAGACGTTTTACACTTTGCTGCTGTATGAATTAGAATTTCGCCACTAGGATGCACAATGGGCACCCTTTCAAAGCAGTCAGCACTTTTAGTATTGATTTAATTCTTATGACTTGTTAAACAGCCTCAATTCTTTCATATTTAATATGTTCAATACATTCTACCTTATTTTCCCTTTTATTTACATGTGTAACATCATGATGACCTCCTCCACCCCCGTTGCACCTTATGCATAGGTTTATATTACTATGTTTTGCCTGTTATTTTACTTCTCTTGCATTTTTTAATAAACCCTGTAAGGAACCAATTGTGCATTTTATTTCCACATGTTCGCTTTGCTTTCATGAAAAAAACTTTTGGAAACTAAAAAAGTAAGTAGAGAACTTCTTCAAACTAGCTGAAACAAGTCTTATCAACACCAGCAGTCTCTCTGGTTTTCATCCTGTGTTTTTTTGTCCTAACTTTGAATGAAAATAGGAACAATTATTGTGGCACACACAGCAGCATCATTTTCTATACAAAGTCACCCTCTCAGACTTTCCAGTCTTTTTGTGTGCCTATGCGGAAATAGTGTCTCTAATGAAGCACCTTGGAGGTTTCACAGTGCCAACTCCCATAGTATGAATCCCCCTCCCCCCCCCCCCCCCCCCCCCAAGTGCATTCCCCCACACAATATTCCCTATGGTGCATTCTTACATACAGTAAAATGTCCCCTCAGTGACCCCAACACACAGTTTGATGTACACCCACAAGGTGAATTTCCCTCACCCTACAGTGCTAACCCCACACACACATACACACAATTGTATGCCCCCATACAGTATGGTCTTTCAAGATGTCCCACCCACACATAATATAATGCTGCCATGGTGTACTACCACAGCTAGATTTTCCCACATAACGCCTCAGGCGTACTCTGTAGACATGATGTCTTTTCCCCACACACTATGGTGCCTCCCATACATACAGTGTGTTGCCCCAAGGTGCTCCCCACATAGTATGATGCCCCATGCCCCCCTAAGCCCCTCACACACACACAATATCATCCCCCGGTATCAGACTGTGAAGAGGATGTAGGCTAAACGTTCAAACCCTAACATGCCATCACCCTCATGTGATAACTTTCACAATCCAATAACGTTCTGCTGGACCTGGCACAGTTGGGAGGTATGGGATTTATTTAACTGCATAGTATTTGGTATACATCAGATTTGCTCAATATCTCCCCATACATAGCACAATGATACAATTAACCAGATCAATGAATGAAGGTATAACTATTAAACCATGCATACCAATCCTTAAAAAAAATTAAAATAAAAGATAGCGAAGTAATGGATGATAAAGAAAGTTGCCTATCAAACCTTGCAAGAACCTCATCAATGAACATCAAACCTGCTTTATGCTACATATTTACTGTATCCCTTATTAAAGGATTTGATACGTACATTGAAGTGCCACAGTGTGAGTAACGCGATGACCATTGCAGTCGTTGTCCTCCCTTTGCCGCCATGACAGTTGAACACAAAAGCTGAATTAGAGTCCTTAGCAAGTATGTTCTTCATAGCCTGAAGAATCGTGTCAAAATCCTGCCGACAAAGCAATACGTAAAATTAAAGTATTGAATATTGTTCAGCATGCAGATGACTGTACTATAGCACAATGCACAAGGCCTCTAAATATATAAAAGGCAGGAGTGTTAGGAGAGTTCCTGGTCACCGTGCATTGGCTGCTTTAGGGTAGTGTGTGTCTTTCTCTAGAGAAGGAAAAGAGGTTGCAGGAAGAAATTAGGATATGTTCACACTTGGATGCTTTGCTGCATTTGTGCAGTATTTTACAGTAAAAGCATAATCAATGACATTTCTGAAACCTCATGCACCTCTTGGATTTTTCTCTGTGGATATTTTGAGCCCTGCTAGGTTTTTGCGGAGATGGAACATGTCAATTTGTTCAGCGTTTTTGGAGCACTTTTTCAAATGAATGAGCAAAAAATCACATGTAAAAACGTAAAAGTTTGCGCATTATAGAAGTCTTTCCTGCTACCCCTCTGGTTTTTCATGCAAATACACTTGTGAACATACCCTTACATTAATTATCAGATGTACAGTATCTAATTCTCGGTCTAAAGGTTAACTCTTAAGGTACCGTCACATTTAGCGACGCTGCAGCGATATAGACAATGATGCCGATCGCTGCAGCGTCGCTGTTTAGCTCGCTAGGAGACGTCAAACACGGCAACGCAGAACGATGCAGGAGCGATCCAGTGACGTACTTATCGTTCTCTCTGGTTGTTCGCTCGATGGAAAACCATTGCAGGCATCGTTGCTTTTGCTGTCAAACATGACGAATCACGCCGACCTGACGACCAAATAAAGTTCCGGACTTCTAACAACGACCAGCGATGTCACAGCAGGATCCTGATCGCTGCTGCGTGTCAAACACAACGAGATCGCTATCCAGGACGCTGCAACGTCACGGATCGCTGTTGTTCTCGTTGGTAAGTTGCTTAATGTGTCGGTACCTTTAGACCAAATCCAATCCAATAAACCGTTTATTTTATACCTATATCAGATATTCTGCTCAGACTAAGTCCACATTCACACATTCAGTATTTGGTCAGTATTCTACACCAGTATTTGGAAGCCAAAACCAGGAGTGGAACAAATCAGAGGAAAAGATTATTAGAAACACGTCACCACTTCTCTATTTATCACCCACTCCAGGTTTTGGTTTACAAATACTGAGGTAAAATACTGACCAAGTACTGAACACGTGAACATGGCCTAACATACTCAAAAGGACAGGACATTCGTTTCGCTGGAAGCAGTTGTTTCACCATGAAAACTTCTACTGTTCGTTTGAAGCCAGAGAACAGCTGATCACCATGGATCAGAGATCGGAAACTCTCGATATTGGGGAAGTTTTCTTTCCTTATGAAAGGCTCATAGAGATGTCTTACATGTCAGATCTACCCTAAGGGTAGATTCACAAAAGCGTATAAAAAAATGATTCGGAATTTCATTCAGAAAACTGAATTTTTTTCTTCACTTGTCATTCATTTGCATTGATGTTTTTACAGCAGCAGCTATTAATAATTACAGGAACATTTGCAGTTTGCATGTTAGAGAATTGCAATGTGTCTAAAAATCAAATGTTATACTGTCACTGTATGGATCAGATTTTTTTTTCTCATGTTCATTGACTTCAATCTCATCCGATTCAAGGGAAAAAAAAAAAACTAGGACATGTTGCAATTTTTTACATTTGCAGATTTGGTCTTTCATGGACAGCGCTCTGACTGAAAATACAGTCGTGTGAACGAGTCGTGTTGGGACATGTGGATAGGGGGCATTATCAATGTTCAAAAAAATAAGGGCACAGAAACGTTTAGTTATGAATTAGCGGTAAAACTTAAAACTTGTTTGAAAGCTCTGGAATTAGGACCACTAGTCTCATCTTATTTCTATACCCTGCCAATTGCTGAATAATAAATCCTTCCAGTTACCTGTTCCCTGGGAGCACAGAAATCAGGAATTGGGATTCTTTTGTACACCAGTCCAGGATATGTGCTTCTTTGCTGGTTAAAGATTTCCTGCATGGTCTGGCATGTTTTGAACATCTTCATTTGCTTCTCCTGTTCAAGGCAAACCTCCAGCCACTTTTGGGAAGTCAAGATATGACTGACTATTGTGGCTTCTAATTTCTAATATAAGAGAATTAAAAGATTGTGAGTAAATTTAGAGAGTAGATTGTGATTTATCATCATATGATACATGGTTCTGTAATAAATACCATATGATTGCGTACATGATACTATAAACAAAAAACACAAATGTTGTAAAAAAAAAAGGTGGTTAGACTAATTTACCATACAAAAATGCAAATCATTGGGTTCTCTAGTTGGGGACACACCTCTGACATTGGAACAGAGAAAATGTCCAAAATCATATTGTGTTGTACTACTGCACTAATGCTGAAGCACATTGAAAATGGGAAATGGTAGTCTGTGAATAATAATCCACAGATGCTAGAAAGATAGGGGTGATTTTCACACACTGCAATTGCAAACCAGGAAGAAAGTTTAATAAATTTAAGTCCTAATTCTGCTAGTAAATAAGAAACCTGAAACTTATGTTTCTGTGTCACAGGCAGGGAAGCCATATTTTATTTTTTTTTATACAAATAAAAAATCTCCAGAATCCAGAAATTTCAAGTCAACTGCTTAAGACAATAAAGTGTGCGTGTTAAAAATTATCATTTTCTTTTTGCACTTTATGTAATAGTCCAATTAATAGACCCGTACAAGCCACCCAAATACAGTTGTTGGTTACCACCAGTTACCATCAGTTCTTCCCTCTTTAGATTGGCTTAGGTCACTCAGATATTACTAAGGTTTTGCTGACATTAAACTGCTCTATATGGGTTCAATACAGTCCTATCAGACCTCAAAGTGTCATACACATTTTTACAGCAATTCGAGGCACAAGTTTTGGGGAAAAATTTGTAGATGCCAGTGAATTCGATTTTCAAATGGTTCGATCATATCTAATGACAGATTCTCTTTAAAGGGAACCTGTCAACCCCAAAATCGAAGGTGAGCTACACCCACCAGCATCAGGGGCTTATCTACAGCATTCTGGAATGCTGTAGATAAGCCCCCAATGTATCCTAAAAGATGAGAAAAAGAGGTGTGATTATACCCACCCAGCGGTCCTGCTGCGGTGGGCGTCACGGTCCGGGGCCTCCCATCTTCTTACGATGACGTTCTCTTCTTGTCTTCACACTGCGGCTCCGGCGCAGGCGTATTTTGTCTGCCCTGTTGAGGGCAGAGCAAAGTACACAGTGCGCAGGCATCGGGAAAGGTCAGAGAGGCCCAGCGCCTGCGCACTGCAGTACTTTGCTCTGCCCTCAAAAGGGCAGATAAAGTACGCCTGCCTCGGAGCCGCAGCGTGAAGACAAGAAGAGGACGTCATCTGATGAAGATAGGAGGCGCCTAACCAGACAGCGACACCCATCGGCCCGGACCGGGACTGCCCCTGGGTGAGTATAATCTAACCTCTTTTTCTCATCTTTTAGGATACATCAGGGGCTTACCTACAGCATTCCAGAATGCTGTAGATAAGTCCCTGATGCTGGTGGGCTTAGCTCACCTTTGATTTTGGGGTGACAGCTTCCCTTTAAAGGGAGTCTGTCAGCAGACTGTTCAAACCAAGCATCCAGTGCGTGGCTAGAGAGTTCAGTGCACCTTCTCTCCTACTTTTTTTATTACTATCTCTACCCTCCATTGCCTAAGCCAGAACTGTCAATCAAGAATAAGGATGAGAGCAAAGATAGACTCGTAACAGGTAGGTGATGAAATGCACTGAACGGTTTGGCCACAGCAAGTCAGCATTGAGTGACTTGGCTTTATTTGAATAGTTGTTTTGTGCTCCAGTGTAGACTATGCATATTCTAATTGATCAGCTTTGCTATACACGTAGAACAGCTGAGACCTCCAGCAAACAGTGGAGAAAGTGGTGAACAGCTTAAATCAATTCAGTGCTTCAGTGAAAATGAAAACCGTGAATATTCCGCTCTACTCCAGAAATGTCTGAACTGCAGTTCCCACTGAGTAATGTAACATTGTTGGTTCATATGACCGCTGCAGCCTAAATGGTCACTAGTGGGTTGCAGCTCATCAGTATTCCATTGGAATATATATATCTGTGATGTCAAAATACCAAAAACTGCAGCCAATTAGCATTCATTGATGGTTACAGTCAATGTCTCGTCAGCCATCGGGAACAGCAGCAACAACATGGCTGGAACAGCAGTGCTACAGTAGACGAGTATACTTTGCATTTTATTTAGGTGGAAATGTTCTTGAAAAGTCTTAGAACTATTCAAATTTGCTATATACTTATAGGCATTATCAGAAATAGATTTGCTTTTACTTCAGTTTTCTGAATTCTCTGCAAAGCTTTAACAAAGTAGTTAAAATGCTAAAGTATTGCTCACAAACAACTACATGCATGTGTCTATGGAATACTCCAGTCGTGTCACTAGCATTCTGAATACAGATCATAAACTATAGCATAAACTGCATGCTCAAACAAATAACTAACGGAAAAGCACAAACGCTCTAAACGGGGTGTATAGAAAACGTTACATCATCTGTGACGATGCAGGATTTTATATGGTATTAACTACCTTATTAGTTATTGCCTCCAAATCTGCTAGTCGCAATTGTACCTCAATCACTCCTCACTTATTCTATTAATTTTCTCGACATTACATCATGGGTTTATACTATTTTTAAGTGTTTTTAAAGGGAACCTGTCTCCCCGTTTGCTGCCCTGGATTGACACTCCTACACATACATTTAGGCAAAGACCTGTCAATCCAAGGCAGTGGGTGGGGAGAAGTCGCCAGACCCATCCATCCGACTCGTCTATAGCACGGTCTCGATCACCGTCGGCAAGTAAAAGTATGTTTTCCTCTGAAACGCCGCAGTATTTCACTATCAATCATACCTGGCTGAGATTATATAGCCAGTGCCTGATACGAGCTGTGCCAGGTTCAATTTAACCCCTTAATGACCACCAATACGTCTTTTTACTGACCCGAGATATAAGAGAACAGGATCCCAATACAGGTGACAATCCAGCATCTGTCGGCTGTACATTATAGCTGACAACTTGCTGTATCAGCCACGATCAGTGTTTGCACCGTACATATCTGTTTAACCCTTTAAATGCTGCTGTCAATAATGACTATATATATAATTGTCTAAGGGTTTTTCCATCTGTCTGTCTGTCTGTCTGTCTGTCCTGGAAATCCCGGCTCTCTGATTGGTCGAGGCCGTCAGGCCTCGAACAATCAGAGACCGGCACAGCATCGACGTAGAAATCCCACGTCTCTGATTGGTCGAGGCCTGGCGGCCTCGACCAATCAGCAACAGGCACAGCGACTATGATGTCATAAAGGACGTAGACATCTCACGTTTCTCATTCAGCGACGGGCACAGTATCGACGTAGATGTCATAATGGTTGCCATGGCGACGATGATGTCATAAAGGTTGCCTCGACCAATCAGCGACGGGCACAGTGTGCCGCGAATTCTGGAATCATCATTGTCCATATACTACGGGGACATGCATATTCTAAAATACCCGATGCGTTAGAATCGGGCCACAATCTAGTATTATATAAATGTTTAACAGAGTGTGGGAGCTTCCTCTTTATCCCCATTGGCACCCTGAGCTCATGATCGTGTGGTCCTGATGTTTGCCATGGCAATTCACGACCAAATAGTGACCTTAGAGTCTGCCAGCTATAGCGGCCTGTTCAAAAGTTAGCGATATTTAGGTGGTAAAAATACACTTTTTCATTCCTGTTATGCCACTTTGCATTAATTTCTGAAAATCTCCTGATAAACTATCCAACAGCAGTTTTCAACATGTCAGGGGGTGCTGTTTTTAAAATGGTATCACTTTTGAAGGTTTTCCTGTATATAGGACCACCAAAGTCACTTCAAACCTTAATAAGACCCTCAAAAATATATACGGTATTTGGTAAATTTCATGGAAAAAATGAAAAATTACTGCTACATTTTTAAACCTCCTAAAAAGGCTAACAAAATCAAACAACATTTTACAAATGGTGCGGATGTAAAGCAGACATGTGGGAAATGTTATTTGTTAATGTTCTTCTGTGGAAAACTGGGACCTCAAAACGCGTTGACTTTTACATCTAAAAAATAAGGTTTTCAAGGATATCATTTGTTTGTCAGAATCAGCAGCACATCAAGTGACACTTCACCTGGATATGTTTATCTGGATTAACCCCTTCAAGACCCAGCCTATTTTGACCTTAAAGACCTTGCCGTTTTTTGCAATTCTGACCAGTGTCCCTTTATGAGGTAATAACTCAGGAACGCTTCAACGGATCCTAGCGGTTCTGAGATTGTTTTTTCGTGACATATTGGGCTTCATGTTAGTGGTAAATTTAGGTCAATAAATTCTGCGTTTATTTGTGATAAACACGGAAATTTGGCGAAAATTTTGAAAATTTCGCAATTTTCACATTTTGAATTTTTATTCTGTTAAACCAGAGAGATATGTGACACAAAATAGTTAATAAATAACATTTCCCACATGTTTACTTTACATCAGCACAATTTTGGAAACAAAATTTTTTTTTGTTAGGAAGTTATAAGGGTTAAAATTCGACCAGCGATTTGTCATTTTTACAACGAAATTTACAAAACCATTTTTTTTAGGGACCACCTCACATTTGAAGTCAGTTTGAGGGGTCTATATGGCTGAAAATACCCAAAAGTGACACCATTCTAAAAACTGCACCCCTCAAGGTACTCAAAACCACATTCAAGAAGTTTATTAACCCTTCAGGTGCTTCACAGCAGCAGAAGCAACATGGAAGGAAAAAATGAACATTTAACTTTTTAGTCACAAAAATTATCTTTTAGCAACAATTTTTTTATTTTCCCAATGGTAAAAGGAGAAACTGAACCATGAAAGTTGTTGTCCAATTTGTCCTGAGTACGCTGATACCTCATATGTGGGGGTAAACCACTGTTTTGGCGCATGGCAGGGCTTGGAAGGGAAGGAGCGCCATTTGACTTTTTGAATCAAAAATTGGCTCCACTCTTTAGCGGACACCATGTCACGTTTGGAGAGCCCCCGTGTGCCTAAAAATTGGAGCTCCCCCACAAGTGACCCCATTTTGGAAACTAGACGCCCCAAGGAACTTATCTAGATGCATAGTGAGCACTTTGAACCCCCAGGTGCTTCACAAATTGATCCGTAAAAATGAAAAAGTACTTTTTTTTCACAAAAAAATTCTTTTAGCCTCAATTTTTTCATTTTCACGTGGGCAACAGGATAAAATGGATCCTAAAATGAGTTGGGCAATTTCTCCTGAGTACACCAATACCTCACATGTGGAGGTAAACCACTGTTTGGGCACATGGTAAGGCTCGGAAGGGAAGGAGCGCCATTTGACTTTTTGAATGAAAAATTATTTCCATCGTTAGCGGACACCATGTCGCGTTTGGATAGCTCCTGTGTGCCTAAACATTGGCGCTCCCCCACAAGTGACCCCATTTTGGAAACTAGACCCCCCAAGGAACTAATTTAGATGCCTAGTGAGCACTTTAAACCCTCAGGTGCTTCACAAATTGATCTGTAAAAATGAAAAAGTAATTTTTTTTCACAAAAAAATTCTTTTCGCCTCAATTTTTTCATTTTCACATGGGCAGTAGGATAAAATGGATCATAAAATTTGTTGGGCAATTTCTCCCGAGTACGCCGATACCTCATATGTGGGGGTAAACCACTGTTTGGGCACTCGGCAGGGCTCGGAAGAGAAGGCGCGCCATTTGACTTTTTGAATGGAAAATTAGCTCCAATTGTTAGCGGACACCATGTCGCGTTTGGAGAGCCCCTGTGTGCCTAAACATTGGAGCTCCCGCACAAGTGACCCCATTTTGGAAACTAGACCCCCCAAGGAACTTATCTAGATGCATATTGAGCACTTTAAACCCCCAGGTGCTTCACAGAAGTTTATAACGCAGAGCCATGAAAATAAAAAATAATTTTTCTTTCCTCAAAAATGATTTTTTAGCCTGGAATTTCCTATTTTGCCAAGGATAATAGGAGAAATTGGACCCCAAATATTGTTGTCCAGTTTGTCCTGAGTACGCTGATACCCCATATGTGGGGGTAAACCACTGTTTGGGCGCACGGCAGGGCTCGGAAGGAATGGCACGCCATTTGGCTTTTTAAATGGAAAATTAGCTCCAATCATTAGCGGACACCATGTCACGTTTGGAGAGCCCCTGTGTGCCTAAACATTGGAGATCCCCCAGAAATGACACCATTTTAGAAACTAGACCCCCAAAGGAACTAATCTAGATGTGTGGTGAGGACTTTGAACCCCCAAGTGCTTCACAGAAGTTTATAACGCAGAGCCATGAAAATAAAAAAAAAAATTATTTTCTCAAAAATGATCTTTTAGCCTGCAATTTTTTATTTTCCCAAGGGTAACAGGAGAAATTTGACCCCAAAAGTTGTTTTCCAGTTTCTCCTGAGTACGCTGATACCCCATATGTGGGGGTAAATCACTGTTTGGGCACATGCCGGGGCTCGGAAGTGAAGTAGTGACGTTTTGAAATGCAGACTTTGATGGAATGCTCTGTGGGCGTCACGTTGCGTTTGCAGAGCCCCTGATGTGGCTTAACAGTAGAAACCCCCCACAAGTGACCCCATTTTGGAAACTAGACCCCCAAAGGAACTTATCTAGATGTGTGGTGAGCACTTTGAACCCCCAAGTGCTTCATAGAAGTTTATAATGCAGAGCCGTGAAAATAATAAATACGTTTTCTTTCCTCAAAAATAATTATTTAGCCCAGAATTTTTTAATTTTCCCAAGGGTAACAGGAGAAATTTGACCCCAATATTTGTTGTCCAGTTTCTCCTGAGTACGGTGATACCCCATATGTGGGGGTAAACTACTGTTTGGGCACATGCCGGGGCTTGGAATTGAAGTAGTGACGTTTTGAAATGCAGACTTTGATGGAATGCTCTGCGGGCGTCACGTTGCGTTTGCAGAGCCCCTGATGTGCCTAAACAGTAGAAACCCCCCACAAGTGACCCCATTTTGGAAACTAGACCCTGAAAGGAACTTATCTAGATGTGTGATGAGCACTTTGAACCCCCAAGTGCTTCATAGAAGTTTATAATGCAGAGCCGTGAAAATAATAAATACGTTTTCTTTCCTCAAAAATAATTATTTAGCCCAGAATATTTTATTTTCCCAAGGGTTACAGGAGAAATTGGACCCCAAAAGTTGTTGTCCAGTTTCTCCTGAGTACGCTGATACCCCATATGTGGGGGTAAACCACTGTTTGGGCACACGTCGGGGCTCAGAAGGGAAGTAGTCACTTTTGAAATGCAGACTTTGATGGAATGGTCTGCGGGTGTCACGTTGCGTTTGCAGAGCCCCTGGTGTGCCTAAACAGTAGAAACCCCCCACAAGTGACCCCATTTTAGAAACTAGACCCCCCAAGGAACTTATCTAGATATGTGGTGAGCACTTTGAACCTCCAAGTGCTTCACAGACGTTTACAACGCAGAGCCGTGAAAATAAAAAATCATTTTTCTTTCCTCAAAAATTATGTTTTAGCAAGCATTTTTTTATTTTCACAAGGGTAACAGGAGAAATTGGACCCCAGTAATTGTTGCGCAGTTTGTCCTGAGTATGCTGGTACCCCATATGTGGGGGTAAACCACTGTTTGGGCACACGTCAGGGCTCGGAAGTGAGGGAGCACCATTTGACTTTTTGAATACGAGATTGGCTGGAATCAATGGTGGCGCCATGTTGCGTTTGGAGACCCCTGATGTGCCTAAACAGTGGTAACCCCTCAATTCTAACTCCAACACTAACCCCAACACACCCCTAACCCTAATCCCAACTGTAGCCATAACCCTAATCACAACCCTAACCCCAACACACCCCTAACCACAACACTAACCCCAACACACCCCTAACCCTAACCACAACCCTAATTCCAACCCTAACCCTAAGGCTATGTGCCCACGTTGCGGATTCGTGTGAGATATTTCCGCACCATTTTTGAAAAATCTGCGGGTAAAAGGCACTGCGTTTTACCTGCGGATTTTCCGCGGATTTCCAGTGTTTTTTGTGCGGATTTCACCTGCGGATTCCTATTGAGGAACAGGTGTAAAACGCTGCGGAATCCGCACAAAGAATTGACATGCTGCGGAAAATACAACGCAGCGTTCCCGCGCGGTATTTTCCGCACCATGGGCACAGCGGATTTGGTTTTTCATATGTTTACATGGTACTGTAAACCTGATGGAACACTGCTGCGAATCCGCAGCCAAATCCGCACCGTGTGCACATAGCCTAATTCTAAAGGTATGTGCACACGCTGCGGAAAACGCTGCGGATCCGCAGCAGTTTCCCATGAGTGTACAGTTCAATGTAAACCTACGGGAAACAAAAATCGCTGTGCACATGCTGCGGAAAAACTGCACGGAAACGCAGCGGTTTACATTCCGCAGCATGTCACTTCTTTGTGCGGATTCCGCAGCGGTTTTACAACTGCTCCAATAGAAAATCGCAATTGTAAAACCGCAGTGAAATGCGCAGAAAAAAACGCGGTAAATCCGCCATAAATCCGCAGCGGTTTAGCACTGCGGATTTATCAAATCCGCAGCGGAAAAATCCGCAGAGGACCAGAATACGTGTGCACATTCCTAACCCTAACCCTAACCCTAGCCCTAACCCTAGCCCTACCCCTAACCCTAACCCTACCCCTAACCCTAACCCTACCCCTACCCCTAACCCTAACCCTACCCCTAACCCTACCCCTAACCCTACCCCTACCCCTAACCCTAACCCTATTCTAACATTAGTGGGAAAAAAAAAATTTCTTTATTTTTTTATTGTCCCTACCTATGGGGGTGACAAAGGGGGGGGGGTCATTTATTATTTTTTTTATTTTGATCACTGAGATATAATCTATCTCAGTGATCAAAATGCACTTTGGAACGAATCTGCCGGCCGGCAGATTCGGCGGGCGCACTGTGCATGCGCCCGCCATTTTGGAAGATGGCGGCGCCCGGGAGAAGACGGACGGGACCCCGGCTGGATCGGTAAGTATGATAGGGTGGGGGGGGACCACGGGGGGGGGGATCGGAGCACGGGGGGGGGAATCGGAGCGCGGGAGGGGTGGAACGGAGCGCGGGGGGCGTGGAACGGAGCACGGGGGGGCTGGAACGGAGCACGGGGGGGTGGAACGGAGCACGGGGGGGGGTGGATCGGAGTGCAGGGGGGGTGATTGGAGCACGGGGGGGTGATTGGAGCACGGGGCGAGCGGACACGAGCACGGGGGGGAGCGGAGCACAGGGCGGAGGGGAGCCGGAGCAGTGTACCGGCCAGATCGGGGGGGTGGGGGGGCGATCGGAGGGGTGGGGTGGGGGCACACTAGTATTTCCAGCCATGGCCGATGATATTTCAGCATCGGCCATGGCTGGATTGTAATATTTCACCCGTTATAATGGGTGAAATATTACAAATCGCTCTGATTGGCAGTTTCACTTTCAACAGCCAATCAGAGCGATCGTAGCCACGAGGGGGTGAAGCCACCCCCCCTGGGCTAAACTACCACTCCCCCTGTCCCTGCAGATCGGGTGAAATGGGAGTTAACCCTTTCACCCGGCCTGCAGGGACGCGATCTTTCCATGACGCCGCATAGGCGTCATGGGTCGGAATGGCACCGACTTTCATGACGCCTACGTGGCGTCATGGGTCGGGAAGGGGTTAAAGGGATAATCATTCAAAATTTGCAAATTGCAATTTATTTTACTTTGTCAAATTTCTGATTTTTTTTTATAAATACGCACAAAACATATCGATCTATATTAATCATTCTTATAAATTATAACGTACCATAAAAAAACAGTCTCAAAATCACTGGGATTTGTTGAAGCATTCCAGAGTTATTAACATATAAAGTGACATTGGTCAGATTTAAAAAATTTGGCCCAGTCACTATGGGGTTAAGAGACAACAGTGCAGTTCAGTGTAAGGGCATCAATTCAGTAAAACCATAAATATTTTAGAATTTTTTTTTTTTTATAAACATGGGAGCAAATAGGTGAAGGATAAGTAGAATTAACATGGCATTCTACTTATAACTACGGTTTGGGACCCTACTTGAGCACCAAGTACAGTAGTTACACGGTTTACTATTGCTAATTTCCATGGGTGAAGGATGCATCCATCAGAGGCATCTGTTTCGAACATAATGTATGTATCCAATGGTGGGCATCCATTAGATGTATGCAACTTTTTTATGCTTGCTTAAAACTTATCCCGAGATACGTGTTCAGTAAGGACACATCAGTATCATTCATTATGGAAGCCGATTCTCCCGTCTAAAACCGCACATTAAAAAAATAATATTTACATAAATACAGCACACGATTAGAAAAAAAAAAGTTTATATTTCCAACGAAAATCAGTAGCACAAATGATGTGTACTGTTCTTGAAGGCCATTACCTCAAGCTGTTCTGGTGTATTAACTGGTATAGCAATATGTTGATCGAAGTTGTCCTGCTCTCGCGGAGTGTATATTTGTTCATTGCCTTCCATTATAATATCTTCTCGCAGGTTCACCCATAGAATATTGGAGTATTTCCTCTTTGGGTCTGTCAGGTAGTTCAGAACACAGCTGGAGGCCTGTATACATACAATGTGAAGATGTCTTTTAAAAGGCGGAGAAACAAAAGTGACAACAAAATGTATAGGAATAATGCCACCTTATACTAATGAGCTATATTCGAGGTATGTGTGTACTCTGAATGGAGATTCAATAATTATTGTGAGATACGAATGTACACAACTACCGTGACGAGCAATGTTTCGAGCTTTTGATTTTTAAGATCCATATCTCACCATCCACTACAGCTTCAAATGTGAAACTACCATCTTGTCTTTCTCATACATAGATTTGACTTTTGCTAGTCAGTGTATATTCAAGCATACTGAATTTATTACCCATTGAATTTTATGGGCACACACACGACCAAGAAATTGTGACATGACAAGTTATTGAGCCATTCTCCACTATAAGATTTGCTTTAATGGGAGAATATGGTATGTTATGAAGGAAAAAACATGTGAAAGCTAGCTTACCCTGGATAAAGCTTCAAGGATATTTGCAAGCCACCCCGATATGGTAGAATGATGATCTGAAGTAAGAAGTTTTCTAACCATGTTCCGAAATATAACAATATACAAAGCTTTATTCCCATATTGTTAAAAACAACATTGCCAGGTATATCCAAAACCATATGAAACTTCCAACGCATTCCAGACTAAAACATTTGTATATATTTATATTTCGGAACAAGGCTGGAAGATGTTATGAAGGTAACATGTGATGGCACACAAAGGTCCTATGGTCCTGAATTGCAGGCCCATCGTACAGTCAATACACCCCCACATGGATCAGTGAGCACTTAACCTACACTATAGGGCTCATTAGGGTAAGAAAACAAGAATTATGTAGGCAATGTATTGGATGCGGTGATTCCACACGGTTCAATGAAGATATGCAGATTCACCTGCATTCAATAGCCAGAAGAACTTTGGAAGCAGCGGACATGTGCTGTGTCCAAAGTGCTGCCAATTACTGGATGGCTGCGCATACTCTCAGACTCAACGGGACTTCTTATTGAGAGCCAGTGCCCTCAAAATGTATGAGAAAAAAAAAACATTTAGAGAGATTTCTAAAATGGATGTACACATTTATCTCTGAACTGTGATGTCCAAGTCAACAGTCAATATCCTCAGAAACAAAGCATTGTGCAGACAAGTGCCAAAAGGTTTATCTAATGAGTGAAATACATCACCCATAATGTTCCTCATCCTTCACGATAATGAGGCCTATAAATATGACCTAATTTCTACATATAAAAAAAAATGTCAGTTTCCTTTTGAATTTCTAAAAATCATAAAAATTCATGTGACATAAAATAAGTAATTTCGTTCTGTACTCACATGTACATAATCATAGACTCTAGTTAAAAAGAAAGGTCCAAAGAATCTACTGCACCTTTGAGTTTGGTTGAGCGGTGCCATATATCGCCATCTTGGGCACCCTTCGAAAGTTAGCTACATTCATTTCCTTCACAGTGCTGAGAACGTCAGGTGAAAACCGCTCATCCAATACCTGTAACAGAAAAGGTTTGCACCATGGATATAATGGTACCATGGAGCCGGTTTCACACTTCGACATTCATGGTCCAAGTATGGATCATGTTGTCTGGACCGGCCACAGGTCTCCTGATCTGAATTCACAGCCTCATATATGAAGTTGATGAGTTTGGGTAAAAAGATCAATGGTCAGTCCAGACATTGAGGATCACACTCTGACCACAAATGGACATGTGAAAGCTACCTTAAATATAATCACATGCGAAACAGTCAAGTTCAATACTGGGCAACTAGATAGTTTGGTTCTTAGTAGAAAGAATCTGAAAAGTTAAAGAAGGTTGCCAAAGACTGTCATATCAATGACCTCTCTCTATGATAGGTCATAAATATCAGATTGATGGGGTCTAATACTTGGCAACCCTAATGATTAGCCATTGTACATGGTGTACAGAGCTAGAAAAGCATTGCTCCATACACTGTGTATTGGGCATTCCCAGTTATAGGGGACCCAGTGTTTAACTCTCCACTTTAAATTACACAATAATACTGCAGTTCAGTGCCTATTGAAGTTACAGGGAGCTAAGCGGCAGTATTATTGTGCTATGTAAGGTGGAAGGTCAATTACTGGATTCCACATTTTAATGACTGTTTATCTATCTTAATATTTTATTGATGTCAAATCGTTAGCAATATGTTGATATTTGTCACCTATTCGGATTCAACAGAAATGTAGCCTGCCAGTCACTATTGATGGAAGCAAAATTCAGTATCAGGCAACCATGTGGTGTGATACTAAGTGAAGTATTATTGAACTTCCCGCACATTAGAACTTACCAACACTCGTGTTCCTTTGGTTATTAGCTCTGCAGATACAGTTAGTTCAGACAAATTCATGGTTGCTTGGAGCCTGTAAATCCAAGGATGCATACACATCCATCGACTAAAACTCAGTGCAAAAGCCAAGGGATACTGAAAGGAGGACATGAATAGATTAAGTGTTCAACACACGGGTGTTCAATCAAGTGGAATATGGATTATAATTATTACAATAGAATTGTATGGTAACCATTAAGTAGATTGTCCCAAAACTGTTTCAACAATAGAATAATGTTGAAGACAAAAAATATATATTTAGTTCAATGCTATAGCCAACTTCAACTTTTTTGGGAGTATATTTTATTAAAGACTTAAAAATGAAACTAAAATTAATCTTCTTTTCCTACCAAAATTAAATATGGCAAACAGGAGAGTGTCGATCCTAATTCTGTTTCTCTGGTATCAGATCCTGCTCTTGTGTCAGGGCTGGGATAACATGAACCAATGGGTTTTTCCTTGTAAATTGCCCCGCTTCTAATCCTGTTATATCTTGCAAAAGGGGTCTACATTTATAGACATGAGACCGCTCAGAGGCATCTTGAACCAGAGGAAACAGAATGGAGGAACTGCCAAATTGTGGGATTACAAGTAAGGTTTGGGTAATGGGCGAGAGGCTACCCATCATACAGTTATGTAAAATGTACCTTTATCTGGCTTACCTGCTCATGAAGGTAGAAGTTGAAAGCTATTAGGTAAAAGTAGCGCTCAAGACTATTGAGAGTTCCTTGGAGAAAATATTCTTTGGTACTACTTCCCTGGAAGAATACAAGGAAGTCATTACATCATATTAACAAAGAATCTGTTCTACATTACATACAATATGGTAGGTCCCAACGCCTCTGCACTGATCATGCAGAACACGGTGTTCTCCTACACTGAAGGTTTATGTGGATCCCCTGGCATATGGGCCTCGGCATGGCAACTTCTATAGCTATATCATTGTACAAGGCAAATAAAACTGGTTGGGCCCCCGCTCCCCATATGGCTTTCCTCTTACACTGCTAAACCTCCTTGAATGAACTGTAGGAATGAGCAATTAATTTGCATTGCCAAGTTCAGCAACCAGTCTGGTCCGCCATGGACACTTCTGGCTGCTTATTAGGCCCTCCACATCAGGACCCTGCAGGCCTAGTAAGTGCTAGAGATGACCAGGAAGGCGGGAGCAGAAGACTAGCTACCATACTCGACACCAAAACAAGGTAGTATGAATTAAACGGCTAGACTTTCCTGAACTGGTATCCTACAAATCGTCCTTCGTGTGTGTGGGGTAACTGCACTGCAAAAAACTTTGGTGCTATGCAAAGCACATAATAACAGACACACAATGTTATAGACATATTACAGACGCTAAAAAAATATTTTGCAAATTAATACATCACATATCAGCATCACAAAAACCAGGCCAGTGCTAAAATAGTTAAAGCGCTCAGAATGACGCCTGCTAGATCGCTGTTGCTTAGAAAGTCTCATTCCTTCCTGATGTAATCCTTATGTGTTTTAAAATGTTATTACTAATGTGAGCTGTGAATAAACAGCTATGCAGATTCAATTTATGGTCAAGGCAAAGTAATTTTCCACTATCACCGACATCATGCAATGAGTCCCCAGCGGTCGTCATCCTCCAGCTTCACTAGTATTGCAGTTACACTGGTCACTAAGAGGTTAAGAAGAAAATGCAACTATGGATGGTGCCTGGTATCTTAAAGAATAGAAGGACTTCATTGCTAACACTTTTAGAAAAACATCTCGCAACTCATACTAACAATTAGTTTTAAAATAACCCATGGCTGCAGTGTTCATCCAGAGTTCAGCGTCTCAAGGATTCTGTCCTTTCCAAACACATACAATTTTTGTTCTTATTTTGCCACTTTAAAATGTTGTTCTGTGGTTGGTACTTCTATACAACACTGGGGTCCCAAGTTCATCCAGACAGAGGCAATAGCTGCGCCAAATTTATTATTATTTATTTATATAGCACCATGGATTCCATGGTGCTGTACATGAGAAGGGGTTACATAAAAATTACAGATATCACTTACAGTAAGCAAACTAACAATTACAGACTGATACAGAGGGGAGAGGACCCTGCCCTTGCGGGCTTACATTCTACAGGATGGTGGGGAAGGAGACAATAGGTTGAGGGTTGCAGGAGCTCTGGTGTTAGTGAGGCGGTAGCTTCGGTAGTAGCGAGGAGGTAGCGGGGTCAGTGCAGGCTGTAGGCTTTCCTGAAAAGGTGGGTTTTCTGGTTCCATCTGAAGGATCCAAATGTGGTTGATAGTCGGATGTGTTGGGGCAAAGAATTCCAGAGGATGGGGGATATTCGGGAGAACTCTTGGAGGCAGTTTGGTGAGGAGCGAATAAGTGTGGAGGAGAGAAGGAGGTCTTGGGAGGACCGGAGATTACGTGAGGGAAGATATCGGGAGATTAGTTCAGAGATATATAGAGGAGACAGGTTATGGATGGCTTTGCAGGTTAGTATTAGTAATTTGAACTGGATACACTAAGGGAATGGGAGCCAGTGAAGAGATTTGCAGAGGGGGAAGCGAAGGAGTAGCGAGGAGAGATGAATTCGTCGGGCAGCAGAGTTAAGGATGGACTGGAGAGGTGCAAGGGTGTTAGCAGGGAGGCCACAGAAAAGGATGTTGCAGTAGTCAAGGCGGGAATTGATGTGGTTTGAAGGTCAGGGCAGAGTCAAGGGTTACTCCGAGGCAGCGGACTTCCGGTACGGGGGAAAGCGTGATGTCGGTAATTGCGATAGATAGGTCAGGTAAGGAAGATCTATGAGATGGAGAAAAGATGATGAATTCAGATTTGTCCTCATTGAATTTGAGGAAGTGAGAGGAGAAGGAGGATATGGCTGATAGACATTCCAGGATTCTGGACAGCAGAGGTGATGTCCGGGCCAGAATTGTAGATCTGAGTGTCATCAGCATAAAGGTGGTACTGGAATCCATGAGACTTTATGAGTTGTCCCAGGCCAAGTGTATAGATTTAGAAGAGTAGAGGTCCTAGAACAGAGCCTTGGGGACTCCAACAGAGAGAGGGTGGGATGAGGAGGTAGTGTGGGAGTGGGAGACGCTGAATGTGCGGTTGGAAAGGTATGAGGAGATCCAGGATAGGGCAAGGTCTTTGATGCCAAAGTAGGAGAGGATTTGTAATAGGAGGCAGTGGTCAACTGTGTCAAAAGCAGAGGATAGGTCTAGAAGGAGGAGTACAGAGTATTGTCCGCTAGCTTTGGCTGTAAGTAGGTCATTAGTAATTTTGGTTAGGGCTGTCTCAGTTGAGTGATGGGGGCGGAAACCAGATTGTAGATTGTTAAAGTGCAAGTTAGATGAGGGTTGGGAGGAAAGCTCAGCGTGGACGTGCTGCTCCCGGAGATTGGAAGCGAATAGGAGAAGCGATATTGGGCGATAGCTGGACATAGCAGTTGGATCGAGGGTTGGCTTTTTAAGGATAGGCGTGATTGTGACATGTTTGAATGCAGAAGGGAAGGTTAGTGATAGGTTGAAGAGGTGGGTTAGGGATGGGATAAGAGTAGTGGAAAGGTTGGGGAGGAGGTGGGTTAGGATGGGATAGAGTGCACAGGTGGTGAGGTGCGATTTGGAGAGCAGACAATTAAGCCCCCCTTCAGTGATGTTGGATAGGGAGGTTATGGGGTTTTGGCATTGGTCTGGTATACAAAGGGGTTGTGGTGGTTAAACAATGAAGACTTGCCTTATTTAGTCAATCTTATTTTTAAAGTGTGTGGTAAAGTCCTCAGTAGAGATGAGGGAGGTTGGAGGGGGCAGTGGAGGGTGAAGGATGGAGTTAAAGGTTTTGAATAACTGTTTGGGGTTGTAGGATAGGGAAGATACGAGGGTTGTGAAGTAGGCCTGTTTAGCAGAGGTGAGAGCAGATTTAGAAACGAGTGTTGACTGTTTGAATGCAGTGAAGTCATCTTGCAAATGTGTTTTTTTCCAATGCCGCTCTGCAACCCTGGACACTTGCCAGACCTTTTTAGTGGTGTTATTGTGCCAGGAAGTCCAGAAAGAAGAAAAAATGAATGGCATTGAGATAAATGTAATTAGTTACTTACTGGTATGGTGGGGTACACTCTGAATCATTGGCACATTGTGGGAGTGGATTCACTTGGTGGAGGGTGCTTGTCAGAAGTGAAACATGTAGATAAATCCAAAGGAAGAAGAAAGCAGCAACACTTCCGTTACGTGACGAAGAAACCTTAGTCCTTTATTTCCAATATAAAATCATGGACAAGGTAATAAGGGCAGGGTCAGTGCAAGTAAAAGGACGATGGCTGTTTTGCATTATACTCGCTTCCACGAGTCCAGATATTGTGCCAGGGTTGTCTATTGATTCGTCACACACTGCCATGAATGAGAGGGGCAACCGTGTCAATAGTTGATGCGAGAGTGGCATTGTAGAAAGTATTGTCTGTGTCGTGGAGTGAGGATATGGATGCCAGTGGTAGTATAGAGTCAGAGTGTGTGGGTGTCTAGGTGTGCAAGGTTTTTGCGGGGGGTGCGTATGTTGCTGGACAAGGGTGACTAGTGAGGAGGACAGGGATGAGAAAGTGAAAAGATGGTGGTCGGATAGAGGGGAGAGGGGGGTGGTGAAGTTAGATAGAGAGCAGAGGTGGGTGAAGACCTGGTCTAGTGTATGTCCATCTGTGTGGGTGGCTGCGGAGGACCACTGAGTAAGTCCAAAAGATGAAGTAAGGGACAGAAGTTTGGAGGCTGTTGACTGAAGGGTATCAGTGGGGATGTTGAAGTCACTCATGATGATGGTGGGAATGTCAAAGAGAAAGTGAAGAAGCCAGGTAGAGAATTGGTCAATAAAGGCAGTGGCCGGGACTGGAGGTCAGTATATGACGGCCATTTGCAGGTTGGAGGGAGAGTAAATGCGGACAGAGTGGACTTCAAAAGAGGGGAGGATAAGGGAGGGTAGAGGTGGGATTGGGTTAAATATGGGATAGATGACGCACCACTGCAATATGCAGATATATAGAGGGGTTGCAAGACTGATGGCTAATAATGCAAACTAACAAAAGCACAAGAAACAAGAGCCATCAAAATATCTGCACACCACCAAAGTTATGATATATATAGATATATAAATAATGTTTATATATCTATGTATATTTTGGCATACAGTGTTCACAGGGGCATCTGCACGGAGGTTGTGTGTGATTTTAGAGGTTTTTAATTATGTTCCCAATAAAGCTTATATCATTTTTATCATAACTTTGGTGGTGTGCAGATATTTTGATGGCTCTTGTTTCTTGTGCTTTTGTGGGATTGGGTTAAAGGTGCAGTTTGAAGAAAGGAGAAGACCCACTCCTCCACCATGTCTGTTGCCGGGGCGAGGGGTGTGGGTGAAGTGGAAGCCGCCGTAACACAGCGCAGCAGGGGAGGCAGTGTCAGAGGGTGTTAGCCATGTTTCTGTGAGGCCGAGGAAGGCAAGCTTGTGAGAGAAAAAGGTCATGAATCACATGAAGCTTATTGCATTTTGAGCGGGCATTCCATAGTGCTCCGGAGAGAGGGAGCAGGGGGTGGGTGTCAGGGGTACAGGTTTTATGTTGGAAAGATTGAAGTAGTTCATATTAGATAGGGAGCGGTAGGAGGGGGTAGTAATGGGAGGTATGAGATGTGAGATATGTCGCCAGCAGTGAGGAGAAGCAGAGAAAGGGAGAGCAGGTGGGAGGAGAGTGGCCAGCTTGTTTTATGTTATCTGTTGTCGGGTTACTAAAAACTAAAATAAAACAAAAATGTTTACCGGATTATAAATTGGACTGCAAGACTTCCCCAGATATAGGACACACTCAGGTTTTGCCCCACAGAAAATAGCTACAAATTATTTTTAATAATAATTAAAATTCTCCTAGTGGTAAAATATTGTGGACGGGTTAGTATCACTAACTGGCCTAGTGGTTAGGGTTAATCTTTAATATGACTATTATAATAGTACAATCGGAAGTGACAAAGAAAACAGCTTCTCTGTTAATATAGCAGATTTATAAGTGATGGAATAAAGTGACACCTAGCACTGGCTTATAATTGGTAACACTAGATGGTTAGATCAGCTGCTGGGAGAAGAAAAGGGACTGGAGCATGTGGTCTCCCCTTCATCTTCTCTGCTCCATTCAGCATTGCTCCCATCCACAGGCTGTTGACAGTAATTCTGCTGGGCAAACAGAAGAGGGGGCCATGAAGGGCTAGGGATACGCACAGTAGTCAGTACTAGGAGGTTACGCTGCAGCTAAAGGGATGTCCTCAAGTTGTCTCTAGAGCAGTTCCGAGAAATGCTCTTCTTACAGTGTCCTCACTTCTTGGTTTCTGGCAGAGTGGGCTCTCCTAGCAGAACTGTAGTGTTAGAATTATAAAGCTCAGCACAAGTTCTGCTGTAACACTATCAGCCATCACTGTTATCCCTGTATTTACACATACCAATAACAGGGCATTTGCACAAGCACACTGCTCAGGAAAGGGAGAGCAGAGAGCCTGGTTTAGGAGACCTGCTGTGGAAGCTGCTGGTGATGTATAAATGCATCTCTTCAGAATATGAAGGAAAGGAGAGAGAAAGGTGAGCAGATAGCTGTTAACTGTAGGACTGAGGGCTGTGTCCTGACTGCCCTATGTCTGCATTGGAAAGATGTGATGATTTTAAAGGAAACCTGTCATTGAATTCACGCTGCCCGAACCACTGGCTGCACAACAGAGCACATATGGTGCATCCCTTGGTCAGCTTCTCCCCACACTGCTCCAATTGATTGACATATGTTTTCTTATCTACAAACAGTAATTGGACTAGTCAGCTCTATAGTCCTTGGCCTGTTTGTCAACCTATTCTCCCTTAAAAGTTGCAGCGTTTCACAGAGACATACCATATACATGGCACATCATGCAGCCAGGCTCAGATTCATGCTGTCCATGGTTCAGCATTAATTACAGGCATTTGCAGATGGAGGGGGATGAGCAGAACATAATGCACGTTAGTGGACTATTCATATAAGCTCACAATACAATCAGTCATCCCATCACATAAACTGCAGAGATCTACCTGGGACGGGGACCCACGTAAACCCTGCACTGTACAGAACGAAAGCGGTGACTTGACTACTCGGTACTCTATGTCTGCTAAACGAGATTACATTGAGGGGTTGCCTTACTAATAGCTCTACTGTGCAGCATAAAATGGAAAAAAATGTATATTTACCTACTGGACCGGCGCCGTTCCTGCAATCTCAGCACTTTGTTCTCAGTCACATGACAAACAATGTGACAAGTGCAGCTTATCATAGGGCGCTGATCAGCTGCAGCCTTCACTTATCTGTCCAAGTGACATTCATTCTGACGGAATAGTGAACACTGCAGTGGCCACATGACTATTCATGCTACATGACCTCCGGGGAACACAGATCGGAGGAAGGCTGGTCTAGGGAACAAGTATACAGTAGTGGAAAACTCCATTAATAAAAAGGACTCCATAACAATGGTACTGATCTATCGTCCCAGACCTGGAGCCATCACAGGGCGAAGGCAGGCACTGAGCACAGATCAGAGCAGCTGGACAAGGTGGCTTTGAAGAGAGCGACTGCAAAGATTGGCCCAAGTGCTTCTTGACCCTGTTGCCCAATCATTACACAAGCAGTTACTGCTGTGATCCCCTGTTTACAGTCTAACAGGCATAGGCACTGTTTAGGATGATTTTTACTTACTAAAATGTTCATCATATAGTCCAAGAAACATAATAAACTTGCAGTATACTTACCTTCTGAAAACTGGTTAGTGCCATTTTTTTTAAAGTGACTGTTTCATCTCGCACATTTATGGCGTATCCACCTCCTGAAACTGGCTTAAGAACAGGACGGCGTCTCATGCTTTTGCCAGAATATGCGAGTCTCTATATTCATTTGTATGAAAATTCTAAAAAAAAATATATATAGTAGGGCCGACGTGCTCACCAATGTTCAGAACTCCCATAAAAATGAATGAAGAAAGGGCGGCCACCTCTACCTCAACAGAGGCATGAAAGATACCGTAACAAGACAACCTCTAATTTCTCAGATGATGAACCAAAAGGGCCATATCAATGACATATATGGCATCCTTAGTAATGGTTGATTACATGGGAGTTCCGGGTGGCACTGAGGTGTAGTAGCACCCCTTTACTTTGTGTTTCTGTCTCCATATTGGACTCCCCTCAATTAATTGACCTTCGTGTAAGCGACTCAGAGATTGGAAACCTAGACTCTTACCCCCATGGGTCACATATTCTAGTTTATTCTGTGCTCAGTGCTATATATCAAAATATTAACGAAAATGTCTTTTTTTCTAGACCCGGACAACACGCAGCAGTGGTTACATGCAGAGATAAAATCATCTATATAACTACACCCTCAGCTCCGTCCTCAACAGTCATCAGCTGAATTATGACAAGAGGTTCTCGCCTTTAATCGGGGCTTACAAATAACATCAATGATGGACTTTTCTAGATTATATAGGTAAACACCATTGCTGCATAAGAAAACCTAATTAGCATTAGTCGCATAGATGACATTGGATAATTACGGATTTGTACAATGCCAATTATTGACAAGCTCAACAGCGATCTCAACTGAGATTATCACAGATTGTTTTCAACATTTCTAAGTGGACAAGAGGTTTACAATTACGCTAATAAGAGGCCATTAAAGCCAAATTACGACTGGTCCAGTGGTACCATCTCCCCTGTGTAACATGCAGGCTAAGGGTCAGGCACACATCATTGTTATAAGTACAGACCCTTGTTACTGCGGCACACGGATTCTTTACAGGCGTCTTATGGACCACATGGAGCCATATGATGCTTCTTAGAAGCAATATATTCTCTTCTGGCTGAAAAATATGTGAAAGGAGGTTCATTATGGATCGATACAATTCTATTTAGTACATGGATCCATTATACGGTCATCTTTCTGATCACATCTATAAGAGCTCATTCAGACATAAGGGTACTTTCACACTAGCGTTTTTTGTAAATCCGTCACAATGCGTCGTTTTGCAGAAAAAACGCATCCTGTAAAAGTGCTTGCAGGATGCGTTTTTTCCCCATAGACTTCTATTGGCGACGCATTTGCGACGGATTTGCACACTTCGCATCCGTCTTGCGACGGATGCGTCGTGCTTTGGCGGACCGTCGGGAAAAAAAAACCCTACATGTAACGTTTTTTTCTCCCGACGGACCGCTTTTTCCGACCGCGCATGCGAGGCCGGAACTCCGCCCCCACCTCCCCGCACCTTACAATGGGGCAGCGGATGCGCCGGAAAAATGCATCCGCTGCACCCATTGTGCAAAGCGTTAAACGCTAGCGTCGGAATCTCTCCCCGACGCATTGCGACGGGGAGATTCCGACGCTAGTGTGAAAGAAGCCTAAGCTTTACTCTCATGAGTGCCATCTTTGTTTTTCATGGATAGCACTTGTACTTATGGTAATTTATGGGGCTGTTTACATGTGAGATTTTGTCCTCGGACCAAGTGATCCGCTAAAAAACTCAGACACATCCGATTTGGATCTGGGGGTCAGATCAACATCTGCAACGCAAGTTTATGGGTTAGTACACAGATGACATCACAGTGAGGTCTGATTTTCACAGACTGTCAGAAAGGAGAAGGTGGAGAAACTTTTCTTCTCCATGAGTGAGGAAAACTCATGACATTCCGATCTAATTATGACCCAAAGCCATTGGTCCATTTTTCTTGTACGTGAGAAAATTGGACGTCTTAATGAGACCTTAGACTGCTTAGTTAGCAGTGATGATGGCAACCGCAACCCTGATGAGAGTCTAACAGTGGTGGTCACCAAGCATTCCCAAAACAGATAACCAAACAACATTCCTAGAGGGGTTTTCTGGTCTATGAAGAAGGTTGCAGTGACTACATGACTACAGACTGCCGGATTGTGACAATTTGTGATGCGCATGCTTCCCGATTCCCCAGTACACTCCTGTGGACGGACAAGTAATACATGAGAATCAGAATGACTACAGATGACTGCAGACTTTTTGTCTTTTGACCGACAACCCTTTTAAGTATTTGGCCAAAGCTGGCGACTAAAAGGTCTAATATTGGCGATAATATTTTATTTTGTTTAAACCGCAGAGGGTGGAGCACTGAGTGACATAATGGAGACTATAAGCTATTAGTATTTTCTTAAAAATGCTGAACCAAAAACGGATTAGGCTATGTAAGATAACAATCAAACAGGTAAGGAATGAAATTGATTTATAAAAAGCAGTCAACTCTCTTCAGGCCTATATGGTAAAAACTGATACTAATGCATATGAAAGGTAAAATGTGAACTATCTACTATATAAAGCTGAGTGAGTGTGTGTGTGTGTGTGTGTGTGTGTGTGTGTGTGTGTGTGTGTGTGTGTGTGTGTGTGTGTGTGTGTGTGTGTATGTCCGGGATTGGCATCTGCACCGTCGCAGCTACAGCCACAAAATTTTGCACAGTCACACGTCTGGACCCTGAGAGCGTCATAGGCTATATTGTGAGGCGAAATTTTAACCCCGCGCATTCCAATTCACCAAACAATTTTGCCCCTATCTACATAATGGGGAAAAAAGTGAAAGGAAAAGTGTTGGAAGCGTCGCAGCTACAGCAACAAAATTTTGCACAGTCACATGTCTGGACCCTGAGAGCGTCATAGGCTTTGTTGTGAGGTGAAATTTTAACCCCGCGCGTTCCAATTCACCAAACAATTTTGCCCCTATCTACATAATGGGGAAAAAGTGAAAGGAAAAGTGTTGGAAGCGTCGCAGCTACAGCAACAAAATTTTGCACACTCACGTCTGGACCCCGAGAGCGTCATAGGCCATGTTATGAGGTGAAATTTTAACCCCGCGCTTTCCAATTCACCAAACAATTTTGCCCCCATCTACATAATGGGAAAAAATGAAAGGAAAAGTGTAGGAGGCAAATTGACAGCTGCCAGATGTGAACAAGGGGGACTTAAAGAATGAGAGCGATGGCGCAAAAGAGTATATACCATACAGTTGCTAAGGTGGGGCCTCGACATGGGATACTCACCACACACGGGGATATGAACACACACAAAATGCGCCACACACTACCACGTGCTTGAACACATATTACCCTCAGCACACATTTCACCACAAATACACCAACCTCGCCACATAAAAGTTAAAACACAAAAGTCGCCACTCAAAACTCGCCACGCGCAGAACTCGCCACATGCAAAAACTAGGCTCTTGCAAAACTCGCCACAAGTGCAAAATTCTCCTCATGAAAAACTCGCCACACGCAAAACTTGTACATGCGGAAAAATTGCCACATGCACAAAAGTTGCAACACATGCAAAAGTTGCCTCACACAAAACTTGCACATACTCAAAAGGCACCACACAATACTCGCAACACGCAAAACTCGCCATGCGCAAAACTTGCTGCACACAACTTGCTACACTAACCTGTCACATGCAACTCGACACACAAAAAGTTGCTACACGCATGTTGCTACACAAAACTCATCTCACAAAAGTCGCTACATGCATGTCGCCACACGCAACTCAACACACACAACTTGACAAACGAAACTCGCCCTAAAACACACACAAGTCTGGTATTATCCTTCAAAAATAAAAATCTGATTAATAAGCAGACAAACTACAACAATTGCACCATATAGGAAATACGGCAGCTGTCAGTCACATGACCTGTCTATTATGTGTATGTGTGAGCTAATATATACTGCCAGGGGGAGGGCTTCCTGTTGGCTGGGGATTTATCAGGCTGCCAATTTAGCTTACAAATACTGAGGTAAAAATACTGAGCAAATAACGTGTGAACGAGGTCTAATACAGGAGGAGATGACACACAGGTATATACTATATACAGGGGATATGACACACAGGTATATACTATATAGAGGAGGAGATGACATATAGGTACATATATATACAGGAGGAGATGACATACAGGTATATACTATATACAGGAGGAGATGACATACAGGTATATGCTATATATAGAAGATGACATGCAGGTATATACTATATGCAGGAGGAGATGACACTCAGATATATACTATATACAGGGGATATGACACACAGGTATATACTATATACAGGAGGAGATGACATACAGGTATATGCTATATATAGAAGATGACATGCAGGTATATGCTATATATAGAAGATGACATGCAGGTATATACTATATGCAGGAGGAGATGACACTCAGATATATACTATATACAGGGGAGATGACACACAGGTATATACTATATACAGGAGGAGATGACATACAGGTATATACTATATATAGGGGAGATGACACACAGCAGGTATATACTATATACAGGGGAGATGACATACAGGTATATACTATATACAGGAGATGACATACAGATGTATACTATATATAAGGGAGATGACAAACATGTATATACTGAGGTGATGAGGTGAAAATGAGAGGTGTGAGGTGAAAATGAAAAGGTGTTAGTGCAAAATGAGAGGAGTGAGGAAAAATAGTGGAGTGATCAGAAAATGACAGATGTGGGGTTGAAATGACAAGTGTTAGGGGGGAATGAGAGGAGTGAGGGAGAAAATGAGAGGTGTGAGGGAGAAAATGAGAGATGTGAGGGGGAAAATGAAAGATGTGATTGGGAAAATGAGAGGCGTGATGGGAAAGTAAGAGAAGTGAGGTGCTATAACTAACCACAGATATTTACTATGCCCAGGCAACGCCGGGCTCTTCAGCTAGTTTTTTATAAAACTATTAAAGGACACTAGGTGGCGCTATGTTCAATATAATATATATATATATACGTATTATATATATGTATACTATTTAGATATTATACAGCATTAACTTCTCTTTTCCAGGTTTTTGTACTTTTTCTCTTTAACTGTGTTTTTTTGTGGAATGACTTTCAATGATAGTATTCACTTTACCATATCATGTACAGAAAAATGGTGAGAAAAAAAAAAAAGTCTGCTGTTTTTTGGGGTTTCATTTTTAAAACATTCATTGTGCCATAAAAATGACAAGGCAGCATGATTCTTCAGGTCAGTATCAGTACGAAAATTCCAAAACGTGTCTAGATTTAAATAGGTGAAAAACAAAATCAGAACGATGGAAGAACAATTGTTCTGAGACCCAAAACATTTATTTGTCTTTCACTCGAGCTGTGGTAAGGATTGTTTAGCTGATGTTTTCATCTATTCTATTTTGGGATGCATACGATGCTTTGATCATTTTTCGGGGAGGAATATACTGGAAAATGACAATTCTGGCATTTCCATTTGTTTTCTATTCATGATCCCAAAAGGGTTAATTAATCTTAGATTTTCATAGATCATAGATTTCCAAACCCAATAATATCAAGTATGTGGCTTTTTTTTTTTTTTTAATGGGAAAAAAAGTTTATTTATACCTTCATTTTTTCTTTCTTTATCCCATAGTGACTTAAAGGGAACCTGTCACCCTCAAAATCGAAGGCGAGATAAGCCCACCAGCTTATATTATACTCTACCAGGGGCGGTCCCCGCTGCGGTCTGGTCCGATGGGTGTCGTGGTCCGGTGCCTCCCATCTTCATCAGATGACGTCCTCTTCTGGTCTTCACGCTGCGGCGCAGGCGTACTTTGTCTGCCCTGTTGAGGGCAGAGCAAAGTAGTACAGTGTGCAGGCGCCGGGCCTCTCTGACCTTTCCCGGCACCTGCGCACTGCAGTACTTTGCTCTGCCCTCAACAGGGCAAAGTACGCCTGTGCCGGAGCCGCAGCGTGAAGACCAGAAGAGAACTTCATCCTATGAAGATAGGATGCCCAGGACCGGACCGCCCGTGTAGGTGAGTATAATCTAACCTCTTTTTCTCATCTTTTAGGATACATCGGGGGCTTATCTACAGCATTGTAGAATGCTGTAGATAAGCCTTTGATGCCGGTGGGCTTAGCTCACCCTCAATTTTGGGGGTGACAGATTCCCTTTAACCCCTTTCTGACCTCGGACGGGATAGTACGTCCGAGGTCAGAAGCCCCGCTTTGATGCAGGGCTCCGCGGTGAGCCCGCACCAAAGCCGGGACATGTCAGCTGTTTTGAACAGCTGACATGTGCCCGTAATAGGCGCGGGCAGAATCGCGATCTGCCCGCACCTATTAACTAGTTAAATGCCGCTGTCAAATGCAGACAGCGGCATTTAACTACCGCTTCCGGCCGGGCGGCCGGAAATGACGTCATAGCCGACCCCCGTCACATGATCGGGGGTCGGCGATGCGTCTCCATTGTAACCATAGAGGTCCTTGAGACCTCTATGGTTACTGATCGCCGGTGGCTGAGCGCCACCCTGTGGTCGGCGCTCACAGCACACCTGCATTTCTGCTACATAGCAGCGATCAGCAGATCGCTGCTATGTAGCAGAGGCGATCAAGTTGTGCCTGCTTCTAGCCTCCTATGGAGGCTATTGAAGCATGGCAAAAGTAAAAAAAAAAAGTTGAAAAAAATGTTAAAAAAAATAAAAAAAATATAAAAGTTTAAATCACCCCCCTTTCGCCCCAATCAAAATAAATCCATTAAAAAAATATCAAATCTACACATATTTGGTATCGCCGCACTCAGAATCGCCCGATCTATCAATTAAAAAAAAGCTTTAACCTGATCGCTAAACAGCGTAGCAGGAAAAAAATTCGAAATGCCAGAATTACGTTTTTTTGGTCGCCGCGACATTGCATTAAAATGCAATAACGGGCGATCAAAAGAACGTGTCTGCACCGAAATGCTATCATTAAAAACGTCATCTCGGCACGCAAAAAATAAGCCCTCAACCGACCCCAGATCATGAAAAATGGAGACGCTACGAGTATCGGAAAATGGCGCAATTTTTTTTTTTTTTTTTTTTAGCAAAGTTTGGAATTTTTTTTCACCACTTAGATAAAAAATAACCTAGTGATGTTAGGTGTCTATGAACTCGTACTGACCTGGAGAATCATAACGTAAGGTCAGTTTTAGCATTTAGTGAACCTAGCAAAAAAGCCAGACAAAAAACAAGTGTGGGACTGCACTTTTTTTGCAATTTCACCGCACTTGGAATTTTTTTCCCATTTTCTAGTACACGACATGCTAAAACCAATGATGTCGTTCAAAAGTACAACTCGTCCCGCAAAAAATAAGCCCTCACATGGCCAAATTGACGGAAAAATAAAAAAGTTATGGCTCTGGGAAGGAGGGGAGCGAAAAACGAACACGGAAAAACAAAAAATCCCAAGGTCATGAAGGGGTTAATCCTGTGACCGAGCTTTATGGGAGTACAAAGCTGGCAGCAACTGAGGCCTATAGTAGACCCCAGGCTGCCATAGCAACCCATCAGCGTACCTGTGGGCATTTTGTAAGGGGCAATGGATGCTGATTCTGCCGTATCACATTATGCCACCAGTTACAGAACTCATATCAGCACAAACTTGGACTCTAAAGTAAAGACATGGCTGTTATAGTGAGGTGATACTGATTAAATTGATAAATTAGTGAATAAATCTACTTTGTGGTTCTTCTTTAATCACCTTTTGAAGTTTTCTGTCAATTACTGTAGAGGTTGGTGCACAGGGGCTGGACTTTGACTGACAGGTCACTGTTTTTTCACTAACTTGCCTCCTTTGTTTGAAATCTTGCGCAGGCACAGTCATTGGTGTGAGCGGCGCATGCGCAGATTCATTTCTCAGTTCAATGACATTTTCCCACAGCAATTATGATGCCATTTTATTTTAGCCCAGACAAACTCAATCTGCGCATGCGCAGGCCACAGCAACAACAAAGTCATTTTATTGCAGCCCAGCAAGTAACGCAATTGGTGCATGCACAGCCCATGGCAATGACGGTGCCAGCACAAGATTCATTCATGCAGCTCACTGTTTGGGCAGCATGAATCACTTGACAGATTTTTTTTTTAAGCCACAAAACATTAAGGTTTAGAAGACAGATGTTCATAAACCTATCAAGAATTTCCAAGTTAGTAAAGGGGGTTTACTGTTCAGCATCCTCATATCAATGATGGTGGCTACTAAGAGCTTGCTCTTGAGGAACTGTCCTGTTTGGATTCACTCAGACAACCCAATAAAATAAATGGGCATTGTGTAAAGCTTAATTTGCCCTGTGGTGGCGCTGCAGGGGAACTAACCACTGTCTGACTTCTCCACAAATCGCAGCAGATAGCTGGGGCCCCAACAGGCTAACACTTGATGACCAGGGACGCTTCAAACAAGTAGATATTCTCTAAAGTGGAGAACTCTTCTAAATTAGATTTAGATTAGTGCTAATAAACTGCATTTTTCAAAAGCCTGTGGTTCAGGAGCATCCGAAGATTACTGGACATAGCTCCAAACAAGAAATCACTTGACAGTGGTTTATCCCCCTCTGCCAAAAACAGGTTTTGATAGCTACACCTCAAATGGTGCCATAGTCCTTGTTGAAATGACAACTTCTAAGAGCTTTTGTTTAGTTCCATCGGTGCTCGGTACAGTAGTTTGCCCCCAGGCGTCTCTGGTTGGCAGTTCTTTAGCTGTGGAACGTGCTACATTCATAGAAGTCAATACTGCACCAAGAGTCCAACAATCTATTTGCTGCACTCACATAATGCTCTGCTGAAAAGAAAAAAGAAATGTCTGGAGTTCCTTTCCTTCCACATAGGAATAATGACAGGTCTGTCATGGATTTATCAATTGCTGCCATTATTTAGAACTCAAAGCAGGGCAAATGAAATGTGATGATCCACTGCCCCCGCTACAAAGCCACAGATCTACTGCAAATCACGTCAGCAGCCATTGCGCTCTCATCATGGGGGCCGCCACGGCACCGTCATCACAGCGGCAGCCACGACGCCCTCATCACGGCGGCAGCCACGATAGCCTCATCACGGCGGCAGCCACAATAGCCTCATCATGGCAGCAGCCACGACGCTCTCATCACGGCGGCAGCCACGATAGCCTCATCACGGCGGCAGCCATGGTGCCCTCATCACGGCAGCAGCCACAATAGCCTCATCATGGTGGCAGACACGACGCCCTCATCACGGCGGCAGTCACGTCTCCCTCATCACGGCGGCAGCCACGTCGCCCTCATCACGGCACCCTCATCAAGGCAGCAGCCACGGCGCCCTCATCAAGGCGACAGCCACGGCACCCTCATCAAGGCGACAGCCACGGCACCCTCATCAAGGCGACAGCCACGGCACCCTCATCAAGGCAGCAGCCATGGCACCCTCATCAAGGCAGCAGCCACTGCACCCTCATCAAGGCGGCAGCCACGACGCCCTCATCAAGGCAGCAGCCACTGCACCTTCATCAAGGCAGCAGCCATGGCACCCTCATCAAGGCAGCAGCCACTGCACCCTCATCAAGGCGGCAGCCACGACGCCCTCATCAAGGCAGCAGCCACTGCACCTTCATCAAGGCAGCAGCCACGTCACCCTCATCAAGGTGGCAGCCACAACACCCTCATCACGGCGACAGCCACGACGCCCTCATCACGTCGACAGCCATGGTGCCATTATCACAGCAGCAGCGAATTTCCAACATAATGAGAGAATAATCATTGTTCTCTCCTGTTGGGTAGGAGCGGTCAGTGGGCAAGGGGTGCTACTGCCTCGTCACTATACTGAGAAAGGAGACCTTTCTTCGGGACCGAGGTTACACGTTGGGCACAATCACGAGTCCACCAGGCTGTGAGTAGAATATCAGTTTTATAATTTCATATATTTAAGTATAAAAACGACTGCTGACCTGAACAAGAAGTACAGTCAGAAATGTTTAATCTGATGGTAGCTTTCTAATCCATCAGATTACAGTATCATAGATCGCATGGCACATATTACGCCCATGTATCTCTGCTATCTATAGAGCCACTCGCCTAATCAGATAAAAGTATCAGGATGATTTTGTAACAGAATACTTAGTGATTTCTCGGCAGGATGTATATGATGTCGCCCGTTGGAGGTTATGACCTCTGCTTTATTCGCTCTCAGTTACAAGTTCTAATCTAGAGACACAGCACATGAGGACGGTATCTGATAATCACACAGCTATGACAGACACATCTACTCATGTACTTGGAGATGAAGATAAATGTCCTCGTGAGTGCACCCTTGGAACAGATTGTGATTTCACAAAGCTTCCTGAATGACAAACATTGCATGAGAGATGCGCAGCCATTCTCCGCATCTTGTCACCCAGACACTTGCTTTTACTGAATACACCTTCCTGACAGCGTTTACGTCAAGTCTGTCCTGTTTATATGACGCGTTTGGATTGTTATTAATCAGAAAAGACACAATTTCCTTCCTTTTTTAAACTAACATCCCCGGATGTGCCAGCAGATCTGCGATGTGTACACTGTGGTTAGATAATGAGGGGGATTTTCTGCTAGCTGCAGGGAAGACGACACCTGTCTGCATGATCGCAAGCAGCACACCAGTGAGAAGGCATGTAGCCATATACACAAATCACTAATGACTATTACACAACGTCACGACAACCCTGCGCCTTATGAAGTATCAGCGCTCTGACCATATCTGAAGTTTATACATTATATATGGGAGGCTCAATTCACCTGAATTTGGTAGTCTTCACCAATGCCCTCCAACTTTTTCTTGCAATCGTATATGGCTGACTTGATATCATGCATTTCCGAACATAAGGTAACAGCATGGTCCACCTATATTAGAAAAAAAGTAAACCTGTCACAAGATACCAGAACATTGAAATATATAGAATCTAAAAGGATATAGACAGCATGATTATTTGAGTTAGGTCTTGTTTGAGTTGAAATCTGGGTGATAAAGAAACAAGACAGAAGAATCAACGCCTTTGAAATGTGGTGCTGGAGAAGGAGGTTTTCCATATCATGGATGGCAAGAAGAACAAACAAATTAATTTTGGAACAAATCAAGCCAGACGTGTGATTCGAAGCAAGGATCACCAAGCTACGACTTGCCTACCTTGGAAACATCATACGAAGAGAGCAATTACCGGAGAGAGCAATCACCGGAGAAGGACATCATGGTCGGAAGAATAGAACGAACAAACCGGAGAAGACCAGCAACCAGATGGCTTGATACCATCAAGATAATGGTGGAGAAGACCCTGATGGACCTATCTAGGCTAGCACAAGATCAATCTTCATATAGAAGTTACAACATCCGTTCCTTTTGCTCCCACTGTTCTTCCTCTCACATAGAGAACGCAAACGATCAGTAAAGTGTTATCGTGTATGGGGGAGATAGCTGTCCGTAAACAATTATGCGTCCAATAGCTATCCAATTTGTATGGGGGCCTAAAGAGACCGACTCCCCAGATTTCTGGTTTTCTCAAACTCTCCAAAATTAAATTGATGAGGTGACTGACTTCCTGTAAAGTTAGCTCTTGTGTGCATCACATCAGGACTTTATATTGATATGAGCCCCATTGGGACGATACTAAAAAAGGAAACTAACAGTTTGTCAACAGCAACAAACAAAAGCAGAAAATAAAAATGCCTCAGCAAGGTTTATATAAAGAAAGGTACATAGGTAATCGTCACAAACAATGTACAGGTTTTCCTCTGCTACAGAAAGTAATGTTATGCAATTAAAAACAACTCAGATTATTTCTTTTACAGGCAGTTCAGCAGGAAATTATTTTCCCTAAAGAATCCAGAGATTAATCTGTGGGGATTAAATCACAGAAAATTGTGCAAAGTAGGACACTTTTAAAGAGGGATTAATCTCAGGAGAAATCATTGCAGAGATTATTCTGCCTGTGTTGTTTAGCCCTTAATTACATGTACATGGAGTCAACCGCACATTATCTAAGAGAACAATAGATTATGTAAGAAGGGAAAAAACGCTTTGAAAATATCAATATTTTCAACTAAAAATCTGCTATTAAACACCAATCGTGAGGAAGAAAATATAATAATAAAATAATGCATTCACATACTCTATGGTTCAAGAAAATGCCAGGTATTTGTCACTGTCACATACTCATGGCTCTATGGAATGACTTTTTGTAATGGTTTATAGTCAACTCAGTGCAGTCATTGCAGTTATACACCCAGTGCAATCCCATTTATCACAAACAATATAATAATCTAAATAATAATCTTTATTTTTATATAGCGCTAACATATTCCGCAGCGCTTTACAGTTTGCACACATTATCATCGCTGTCCCAGATGGGGCTCACAATCTAAATTCCCTATCAGTATGTCTTTGGAATGTGGGAGGAAACCGGAGTGCCCGGAGGAAACCCACGCAAACACGGAGAGAACATACAAACTCTTTGCAGATGTTGTCCAAGGTGGGATTAGAACCCAGGACTCCAGCGCTGCAAGGCTGCTGTGCTAACCACTGCGCCACCGTGCTGCCCTATATAATGCAATACAATCACGTTTGTTTACTTAGTGTTTATGAAAGCTTTAAGTACATAAAAGAAACACATTACACAATGAGAGATACAGGTAGAGAGACAAAAATAAGAGTGTGAGGCCGGGTGCACACGATCTGGAAGTAGCAGCGCTTTGGATGCAGTGTATGTTTGCTGCATCCAAACCGCTGCCGTCTATTGAGCGCAGGTGATTCCGCATGTGTTCACTGAACCGTGAGGATTCACTGCATCCAATACATTCTATTGATGTAATTTCTCTTGCGGAGACTCGTGTCTCTGCAAGAGAAATTGACATGCTGCGGTCTGGATAGATGCGCTGCATGTCGGTCTCCACAGGTAAGCCGCAGGCATCTGTGGACCCATAGTGGGCATTGGACGTCTTGAAACCCCATCCACTGAGCTGTAACATCTGGCCGCTGCGGGTTGGACTCTGCATAAATACACAAAACCCAGAGATGGACATACCATTGGTGCAACCTGTGCGGCCACACAGGGGCCCAAGGGTTTAGGGTGCCCATTTTCACCTGCAAACATGTGGAATTATGCATTATGATGAGCTATTGAACTACAAAGGGCCCATATATTCTTCTTGCACAGGGGCCCATTTCTGACTGTGTCCATCACTGGTCAAACCCACAGCAACTCAGGATCGTGGGCACATATCCTAATACATTTTCCAGTAAAAAAAAAAAGGAATCTAGCAGAAAAGCATACCTCTGACCCTACAACTGTCCATATGCCCTATATTTTAGACTGAGATTCCTCTACTGAGTGAACTATGGTAAAAACACCTACCCTGACAACCTTAAAGGGTATCTGTCAGTAGGAACAACCCTCATAAAGGGAATCTGTCACCCCCTCAGGCGTTTAACTAAAACAGCCACCTTAAGCAGCACTAATGCTGCATTCTGACAAGGTGGCTTTTTTAGTTCTGGTCCCTGCAGCTAACATAAAAAAATTTAAAAAAAAATAATTTTATTTTATTTTTTAGTTCTGGTCCCTGCCAATGCTGCTATAATCGCTTTTATAATGTGCCCCTCATACCTTGAAATCGCCAGGAGGGCAGGTCTTTCCCTCCTAACACAGACGCACCACAGCCTTCACTCAGGGCCTCTGCGCACTGGGCGCCGCCACCTCTTCCTTCATTAGCGTCCCCGACGCCTGTGCTGTAAGTTCAAAGCGCAGCGCAATTGTGCATCCCCCCCCCAAAAAAAAAAAAAAAAAAAACTTACAGCGCAGGCGCCGGGAACGCTAATGAAGGAAGAAACTCTTTATCCAATTTTAATGTGGATACCCTCAAATGAAAGCTGAAAGTCTGAACTTCAACTGCATCTGAATTGTTTTGTTTAAAATTCATTGTGGTAATGTCTATTACCAAAATTAGAAAAATGTTGTCTCTGTCCAAATATATATGGACATAACTGTATTAAGAAAAACATGGATTTAATAAACGTATAAAAATCGCATCACAGATATCAAGGTATCACTTTATTCAGCTTCCTATGACCTACAAGTCCAGATAGATGGCTTGGGAGAGTTGTTCCTACTAGATACCCATTAAGAGGACTACCATACAGAAAAACAGGTGTGTCAAACTGTCGACTAGGGTGAAAATAAACACATTACAGATTTACAGTGGAAGACAATGCAGTCACTTGTCTCACATACACAGGATGCAACCAAATGCAAACAAATACACACAATGCAAACCCATGCTCCAGTCACATGGATCGTACATGGTTACACTTACATTTTACATGCAGTACCTCCTATAATGTTAGCATGAAGCAAGCATAGTCCAAGCACTATTCTTGAAATGTATTCATTTTAATTTTTATGTCAATCTATCATTAATACAGATTTACACAGTGTTGTAAAATGCTACTTTTAAAGGGAATATTTTGGCTGGTGTTTGCTATATAATCTGAGGGCAGCATGAGGTAATGGCGGAGACACTGATTTCAGCAGTATCTCGCTTATTAGGCTGTGTGTTGTGGTTTCCATACAGTGAGTGACAGTTTTATCACCAGGACATTACCACTGCACCGACTATTTGCCTCCTGGTCCAACTCCACCCCCTCCACTGATAAGCAGCTCACTGTCAATATACAATGTACTGTGGTGTGTGGGGGGTTAGCTTCCTGAGCTCTGCTACATGCTGCCTCTAAGAGGTGTGAGTGTGTCATAACTGCTTCACCCAGTAAACTACCGTAAGTGATTTATCGATGGAATCGGAGTCTCTTTTCCTACATCATGCTGCTCTCAGATGAAGTAGTGAACACCTGTGACAAATTCCCTTTAAAGAAATCATTTTTTCTATTGAGTCATATCAATAGTTACCTCGTCAACTATTTGATCTCCATTTGGTACCATATTGATGAAGTTTTGTATGACCCGAAAGCGTTCTTTTGGAAGGGCATTGGTATTCTGGGTAATCCTGGAATGCAAATAGAATGTAATTGGACAAAACAATTTATAAAAGTGGATAATTATCACATGGACTCAAAGGTCTGAAAGAATTTCACCCAGGCGATTTGAGCAAGCAAGAGAAGTTCATCCATGATGGGCCGATATACAGAAGCTAAAACATAACCACTGTTTTCCTGTTTATTTTATAAATTAATGGTGCACATGAAAATAAGCAACTTTGTCATTCAACCTACCAGAGAAATCGGATTATTTCTCTTCCTGGACTCCTTTCATTCTTACTTCATGGGCAAAAATCAGTAAAACCTCTGTAGTGACTACAGATTACCCCATTACCGAGATGGCCGTCGCTGCTCTTAAGAGTCTATAGCGATGGGACTCAGACATGGACGATCTGCAGCCAGTTCTCCAGAAAGGACACTTACATTTTAATTTAAAAGGACTGAAAATTTAACGTGGTAATAAAAAAAATATATACTCAACAAAAAGATTTTTTTAAAATCAATATATTTTATAAGACGGGCAAACAATATGGTTAAAAGGGAACATGTCAGCTGTGCAATCTACTGGCAACATGATATGGAGGGGTCTGAAGAGGTTCATGAAAATAGATTCAGTAGAAGGGCTCATTCACAAGTCTGATTTTCATGTACAAGGACTGTCAGTGCTTTTCACTGATCGCACTTCTACCAGTTATAGTCTATGGGGCCATTCATATGTCCGTGACTTTTCACGAAGACATGTCTGATTTTGATCTAAGGATCAGATCAAAATTGGCAATGCAAGTCAATGGGTCTGTGAAAAAAAAATTAGACTGTACTCAGATGACATCTGAGTGCAGTCTGATTTTCACAGAATGGAGAAGGTGGAGCAATTTTTTTTATTTATTTTTTCTCTATATATGAAAAATCACACTCCGACCACACTTGTATCAGAAAAATCGATCCGCTTTTCTTGGAAGTGAAAAACATCAGATCCTAATTAGTGATGCACAGCATCATTCACTGATTAAGGCCGCCCCTTATCTGGCAAGCCCAAAACGAGAATTTTAACTAAAAAGTTAGCCAAGTAATAAGTTATCCTGAGTATTTTCCTACAAAACTATACACAATTGTGTTGAGCTCCTGTGCCATAACATGCTGCTAACAGCCCAGACTGCATTCTCAATGTGACAGGTTCCCTTTAAGGCATATGGCTTGTAAAGAACTAATTAGAATAATGCAGAGCCTTTCCGCCTGCCAAACTACACAAATATTCTTAAGCAACTACAAGACATTGTCATAGAAACCAGCTCCTGTCTGTAATCTTACTATGTGAATACATCTGATTTATATTACCAGCCGGATGTCAAAGAATGGGGAACGCTCAGAGTGAATGCGATTGCCTATGTGTGTAATAGTAAACCGCTATTGTTATATTCAGGGTAAGTGGCCATCTATGTGCTAGGTTGTAATGGAAGACGACACACCTGCATTTTCTTATATAAACTTCCCCTTGTGAGGTCTCTACACACAGGGCTATTAATTATCATAGCTCTGATCAATAACCTTGTACAGTGCTGATATAATAGCAGTAGTACTCATTCAGAGGGCTTGCGGTTATCGCACACTATACAGTGAGGGCGCGGTAATCGCTCCCCAGCATTTTGATCCACAGACATCTCTGCTTTGAAAGTGCTGAGGAGCGATTAAAACCATGCTACCAGTATAGTGAGCGATGACAGTAACCGATCCCAGCACCGTCCCAATGACTGGAAATGAACAGTTGCAGGGAGAATATAACTTACATTTCTCACTGTAGCCGCAGCTCCAGTAAACTGGCTACATGGGATTTGACTGCTATTTACCTGCAGAATAACCCCATGCCTCCAGGTAAGCAGCACATATTCCCTTTAAATACATTTAAAAAAAAATACAATGACAAAACACAATGTGAATTCAGCCTAATTTGAAAACAGTTTAGTTCCTCATACTGTGTCTGAGGTTATGTATGCTCAGTAGAGATGGGCGAACCCCTGGATGTTTGGGTCCGGCGTGTTCGGCCGAACAATTAAAAAAAAAAAGTTTGAGTTCGGGTACCAGAACAGTACCCGGACCTGATCCCCATTTACCCGGACCCTGGTGAGACCTCCGCTAGCACAGGGAGAAAGTCTCACGATGCAGTGCTGAACTCAGAGTTCACTGAGAAATTTCTCCAGGTAAATTCACCGCTGCACCGTGAGGCTTTTTTTCCATTGTGCTAGCGGGGATCTCACTGAGCACCACAGTTCAGGGGCTCTGCTGGGAACACAGCCTCAGTGACCTATGGTAACCTCGATGATGTCACCGCTGCTCACTGATGCTGCGCTTCGAGTAGCTTATTAATCAGTGGTTCTCAGCCTAGACGGTCGCATCTTGACACCATCCAGGTTGAAAAATATTTATGCCCCAGACATGGATAACGGCGTGGGACAGAACGACGGACAGGTGAGGGATATGGTTGTTTTTTTTAATTACAGGAGACGAGGGATTCAATGGAATGGGTGATTACCTGAGTATGGTTTAATTTAGAATCATTAAAGGAGTGTGTCATCCTTTCAATTAAAGGACTTTATTCTGGCTGTGTCTTTATTAACAATATAACTATGGGATTAGTAATGGATAAGTGTCTTCTAGATACTACTAACCTGTGGGCTGGAGGTCACCTAACAATACAAAGGTGACATCAACCCCACAAATATTAACCCCACTTGCCACCGCTACAGGGCAAGGGGGAAGAGCCAGGCAAAGCTCCACAATTGGTATATCTAATAGATGTGCCTTTTCTGGGTGGCTGCGGGCTCCTATGTTTAGGCTGAGGGGCCAATATCAATGGCCCCTTACCAGCCTAAGAATACCAGCCCCAAGCTGTCTGCTTTAGCCAGGCTGGTTGTCAAAAATGGGGGGGGAACTATTAAAATAATTTAAAAAAAAAAACAGTATGGGGACCCCTCTAATCTTGATAACCAGCCTTGCTAAAGCTGACAGCTGAGGGATGCAGCCCCCAGTTGTGAGTTTGCCTGGCTGGTTATCAGGAATACAGGGGAACCTATGTTTTTTTATGTTTGTTTGGTTTTTTTTACTTTTTTTTTTCTTTTTTTAAAACACAGGCACTGGCTGATGAATACTCCCATTCAGTAGTCCCATCAGCCCAAGCCAGTGGACAGAGGTAAACTTTGTACCTCTGATCAAAGCTGCGGGCTCACGCTGTCATGCGATGGGAAACGCACCTGTCTGACCAGAGGTAATGATTTTACTGCCGATGATAAGAAGTGTTTGCTGTGTTTTCATGCACATGACAGTGCGACAAACACCCAGTGTTCAAGCCCAACAGTAACACGGACTTCCTGGTGAAGTCCGTGTTAGTTTGCCCGTGCCCGAACAGTAGGTGTTCGGTACGGCCGCCGAACTTTACTGTTCAGGCTCACCCATCTCTATTGCGCAGTACTTTTGTTTCTCTATTTTCATTATAGTTAATAAAATGAGCCTCCTTCCACAGCACAAAATTTGCAACATGAAGATCAAACAGATTTTGATACAAATTGCACCCACTCAAGCAGATTCATCAGGCATAGTGTGAACTTAAAGAGCTGCAGCATGCCCTAGAATCTAATGCATTCTTATTCCATGTACAGAACGCAATTTTTGGTGTCGATTTCACAACAAAATCATCAAACACACAACTTGTACATAACCAAGGGAAAGGCTCAGTTTGACAACATCTACAAGAACTCACGTCTGCTTATCAGCTGCACTCTTTCTGTGATACAGAACTAATGTTCCCAGAATCATGGCCAAGTTCGTCCTACCAACTCCTGTCTGGCAGCTAAAAAGCAAAGCAGGCGGCGCACAGCTGGCATCATGGAGCAGCAGGAGGCAAGGGTTTTCCTGAAACGCAGAAAGTATATGTTAAATTGCAGAACACCATGAAAAACTTGTCCATATTGGCATCCCAATTTGAAATGTATAATATTTATGCCCAATGTAAAGTATCTTTAGTAATAATGAGCGAATGTGCTCGGATAAAGCGTTATCCAAGCATGCTCAAGTGCTAACGGAGTGTCATCAAAAAATAAGTTTGAGTTCCTGCGGTTGCATGTCTCATGGCTGTTCGACTCCCGCAACACATGCAGAGACAGCCGGATGGTATTCAATCCTTGCTGATGTTATAGCTACCTAACAGCCGTGAAACATGCAGCCGCGGGGACTTGAACATATTATTCGAGCGCGCCCAAGACACTCGGAGAGCACACGAGCATGCTTGGTTAACACCTTATCCGAGCACATTTGCTCATCGTTAATCTTTACAGATAATGAAAAATAAGAGAAAGACTTTTGCGAACTGAATATTATTAAAATCGATGACAGACAACATCTGAGAAGAACTAATTTAAAATGTGTAGACCAGAGTTGACAGAGTTGTTATTTTTATTTAGCGCCTTAAAGACCTGGCCTAGAAGGTTCTGAAAGACCGAATAATTTTTGGTTTCTTTTAGCCTCTCTGCTTTACAACAGTCACACCACTTTTTTATTCTTTAAATCAATATGGCTTAGTTTTGTTTTTTATACTCCAGTTCATTTTGTTTCCATCAATCATAAAGTAATCACACTGATGAATGAGCCGAAAAATTAAGCAAATGTTCTTGCAAAACATTACTATAACTGCTTGCTTTCATACTTACATTCTTGGGAAGGAAGTACAAACCTGCCCTGCCCATGCTTCCACTGAATGCACCCCACACCATCACACTGTCAGGGTGTTTATCAGTCTGTTTCGGGTCATACCGTGACCGTCGTGATGCACAGACGACTAACAATCTTTGAGCCTCCCCTGACCAACCTATAAGTGCTCTCACTCATCATCACTTTCTTCCACTTTTCAGCTATCCAATCTTGATATTTCTTACATAAGGTGAGCCTTTTACTCTTCATTGCTGCTGTGAGCAGGGGCTTCTATGCAGCATGGTGACTTGATAGGCCCAGGTCCTTCTGCAGGTGTTGACGTATAGTCCTAATTGTATCATTTTGGAGGAGCATAAGGTACTTGGTTTTCAGTTCAATGTGGTTGTAACACCCCAGGTTCCTGGTTGTTACAGTTGCATTGCTTTCCTCACGGGGAGAGTGATGTCACGCTTGGAAGCGATTAAGGATCTTTTCTATCAGGTAATCACAAACATGCAACATGTTCATACTTGTGGGTGGCATACATACATACATACATACATACATACATACATACAGTACAGACCAAAAGTTTGGACACACCTTCTCATTTAAAGATTTTTTTTGTATTTTCATGACTATGAAAATTGTACATTCACACTGAAGGCATCAAAACTATGAATTAACTCATGTGGGATTATATACTTAACAAAAAAGTGTGAAACAACTGAAATTATGTCTTATATTCTAGGTTCTTCAAAGTAGCCACCTTTTGCTTTGATGACTGCTTTGCACACTCTTGGCATTCTCTTGATGAGCTTCAGGAGATAGTCACCGGGAATTGTCTTCCAACAATCTTGAAGGAGTTCCCAGAGATGCTTAGCACTTGTTGGCCCTTTTGCCTACACTCTGCGGTCTAGCTCACCCCAAACCATCTCAATTTGGTTCAGGTCTGGTGACTGTGGAGGCCAGGTCATCTGGCGTAGCACCCCATCACTCTCCTTCTTGGTCAGTCTGGAGGTGTGTTTGGGGTCATTGTCCTGTTGAAAAATAAATGATAGTCCAACTAAACGCAAACCGGATGGAATAGCATGCTGCTGCAAGATGCTGTGGTAGCCATGCTGGTTCAGTATGCCTTCAATTTTGAATAAATCCCCAACAGTGTCACCAGCAAAGCACCCCCACACCATCACACCACCTCCATGCTTCACGGTGGGAACCAGGCATGTAGAGTCCATCCGTTCACCTTTTCTGCGTCGCACAAAGACACAGTGGTTGGAACCAAAGATCTCAAATTTGGACTCTCAGACCAAAGCACAGATTTCCACTGGTCTAATGTCCATTCCTTGTGTTCTTTAGCCCAAACAAGTCTCTTGCTTGTTGCCTGTCCTTAGCAGTGGTTTCCTAGCAGCTATTGAACCATGAAGGCCTGCTGCACAAAGTCTCCTCTTAACAGTTGTTGTAGAGAGGTGTTTGCTGCTAGAACTCTGTGTGGCATTGACCTGGTCTCTAATCTGAGCTGCTGTTAACCTGCGATTTCTGAGGCTGGTGACTCGGATAAACTTATCCTCAGAAGCAGAGGTGACTCTTGGTCTTCCTTTCCTGGGGCGGTCATGTGAGCCAGTTTCTTTGTAGCCCTTGATGGTTTTTGACACTGCACTTGGGGACACTTTCAAAGTTTTCCCAATTTTTCGGACTGACTGACCTTCATTTCTTAAAGTAATAATGGCCACTCGCTTTTCTTAACTTAGCTGCTTTTTTCTTGCCGTAATACAAATTCTAACAGTCCATTCAGTAGGACTATCTGCTGTGTATCCACCAGACTTCTGCACAACACAACTGGTGGTCCCAACCCCATTTATAAGGCAAGCAATCCCACTGGGAGAACAGTAGTGTCAGGTCTCCTGACACTACTGTTCTCCCTGTGGGACCCTGCTGTTATTTTAATGCCACAATAAAGACTAAATTCATTTGGATGGTGAGTGCTCTCTTTTTGCTTTTTGTTTTTGCATATCGTGTTGGACTTTGGCTTTTTTCAATGAGCACCCGAATCCTATGAACTGGCTTGTTTAACGCATAGCAAGCTATGTATACCCTATACCAGTGTTTCAGCAGCTACTCAGTGCGGATTTGTTTTCCTTTTGGTTTGGTTCCAAGAAATCCCACTTATTAAACCTGACAGGGCACACCTGTGAAGTGAAATCCATTCCCGGTGACTACCTCTTAAAGCTCATCAAGAGAATGCCAAGAGTGTGCAAGGCAGTCATCAAAGCAAAAGGTGGTTACTTTGAAGAACCTAGACTATAAGACATATTTTCAGTTGTTTCACACTTTTTTATTAAATATATAATTCCCATGTGCTAATTCATAGTTTTGATGCCTTCAGTGTGAATATTCAATTTTCATAGTTATGAAAATACAGAAAAATCTTTAAATGAGAAGGTATGTCCAAACTTTTGGTCTGTACTATATAATTGTCTAAGGGTCACTTCCGTCTTTATGTCTGTCTGTCACGGAAATCCCAAGTCGCTGATTGCTCCAGTCAGCGCTCACACAGGGTTAATGGCAGCGTTAACGGACCGCATTATGCCGCGGTGTAATGCACTCAGTTAACGCTGCTATTAACCCTGTGTGACCAACGTTTTACTATTGATGCTGCCTATGCAGCATCAATAGTAAAAAGATCTAATGTTAAAAATAAGAAAAAAAATAAAAAATCATTATATACTCACATTTCCAGCTCCTCGCGACGCACCGGTGACCGGTCCATGCATTGCGGTCTCACGAGATGATGACGTAGCGGTCTCACGAGACCGCTACGTCATCATCTCACGAGACCGCTACGTCATCATCTCACGAGACAGCTACGTCATCATCTCGCGAGACAGCTACGTCATCATCTCGTGGGACCGCAATGCACTCTTGGGACCGGAGCGTCGCGAGGAGCATAGGTAAACGCCTCGCCTGGATCCGCAGGGCCGACGGAGGGTGAGTATATAACGCTTTTATTTTAATTCTTTTTTTTTTTTCTTTTAACAGGGATATGGTGCCTACATTGCTATATACTGTGTGGGCTGTGTTATACAGTATACTGCATGGGCTGTGTTATATACTGCATGGGCTGTGCTATATGCTACGTGGCTGTGGTATATATTACATCGCTGTGCTATATACTATGTGGCTGTGCTATACACTACGTGGGCTGTGCTATACACTACGTGGGCTGTGCTATACACTACGTGGGCTGTGCTATACACTACGTGGGCTGTGCTATACACTACGTGGGCTGTGCTATACACTACGTGGGCTGTGCTATACACTACGTGGGCTGTGCTATACACTACGTGGGCTGTGCTATACACTACGTGGGCTGTGCTATACACTACGTGGGCTGTGCTATACACTACGTGGGCTGTGCTATACACTACGTGGGCTGTGCTATACACTACGTGGGCTGTGCTATACACTACGTGGGCTGTGCTATACACTACGTGGGCTGTGCTATACACTACGTGGGCTGTGCTATACACTACGTGGGCTGTGCTATACACTACGTGGGCTGTGCTATACACTACGTGGGCTGTGCTATACACTACGTGGGCTGTGCTATACACTACGTGGGCTGTGTTATACACTACGTGGGCTGTGTTATACACTATGTGGGCTGTGTTATACGCTACTTGGCTGTGCTATATTTCTCTGCTGTATCTGTGCATCATGAATCATGGTACTAAGCACCCCACGGCTCTGGCGGGCGTTCCAGTGATTATAGAAGGGTTTGACATCACTTCACGCTTCGAAAGCTGATCAGTCCTTGGTCAAGTCTTCTTAGGTGCGCCAGAGCCTGACTTTCTCTGCAGTACCATCTCAGGAGTCAATGACACCGCCGACTGTTTTCATTTTCCAGAGCATTGTGAGAAGTGAAAGCTGAGCTTTGATTGGTTGTTATGGGCAATTAAGCCAGGTTTGCTATTAGACAGTTTTTGATTATCTCCCCCACTGTGTGCTTTTAACCCCTTAACCCCCAGGCCATTTTCCATTTTTGTGTTTTCGTTTTTGGTCCCCTTCTTCCCAGAACCATAACTTTTTTATTTTGCGGTCAGCATGGCCATGTGAGACAAGTTGTACTTTTGAACAACACAATTGGTTTTAACTAGTGATGAGCGAGTGTACTCGTTGCTCTGGTTTTCCCGATCACGCTCGGGAGGTCTTCGAATATTTATGACTGCTCGGAGATTAAGTTTTCATCGCCTCAGCAGCATTATTTACAGCTATTAGCCTGCTTGATTACATGTGGGGATTCCCTAGCAACTAGGCAACCCCCACATGTACTCAGCCTGGCTACTAGCTGTAAATCATTCAGCTGCCGTGATGAAAACAATCTTCGAACACTAACAAATACTCGGAGGTCACCCGAGCAACGAGTACACTCGCTCATCACTAGTTTTAGCATATCGTATTGGAAAACAAATTCCAAGTGCAGTGAAATTGCAAAAATTGCAATTCCACAGTTATTTTATTTTATTTTTCTTTTACTATGTTCACTAAAACTGACCTGCCATTGTAATGCTCCAGGTTATCACCAAACATGTATAGGTTATTTTTTATTTAAGTGGTGGAAAAAAAATCCAAAATTTGTTAAAAAAAAAAAAAAATGATGCCATTTCCTGAGACCTGTAGTGTCTCCATTATTCATCATCTGGGGTTGGGTGAGGGCTTATTTTTTGCACGCTGAGCTGACGTTTTTATTGATATTATTTTGGTGCAGATATGATATTGCAATGAAGCATCAACCAAAAAAATGTAACCACTGGGTGGCACTCATTGCAATCTGGCAATGACAACCACAGAGGTCTTCTGCAGATCTCTGGTTGTCATGCCAACCCACTGGTGACCCGCGATCATGTGACGGGGTCACAAATGGGAGGAGTCAGTAATGCGCTTCCTGCAATTGTGCGTTAAATGCTGCTGCCAGAGATTGACAGCAGCATTTAACTAGTTAACAGCCACAGGTGGATCGCGATTCCACCCGCGGCTGTTGCGGGCACATGTCAGCTGTATAGATCAACTGTCATGTGACCAGAAAGATGTGGGTTCAGCTCCAGAGTCCGCACCAAACAGGGGAAATCTGACGTGTGTATTATTACTACATGTCGGAAAGGGGTGAAGAAGTGAAATCATGTTGCAGATTTTACATATAAAGATATTTCTTGTCGGCACTGTATTTACTAACAGCAAGGTATGTGTTGATTTTGTTTCGGTCTTCGTTTTGCTCGGTTTTATGTGGGACATATTGTTTATGTGTTTTTTCATGATGTTTTGGGGTACTTCCAAATTAATAACAGTGTAATTTGTTTTTTGTTTTTTCATAAAACATCTCTGGGGAGCATATTTTTGTCCTTTTTGTTAATTCATTCCATTGTAACTGGGTCATCTATCGGAACTTGAGATACAGGGAAAAAGTGTCCCATACTGTGCCACAAGCATTATGCTGCTGATGAAATAGAACACAGAAGCATTAATAAACCATTTTGGAACACATCCCAGGGTCCTGGTTGTATCTGACTGCTGTGGACTGGATCAGGTTCTGTGAGACTGCAGTAACATTAACTTTGTGACTTAACTATACAATGAAAGTCCAAAAATGCACCTTTAGTCCGGCCATAAATAGGAGAGAGCGAGCCGCTCAAAACGCGTAGGCTCATACTCAATTTAGCCTATCTATACATGGTAAGCTGGATTTATTTATTTACTGTGGGGGTTTTTTAGAATAACATTACAATGCACAGTTAAAGCTCAGGACCAAGTGCAGTAAATTTACAGCACTTAATTGTTATTGTGTTAAATAAAACTTCAATTTTTTATGTATTTTGTTTGCTCTAGCACAATTTTGTGTTTGTAGTTGTAATATTTGAAATTATTGACCAATAAATTGAAGAAGGACAACATTTTTACATCCAAAACCACTCATGCATGTGTGTTTACAGTAGTTAGAGTTAAAAGGGTTATCCAGTACTATTTGTTTTTGTATTAAAGGCTTAAGAACTAGCCAACAGTTCCCAACTACCTGCCTGTTGTGCCCGGCACTGATCTATGCTGAAGCTGAGAGGTCACAGACCACTCCAGTCATCGATTCAGTGGCTTCCACTGACGTCACATTGACAGAGCAGCACTTCTCTTCCACTTTGCTCTACTGACGGGGAGTGATGTAGACATCATGCCGATTCACAACCGGCTCCCCGCTGCCTAACTGCGGGGAAGCCGATCGCCAATCAGCCTGATGTCAGCAGTCACGCCCTGTTGACAGAGCAGCCTAGAAGAAGAGCTGCTCTGTTGACTCTGGTTGGTGACCACTTTGAGACAGACATGTAGTTGCTTCTGTTAACAACTACCTGCCAGTTTTTTTTGTTTTTTTTTTTACTTCTGAAAAAAAAATATTAAAATAGTCCTGGTCAACACCTTTAAACTTGCTACAGGAGACAACAGCAGAAAAATGGAGGTACCCTTTGAATATAATTTGCAAGATTAATAAGCACATCAGCTGTTTCCCTGTTGAAACTGTTTCTATAAAAACACCATTAAATCATGGTATGAATTTTTGTAAACAAGGACCACTTTGCAGGGAACAAGTTTGAGCTTTGAGAGCAGATACACAGTAGATTTGGCAGGTTGACACAGGAACACAGTAGTAAGTCAAAGTGATATTTGCCAACTTCAAACAACCTCCTGGCATTACTTATGGTAATGTTCCAGACTGAGTTCTGAAAGTATACGGTGTAGACTAAAGTTCATTCTAATATATTTGTCTTTTTTGCCGCTAAAACTTTTGACCAAATTCAACTTTGAGAACAATATTTAAGGAAAGAGGAGCTCTCTAGTGTTTAACACTAGAACTACCCGATGGAGTCATTTTGACGCCTTGTGATTTTTATTTCTCTTCTGTGACTACATTTCTCTGAATTCCGGCTTGAGACTCGGTGACTTTTACTCATTTAGGATGCAGAAAAAGATTTTGTGACAAATAATTAAAAAAAAAAAAAAAAAGTGTACCTTTTTTCAAAATTTACCTTTACTTACCAAAAGGAGTCATTTTGACTCCCTACCTTATTATGCAAGTCTTTGTCGCTGAATGTTATTATTTCTTTTAGTTTTCATTTACTTGTACGTTAAGAATAAATGTTGGCTTTGAATTCAAATAATTAGCATTTTTGCAAATATGCTTGACATACACAGGACATCCGTCAGTGAACTCTCGAGTGGACTACATAATTTCTGTAGAATACGGCCTACAATTTTGCTAATTGCGAATATGGCTAATATGCTAAAGCCTGAGGATATCCTTGCTGTCTTGCATTCTATACATTCTATATACTTTCTTTACATTCTATAAATTAAAGTTACAACAATACCAGGAGCAAGAAACTCTTAAAATAGAAGAAAACAATCCAGGAGTCAAAATGACTCCATTCGGTAGTTCTAGGGGGGTGTCACCAGTCCGGTAATCCTAGTGTTAATACATGTTCACCTAGTGTACACACAGCACAGGCAGTGCTTGCACTACTTCCAAACATCCTCCCGGAAAGTTATTTATAACTTATATGCCACTTCAGTGTAATTTAAGTGGGAACAGAAAAGTAATTAAATATCAAAATAAATGTGTTACTCACCCTGAGAAAGCTTACAAAATCATCAAACTGTGATTCCAGAGGAGCACCATCTACAGGTAGGGGCAAACGATGGTATCTGTGAATTAGGAAGGAGATCCTTAATATTTTTTGTTAAGATAAAAGCTCTCTTAATATTTTGGGCCCTATACCTGAAATCATCATCATAACATAAAAAATCTGTTGTACACGTTCCTATAAAGCTAAATTGGATATAGTGCAGTCATACACACAAATGCCGATCTTGTACAACAACTGCAGGCATATGGTTTGGAGGGACTAACTTTGCAGATGGCTCTAGTGTTCTAGATTGTATTTTATGATTTCAGGTTTGTTCTGTCTTGTTCCTTCCTGTAATCATTCACGTTGATTATGCAGACAATGGTTGAAAAATTAAACTGTTCTCCTTCAAAATCTGAGAACTTTTTTCTGTTGAAATGCTGCTACAATTTATGGGCACAGTACAGCAATTTGGTGAACAAACTCACACATGGAATCTTCCAGAGATTATCATCGCCTACATACTGTACTTCTGGTAGGCCATTACAACAAAGACCAAAGATTAATAATTACGAGTGATGAGAAAAAAAAAACAAAAACAAAGAAAGATCATATATATATATATATATATATATATATATATATATATATATATATATATATATATATATATATATATATATATATATATATATATATATACATACATACATACAGTGGGGCAAAAAAGTATTTAGTCAGTCAGCAATAGTGCAAGTTCCACCACTTAAAAAGATGAAAGGCGTCTGCAATTTACATCATAGGTAGACCTCAACTATGGGAGACAAACTGAGAAAAAAAAATCCAGAAAATCACATTGTCTGTTTTTTTAACATTTTATTTGCATATTATGGTGGAAAATAAGTATTTGATCAGAAACAAACAATCAAGATTTCTGGCTCTCACAGACCTTTAACTTCTTCTTTAAGAGTCTCCTCTTTCCTCCACTCATTACCTGTAATAATGGCACCTGTTTAAACTTGTTATCAGTATAAAAAGACACCTGTGCACATCCTCAAACAGTCTGACTCCAAACTCCACTATGGTGAAGACCAAAGAGCTGTCAAAGGACACCAGAAACAAAATTGTAGCCCTGCACCAGGCTGGGAAGACTGAATCTGCAATAGCCAACCAGCTTGGAGTGAAGAAATCAACAGTGGGAGCAATAATTAGAAAATGGAAGACATACAAGACCACTGATAATCTCCCTCGATCTGGGGCTCCACGCAAAATTCCACCCCGTGGGGTCAGAATGATCACAAGAACGGTGAGCAAAAATCCCAGAACCACGCGGGGGGACCTAGCGAATGAACTGCAGAGAGCTGGGACCAATGTAACAAGGCCTACCATAAGTAACACACTACGCCACCATGGACTCAGATCCTGCAGTGCCAGACGTGTCCCACTGCTTAAGCCAGTACATGTCCGGGCCCATCTGAAGTTTGCTAGAGAGCATTTGGATGATCCAGAGGAGTTTTGGGAGAATGTCCTATGGTCTGATGAAACCAAACTGGAACTGTTTGGTAGAAACACAACTTGTCGTGTTTGGAGGAAAAAGAATACTGAGTTGCATCCATCAAACACCATACCTACTGTAAAGCATGGTGGTGGAAACATCATGCTTTGGGGCTGTTTCTCTGCAAAGGGGCCAGGACGACTGATCCGGGTACATGAAAGAATGAATGGGGCCATGTATCGTGAGATTTTGAGTGCAAACCTCCTTCCATCAGCAAGGGCATTGAAGATGAAACGTGGCTGGGTGTTTCAACATGACAATGATCCAAAGCACACCGCCAGGGCAACGAAGGAGTGGCTTCGTAAGAAGCATTTCAAGGTCCTGGAGTGGCCTAGCCAGTCTCCAGATCTCAACCCTATAGAAAACCTTTGGAGGGAGTTGAAAGTCTGTGTTGCCAAGCGAAAAGCCAAAAATATCACTGCTCTAGAGGAGATCTGCATGGAGGAATGGGCCAACATACCAACAACAGTGTGTGGCAACCTTGTGAAGAGTTACAGAAAACGTTTGACCTCTGTCATTGCCAACAAAGGATATATTACAAAGTATTGAGATGAAATTTTGTTTCTGACCAAATACTTATTTTCCACCATAATATGCAAATAAAATGTTAAAAAAACAGTCAATGTGATTTTCTGGATTTTTTTTCTCAGTTTGTCTCCCATAGTTGAGGTCTACCTATGATGTAAATTACAGACGCCTCTCATCTTTTTAAGTGGTGGAACTTGCACTATTGCTGACTGACTAAATACTTTTTTGCCCCACTGTATATGGCATCGTGATTACTCGCTAATCCCGCCCCCTGCACAGTAGCTCTGCCCCCACCCCATTACCACACACAATCCCGCCCCCACCCCATTACCACACATAATCCTGTCCCCCCACATTACCACACGAGGCTCCGTCCCCACACATTACCACACGAGGCTCCGTCCACACACATTACCACAAGAGGCTCCGTCCCCACACATTACCACAAGAGGCTCCGTCCCCCCACATTACCACATGCAGCACTTCCTTTCTATGTAAATCAACCACTTCAGCCAAGGTAAACGTACATTTAATTGCGTAATCACCAGCAGCGTTAATTAGACATCAATGAGCGTGCCGACCGTTAGCTGGCTGGAAACAGCTAGTCAATAATAAAGATTAGTGGACAGTGACCAACTGATCCACAGAACACATGAAAACACTGCTAAAGCTAGGGGGAATGCATAGCAAAAACTATGCAGGAGAACATAAATGCAATGCTAGAAGTATTGTACAACTGAGATCAGAGGGTGTAGATGGAGAAGACAACTATGTTGCAGCCATATCGCTATTAAGGTTTCCTGACACATATCATTCATTCCCCGATTAGCGCACTGAAGACAAGGCCTAAAACAGACCTGATGCTAAATTTTGTGAAGATCAGACTAGTAAATGAATACCAAAGAAGAAAGAAATGTTTATATGACTCCATAAAAGGGGACAGTGGAATCGCTTTTAAAGCGATGGATAAAACACTAAAAGGTCATTAGAGTGGAATAAATCAATTCTCAGGACCCCCCAGGTCCATCTGTAGTCCAAGGCTTTCAGATGGGAGCTCTTGGCAGCCCCCTCTTCCGGACACATGGAAAGGCTATACAATATGGAAAGCAGAACAGAAACCATTATCAAGAAATACTGAAAAGGTGGAAGCTTCAATCTCTGAACATGTGCAAATAATTGTAATGGTGCTTTTTATATAGACAAATAATCAGATATTATAAGGTTGTGCATGGACTCTGGAGAAATGATTTACATGACAAGTGATAGTCGGTTTTTCAAAGAAAGTGACAAATAATAAGGAAACAAATTGTCCAACAGAAGCAGAGTAAACACAGAAGGTAGTGGATATGGACTCCTCACGTGCCCTAGTAATAATGGATAGAATTTAGTCATACCAGTAAAAGATGTGTTGTATGTTCCTAGTCTAGAAGGAGGACTGTGTATGACAGCTAAAGAACTTCTAATATAATTCCAAAGTCATGAATGACCTACCCTGGTTGCAAAACATCTAATACCCATTGCCGGAGCAAATACACATTTATATCTGCTCAACAAAGTAATGGAAACAAGTGAGATTCTGCACACAAGGGCACAATTATTTCAACTACCCATGGCATAGGCGTCTGGGTCACAGACATCCGGAAGAATTAAGGAACTGCAAAAGTGAAATCTGACAAAATATCAAAAAGATAATGTTATGACATCACTGAAGATAAGAATAAACTATGATACTGACACAACTTCTGAAAAAATGGCCTGAAGTCAGTGCAAGCCCAAACATGAGTGAACAGATAGAACCAATACCTGACACAGCAACAAGGCGTTCAACATGAGAAAACAAAGGTAAACCACTTGTACATGAATGGCATGAGAAGTCAGTGTATGCGAACATTCATCTTGGGGAACATAGCTCTTAGAAAAGGAAGCCAATAAACAGAATGGCTGATGAGGAATAAAAGACTACCATGAAAATAAAGTACGGTAGTTGAACTATCGAAAGATTCATCAAAGAAGGTGGAAAAATTAGAGAGCATGGGAAGGCAGATGAAACTTCTGAGGGAACAGAGGCAACGGCAAGAGTGTAGGATACATCAGTGTGAGGATTTGCTCAGGCTACAGAAGATAAAGAGAAGGAAATAAACGTGATGATCATGGAAAAGGATGCTCTGAAGGCAGAAATCTTAGGTAGGGTATATGATGGATATAATTGCAAAGTCAATGGTGGGAGAGAGACTGAACAACAACTGCAGGTTTTGTCTTTTGAGGGACTATCTTTTCAGACAGCAGATCATGATGTATTCTACACTATACTCACATGTAAAGCGCCATGGAATAAATGGCGCTATAACAAATAATAATAATAATAATACTGTATGACCTCTGGTGTGTCATTTAAATTCATGTAATCCTCCATCTTGATGATGCAGTTAATGGTTGCTGTATGCCCCAAATATAATACTTGGTGATGAGCAAATATACTCATTACTCGAGATTTCCCAAGCACACTTGGGTGCCCTCCGAGTATTTTTTAGTGCTCGGAGATTTAGTTTTCTTCGCTGCAGCTGGATGATTTACAGCTACTAACCTGCTTGATTACATGCGGGGATTCCCTAGCAACCAGGCAACCCCCACATGTACTTAGCCTGGCTAATAGCTGTAAATCATTCAGCTGAGGCGATGAAAACGAAATCTCCGAGCACTAAAAAATACTCGGAGGACCCCCGAGCGTGCTCGGGAAATCTCGAGTAATGAGTATATTCGCTCATCACTAATAATACTGAATTCTTCTACAATGTCAGAGTGCTAAATGATGCTGCCGGAGATGGAAATCTGCAACAAATCTGGATACCAGCTGAATGTGTGCCTAATCTTATCATGAATGACACATTGATTTGTAGTACCTCATCATATATCACTACTGTGAGACATAGCATTCGGTTATCTATAGTCAACCGCAATGGTGTCTCACGTTACTAAAAGTACCCACTGAGAAATGACTCGTTTTATATGCCCTACAACTCATACTATGATAAGTATTGTATAATCTATGTAATAGATCAATTTGTGACATTGATTATTTAAATTAAAAAAAGTCCCACATGTAAAATGGAGGAATTTATGACCCTCTATATATAAATATGTCATGTAAACGTTATGGTCATCAATTTTCTTTAACAAACCCAATTTTTAAAAGGCAATGCATTTTACCGTAAAGTATTATCTACTTTGATGAAGCATTTGCAGCACAATTGTTATACTGCATATTATTATTTATTATTATAGCGCCATTTATTCCATGGCGTTTTACATGTGAGGAGGGGTATACATGAAAAAAAAAAAGTACAATAATCTTAAACAATACAAGTCACAACTGGTACAGGAAGAGAGGACCCTGCCCGGGAGGGCTCACAATCTACAAGGTGTATATAATCATATGTATACACACAGACACTCCTCTATAGCATTTTATAATGAACATGTGTCATGTTTCCATAATGTCTACATGGCTCATGGTATAAAACGCAGTTAAGGGCCCACTATGGAAAGTCATTTTTTGGGGACATATTGATGAAAAAAGCCAATAATTAAGGTGCGGCTAGTACGGAGTAACTGCACATGGATTGTGCCCTATTGCTTTGCTTCACCTGGATTTGTCACGTAGTATGTACTAATTTTGTGGCATGTACATGTGAAAAATGGCAATTAGTAGTAATCGGTAAATGGATGCAATGTGTATTTGCACCTTAATGAGCATAATAAATTTAATTTAACAAAACATGGGACTCGCTTAATGTTATATAATATGCAAATTGCCTCTTCTGAGAAAAAGGGGACTTAAACTCTATAGTGCCACCTGTTGGAAGTAGCGATCCTACAAGTCACAATCAACCCTTTAAACGAGTTGTGCAATATGACTTGGGATAAAAGCCAAATCAGTATCTCAATTCGCAATGTTCTTAATGTTATAGGCACCCTTCATAAAAGGCAAGCTCTGGTTACTCCCAGTTAGCAGCACTTGCGCTCCTGGCTACTTTCCACTCCTAGAGTTGCCTATGTAGGTGGTCCTGGGCTGGTCATATGCTTTGTCCAGACTTTGGTGGATGAAATATAACTTTAAACCATTTTGAAGGCCTAAGTATCAAACATGTACAGTAGAGGATATGTCTGACAAGTAAAGGTACTAATTAGTGATGGGCGTACGTGCATGGATAAGTTATTATCCGAGCATGCTCGGATGCTAAGTGACTTTGGTGTGCTCGAAAAATATGTTCAAGTCCCCGCACCTGCATGTCACATGACTCTTTGACAGCCACAACACATGCAGGTATTGCCTAACAAACAAGTTATCACTGCACGTATTGTAGCTGTTGAACAGCCGTGAGGCATGCAGGTGCGGGGACTTGAACATATTTTTCAAGAATGCCAAAGTCACTCGGTTAGCACCCGAGCATGCTCTGATATCGCCTTTTCCAAGCACGTTCGCTCAACACTAGTAGTAGTCAATAATTTTAATTGGTGATCAGAGATTGTGTGGTAGTGGTGATCGCTTTAAAGAGATTTTTTCCATCTAGAGTAACAGCTTCATTGTTATCAATTGGTTGTCTCTGGCATTATAGTTCATTCCTATTTACATAGCAATGTTTTGAACGACGAGATACAGCCTATGATCAGGGGCAGTTCCATTTCTGGATAAAAGGAGCAAACCTTTCTTTCTAATCCTGGAGAACAACTCTACCCAGCACCCACCAGAAAGGGGTCCATTTTTATCTCTGCTATTGGGCCTCCTCACCGCTGTGTATGCCCCTTACTGCTATACACAAATACAGTGACTGAGTCTGACACATTTTACTGCTAAAAATGCTCACCTGTAGGAGGGCAGTAAGAAGACCGGTCGGTTATACACTTCCTCTGTCACGTGTATGTCTTCTTCACACTCAACCTTGACAGAGTGGGGCTCGTCCTTGAAATGTTCAATGTCATTATATACAAAATAACTGTTCCCACTTAATTGGGCAAAGTCATAAAGCTAAACAAATAAGAAACAAAGAGAGTTTAACACAAGAAATTATTTGTTCTCATACAATTGAAAGCCCTGAGAACCCATTGCAGAAAGACAATTAATATTTTTAATATTTTACGCGATTCTGGACTGCTACTAAAATGCTAATTTTAATGTAAAAATTATACAGCCATGCTGACAGATTTTCATAGTAAGTACATCACTCTCATGGAGTCTAAGATCTCTTTAACAACTTTTTCACTCTTCTAAAATCCAGTGACAAATTCCTCCTTACTTTGAACAGATACATTGAAGAAAACGGTCAGGTGAGAAAATCATCAACAGTGAATAGACTCCAATACATTCTATAGTAAAATAAAGTTCTAGAGCAGTGATTCAATAAGATAAGTACAGGACTCCATTTTTCTCAGCTCTACAGGTCTATCCTTATAAGTCAAGCATTTAATGTTTAATGGTAGCATAAAGAAAGCATATAAACAAGAAAGTTCTGAATAAAACTACACATACCTCTTTACGAATTGCAAGTTCCAAATTCTCTACTTTGAGTCCTTTCTCCAGGTTGTGCAAATTTTCGTGCAAATTCTCCTTCCTTCTGGGAGTATAAGGCACAAAGTCACTTTCCAATCTCAGGAACACCACAGGCTCTTCACGGACACAGACAAACATGCATTCCTGCATTAAAACACAACAGTCTTAAAATGCCAATTTTACATCCATCAAGCGCCATTAATATGCAAGCTAAAGTTTCCGTAAGAAGCAGCAGCTTTTATATTACATTTTGAAAATTAGACAAAAAAGAAAGATGACAACAGTAAAAAGTGAAATGAGGAACTGCCCACTTTTACTAATAAATAGCGGACTGTCCTAACTGGTACCTTATGGCCATCATTCTGGAGCTTTTGCAGCACTTGTTTAAAGCCATTCAGGGAGGGTTGGCCCATTCCATACACTGCATATCCTCCTTTTGCTTGGCGGAAATTTGGTGCACCTAAAGTACTTGTAGTGTTTAGAACATCTAACTTGCTGTACACATCCCGTACCATAAAATATTTACCCTGAAAGAATAATTTTTATACTTTTCATTAGACATCGTTTTAGGAGAATATGAAAAAAAAAAATGATAGAGCATTAAATAGAACTTGTCAAGTTCCCTGACTGTCCCCAACTGCTACTATTGTGGCATGGGAGCAGATTTCTTTTATCTGAAAAAGTGTTTTGTGCGTCATACTAAAGCTGCATTTTTATCCTATATTATCACATACACTAACATGGCAGGACTAGCCCAGCAGAGCTTGTCTCCTCTCCGGCTAGTCCTGCTTTGGGTCTTCTAATTATGCCTACCTGGACATAGCTATCAATCACATCCAGAGCTCAGGGAGGCTAGACTAAAAGATCTGTGGCAGGACTAGTCTGGGGAATGAGACACCCTGCCTCATTAGCATATGTGATGCTGCAGGATAATAGATAATTCTCCAACTTTAATATGCCACATAAAACACCTTGCCAGATTAAACAAAAAGATTATTAAATCAAATATTATGGACATTAAATTTGTCACATACTGTCAGGTTTCCGTTGCTTACCACTTTCAACAATCTAAATTTTAGCTTTTTTCCTTTTCTAAATCGCCATTTGACTGCTCATGGCCAAAAGAACGTGAGTACAAAAAATATTTTTTACTACTATGTGTGAAAGTCGCATACAGATAGTTTACAATACATTTCAAGCTCCGGCATTTTGTTACATGCATCAACTCAGAGTCTAAAAAAAATACATCCTTGCTCCCAAAAGAAACAAGCAGGTGTTAATGAACGTAAATCCATCAGATCGCTGTTGAGCACATCCTGTCTGCTAAATGCAGTCTTCTCTCTCGCTCCATTTTAAAATTACCAAAAGGGATAAAAAGTTGCAATAAACAGCATGACCAAAAAATTACTACGGTATATATTTTTACTTTGTGAAGTGTCCTTCGTAAATTCTTACCCCACCTGTACAAGATAGTGTTCCGGCATGGTCTCTGAAATTCTCCCAACTGAATAATTGGCTTTAAGCAAATCATCATGTATCTGGAACTCTTCTTTACAATTATACCTGGAAAACAAAAGTTCGTCCTTTAAATTTTAGGCTTGGACAGAGTCATCATCTTTATGGCCCAGATGTCACTTCGCTGCTTTTCTAGATTCCAGAGTGTCATCAGTCATATCCTCCTCCTCATCATGCTTTCTAACACTAAGTGATGTATTTTATTTTTTCTTGCAGCGGCATTATGATTGAGACCCAGGCTGGGTCGAAATGTTCATTCCATTTTGTCGCAGGTCTCCCTGCACCTGTGTGTTTGATTTGCTTTCACGGATATATAAAACATTTTGCATCAACAAAGCCTAGCATGTGATGTGAATTCTCTTACTAGGGACTGCAACCATGACAGGGCATCTAATATACTTATAACTACAATGATAAAATATATAGGTAGTCACCAATAGGGTAAAAGTAGTAAAGTCTAGATTTGAACCAATAAGTGTGCCTGTGTTTTTAACAAAGTAAGATTACCGGAGTTTCTTAACTAATCGTATTAATTAAAAGTTATATTTTAACTTCACAGTCTTTTAGATAATATATTGGCTGAAGAGGCAAATAAACCTATTGTGAATTGCCTCAGTTATAACCCTTAATACCATAGACAAGAAAAAAAGATAGCATGCATAAAGAAGGGATCACCATAGAAATTTTGACAAAGTATACCAATTTTATTAAACCACACTCAAGAACACTACAAAAAAGCATTAAAAACTATTAAAATTGCACAACAAAGCACAGACAGATAAAGACAGGACCTATAATAAGGTCAAACCACAGTGCCCCCCTACAAACTACCCGGTGAGTCCATATAAAAGAGGAAAAAATAACCTCCGGCACTCAAAATCAATCCAAATTCAATTCCACACTTGTTTCTTTCTTGAAAAACGAATATTTTATTTAAATATCTTCAACACTCAGCCAATATTCATGAAAAATAGACAAAAGTATCCAACGTTTCGGCAAATTTTGCCTTTTTCAAGGAAGTCTACAACATTAAAAAAATAGTATAAATAATAATATATACAATACTCAATGACATAGGTCGAGAAAAGAAAAGAAAAAAGTCCACCCAGGACGTGAAGATAAATATAAAGAAAAAAAAGTAGTGTTCAATAGATAAGAAATAAGAGGACCCAGAACCCTCATTATCCTTATAGAGGTAACTAGTGTAAGAAAAACCCAGTCTACACCAAGTAAAACCAGATCCCATCACATGGACCACCGTGAGGTGAACAGTGATATATAGTGTAACTAAGAAGAAATACCATGAGACCATTATTAGACCTGTTACAACCACGGTAGCACAGCAAAACAAGATAGATCATAACTACCTATTTCACAAGGATAAGCTGCCAAAATGTACCATAAAGCCGTCCGGCTCACACTTATACTGGCACTATGTAACAAGAACAAGGCACAGGAAAATCAAAAACACATAGGGAAATATCATCCCCATATCCACAGATACTGAGGAGCAGACCGTGACATACCTGTAGCTCTGCACGCAATCGGCGTGTGTCAAACAAAGACAGGGGATGGTGTACAACCAGAGGCCGCAAAGCTGGGTATAAGTGCAGTAAAGTGCTGACGTAATATCCGGTATACAATTACTACGGAGTGTGAAAAAAAGCATAGAGACAAAAGGAAAGTGCGCGCCTGCGCAGATCGTCATCAGGGAACGCAAAGTCCTAAAAGACACCGGTAAAACACACGGCGCATGCGCAGAACGCCGTACAGCTCAATACTAAACCTGGGTAATATTAACTCATTATATTAACATCCAAGATAAAGCATCGCTAAAAAAAGAGGGAAGAAAAGAAAAATATCCGCACTATGGACAAAAGTAACTAATATACCAGAGAAGAGCTAGCGACCATGCGCACTCTGCCACCAAAGATGCAAATATAATAAAGGGCCAGCAGCCATATCATGGGGAAAACAGAACAAACCCAGATGTACAAAGCACTCGGAGCTACACATACTTCTTCCTTGGTTTGTGCTATGGTATGTACAAACCTCCAGAACATCACAATAATATATATAGAAAAATATATATGCAAACATAAAGAATCTTTATTGAGTAAAATCAGGCAAAAACAGGGCATAAAAAACAAAAAATAAAGACATTGTTCTGCCGATAAACTTCTATGCTCCACAGATAATTAGGGTAGAGAGAGAAAAAGGGTGTCACCCGGAAGAAGAGCAGCCTTGAGGAGAAGAATCAGTATCACGAAGGAACCTATAGAAAGAACAGATCAGAATATACATAATTAATATCATATACATTTCAATAGAACTGCATAAACATTCTTCACCTCTGTAAAGCATCGTATTCCCTATTCATCCCATATGGATGAAGTGTCTGAAGTGTATATATCCAAAAAGCCTCTCTCTCCTTTAATTTTTGGACTCTGTTACCACCACGTCTAGAGGCAGGGACACATTCAAGTACCTGAAATCTCAGTTGGGCAACCGTGTGCCCCGCTGAGATAAAATGAGCAGGGACAGGTAACAACGTGCATTGACACCTAATCGTAGATTTGTGTTGAGATATGCGGTCCCGGATATGCTGAGTAGTCTCCCCAACATATCCGACCGCATGGACACTTGATTAAATAAACCGCAAATGAAGAATCACACGTATAGAAACCTTTTATATGAAAGAGTTTCCCAGATCTTGGGTGAGAGAAAGTATTCCCCTTAGTGACATTCGAACACTGGGGACAATGCAAACAAGGGAATGCACCACATTTTTGAGTGGCCAAGAGGGACTGCCGTTGCTCCATCCGAGTTGAGCCAATATCGGCTCTCACTAACATATATTTTATGTTCTGAGGCCTCTTACAGCACAACAAAGGAGGGATGGAGAATTCAGGAACAGAGGGATAAGCTTTACCAAGTATACTTGAGCATTGGCCCATTTTGGGTAAAGCTTATCCCTCTGTTCCTGAATTCTCCATCCCTCCTTTGTTGTGCTATAAGAGGCCTCAGAACATAAAATGTCACTAAGGGGAATACTTTCTCTCACCCAAGATCTGGGAAACTCTTTTATATAAAAGGTTTCTATACGTGCGATTCTTCATTTGCGGTTTATTTAATCAAGTGTCCATGCGGTCTCGGATATGTTGGGGAGACTACTCAGCATATCCGGGACTGCATATCTCAACACAAATCTACGATTAGGTGTCAACGCACGTTGTTACCTGTCCCTGCTCATTTTATCTCAGCAGGGCACACGGTTGCCCAACTGTGATTTCAGGTACTTGAATGTGTCCCTGCCTCTAGACGTGGTGGTAACAGAGTCCAAAAATTAAAGGAGAGAGAGGCTTTTTGGATATATACACTTCAGACACTTCATCCATATGGGATGAATAGGGAATACGATGCTTTACAGAGGTGAAGAATGTTTATGCAGTTCTATTGAAATGTATATGATATTAATTATGTATATTCTGATCTGTTCTTTCTATAGGTTCCTTCGTGATACTGATTCTTCTCCTCAAGGCTGCTCTTCTTCCGGGTGACACCCTTTTTCTCTCTCTACCCTAATTATCTTTGGAGCATAGAAGTTTATCGGCAGAACAATGTCTTTATTTTTTGTTTTTTATGCCCGGTTTTTGCCTGATTTTTTTGTACTCAATAAAGATTCTTTATGTTTGCATATATATTTTTCTATATATATTATTGTGATGTTCTGGAGGTTTGTATATACTTCTTCCTTGGTTTGTGCTATGGTATGTGTAGCTCGGAGTGCTTTGTACATCTGGGTTTGTTCTGTTTTCCCCATGATATGGCTGCTGGCCCTTTATTATATTTGCATCTTTGGTGGCAGAGTGCGCATGGTCGCTAGCTCTTCTCTGGTATATTAGTTACTTTTGTCCATAGTGCGGATATTTTTCTTTTCTTCCCTCTTTTTTTAGCGATGCTTTATCTTGGATGTTAATATAATGAGTTAATATTACCCTGGTTTAGTATTGAGCTGTACGGCGTACTGCGCATGCGCCGTGTGTTTTACCGGTGTCTTTTAGGACTTTGCGTTCCCTGATGACGATCTGCGCAGGCGCGCACTTTCCTTTTGTCTCTATGCTTTTTTTCACACTCCGTAGTAATTGTATACCGGATATTACGTCAGCACTTTACTGCACTTATACCCCGCTTTGCGGCCTCTGGTTGTACACCATCCCCTGTCTTTGTTTGACACACGCCGATTGCGTGCAGAGCTACAGGTATGTCACGGTCTGCTCCTCAGTATCTGTGGATATGGGGATGATGTTTCCCTATGTGTTTTTGATTTTCCTGTGCCTTGTTCTTGTTACATAGTGCCAGTATAAGTGTGAGCCGGACGGCTTTATGGTACATTTTGGCAGCTTATCCTTGTGAAATAGGTAGTTATGATCTATCTTGTTTTGCTGTGCTACCGTGGTTGTAACAGGTCTAATAATGGTCTCATGGTATTTCTTCTTAGTTACACTATATATCACTGTTCACCTCACAGTGGTCCATGTGATGGGATCTGGTTTTACTTGGTGTAGACTGGGTTTTTCTTACACTAGTTACCTCTATAAGGATAATGAGGGTTCTGGGTCCTCTTATTTCTTATCTATTGAACACTACTTTTTTTTCTTTATATTTATCTTCACGTCCTGGGTGGACTTTTTTCTTTTCTTTTCTCGACCTATGTCATCGAGTATTGGATATATTATTATTTATACTATTTTTTTAATGTTGTAGACTTCCTTGAAAAAGGCAAAATTTGCCGAAACGTTGGATACTTTTGTCTATTTTTCATGAATATCGGCTGAGTGTTGAAGATATTTAAATAAAATATTCGTTTTTCAAGAAAGAAACAAGTGTGGAATTGAATTTGGATTGATTTTGAGTGCCGGAGGTTATTTTTTCTTATTATATGACTTTTTTTCCTCTGGGCACCTATTCTTAGTGAGTGCGCCACTATTGACTGTTTGGATTATTCCATTTACTTATGACTTTTGTGTTTGAAACTGTTAAACTGTAAAGCGCTGCGGAATATGTTGGCGCTATATAAATAAAGATTATTATTATTATTCCATATAAAAGAGGTCTGCTAGGGAAACAACTGTGTCTGTGCCCGGTGCCACCCCCTAATATTGCCATCCTCCATCTGTCCTGAGATACTATACAGGAATGCTACCTTGGAAGCCTGATTTATACTGTCAGGTAGTATAGGAGGCTCTATTTTGTCCGGCAATTCTCCACAGGGGTCTTTTGATTGGGGTCCTGTTGTTTCCCTAGCAGACCTCTTTTATATGGACTCACCAGGTAGTTTGTAGGGGGGCACTGTGGTTTGACCTTATTATAGGTCCTGTCTTTATCTGTCTGTGCTTTGTTGTGCAATTTTAATTGTTTTTAATGCTTTTTTGTATTGTTCTCGAGTGTGGTTTAATGAAATTGGTATACGGTACTTTGTCAAAATTTCTATGGTGATCCCTTCTTTATGCATGCTACTCTTTTTTCTTGTCTGTGGTACTATGTTCTCTTGTAGCATGCTTTAGGTGATCCCTGGCGGTGGTGCCTGCCTACATTCTGTTGTTTACATAGTTATAACCCTTAACTCTTTTCTGTCCTTCAAACCACACATCCATGCCGTTACCACATCCGGCCACGTCCAACTATAACATTTCCAGAATCCATTCTTTCCTCAACAACAAATCAACCAAAGTGTTAGTGCATGCCCTCATTATCTTCCACCTAGATTACCGAAATATCCTACTCTGTGGCTTCCCAACTAACAGTCTCACCTCTCCAGTCCAATTACCCAGTAAATCCAGTTTAAAATACTAAAATTTGTTTACATCGCTGTCCACAGGGTCATCATCAGGGCATTACTGCCTTTACTGGTGTATGGGGCCTGGTGAGCAGAAGCAAAGAAGGGGGGCCCTGTGCATCATGTTATCTAATAGCACTATACAGTACTCACGTAATTACAACTGGAGCCACCTTGTTGGTGATTATGGATTTTGCCTTGTTATGAATGCTCACTGTCTGGAAAGAGTGGATGCTAAGAGAGTTTCTGTCTTCTGTACTTGAACTTGCGCTGCCATTTCCTTGGGGGCTGTCACTAGGGGGCACTGTGGGGGGCGGCTGTTGAGCTGCACTGGCAGTTGTACCCATACTCCACAAACGCCTTGAAAGAGAAAGCGAGAAAAATAAAATGATCATTAACCAAAATCGGTTGTAACATAGAAGTTAATCAGTCTATATTGTGAGTGGACGTCATTCATATAAAAGTCATCTTCTATTAAATAATCCATGCAGATTACATAAGCACCGATTTGCAGCTTTTTCCCCAGTGAATTGACTGGCCTGTAAGTCTCACTTTGCCAACTGGTGTTCTCTACTTAGTGAAACAGAATGCCTTTCGAAATACTAAGCAATGTTACAATCCAAAAGTTTTGAATAGTCAGAATACAATATATATGCTCTCTATATATCCAAAATACTTATTTAAAACAGAACAAACAACTTTGCAGTCACATTAAATTTCTAGCAAAGTAGAAAATCTTGTCAGCACAGTACAGATGTTCTATCTGAAGGCTGCAGACAATCAAGTACATCTGTACTTACCTGCACGCAACCTCCGATCCTCACAAGATCTCCTTCTCTGCTCCCCTCTTCCCACAATTGTAAACAAGATTTCTCCAGCGCATCCCCCCTACTCTGGAACTCTTTACCACAACACAGACTCTCGCCTACCATCAAAACTTTCAAAAAGAACCTGAAGACCTACCTCTTCCGACAAGCCTACAACCTGCAGTAACCACCGCTCGACCAAACCACTGCACGACCAGCTCTACCCTCACCTACTGTATCCTCACCCATCCCTTGTAGATTGTGAGCCCTCGTGGGCAGGGTCCTCTCTCCTCCTGTACCATTGTGATTTGTATTGTACTGTACTTATTTTTATTATGCATACCCCTCCTCACATGTAAAGTGCCATGGAATAAATGGTATAATAATAATAATAATAATAATAATAATAATAATAATAATAATAATGCATCATGATAATCTGGCAGTCATCTAATTTTGGTTTGTTGTGCACAACACAAGAGGGCAGAAGACATGGAGATCTTCTGCTTCAGACTGGCTAATGATCATGGTTAACATCTTATTTCAGGATGTGTCACAATCATAGATTGGAAGGTTGAAGGTATTGCTTGCAGCTCTTCATGTAGTTCAGGTTATCGGGAGGTTAAACCTATGCACTAAGGTTTTCCTGTTCAGAAATAAACATTGGCTCTGTCTGTGATTGTTCAGATAAGACAGGTGAAGACTGATATTCTTTTGGTCACTTCTCATGTTCCACATGACAAACACAATATAAAAAAGATTGCTCTACCTTTAATACATAACTCTAAGCCTCATAAGTTCATAAGCCTATATGGTCTGAAAAGCAGATATAAAAGTTTAAGTCATGGCAAGAATGAGGGTGGCAATATAGTGCAGAACTTAGGAAAAATCGGAAAGATATATTAGACAAACTGCAATGGCACGTGTCAGGAGAAAGAAGGGTTGAACTCAATCATATCACGTCTGATTCTTAGAGCCACAGGAGATGAACCTCTGGGAGGGGAGCAACAATCGTAACTGGGCCCGTGATGAGGGGCCAGCCAGCACAAACTTCACCTTTATGTGCGTCCTCGGACACACATTCTGCTGAAGTGTATTACAGCACAGAGACCCACCGAGTCCGTGCACTGCAATACACACTACTGGCCAATCAGAGGCCAGTAGCTGACATCTGTGTGCAAGTGACCGGGGGTGCATGGCAGTGACTTCATGGGCCCTGGTTGCTTGCATACTTTAGTCAGCTGCCAGCTTTAGAACAGAGTGACGCATAGCGGGGGGAGCAGAGAAAAGCAGAGTACGAGTATAAACATTTATTTTTGTTTCTATGAATTGAAGAACAGCAGCAGAATGGGGGACAGGCCCAGGATGGGGGATATAGGGTATAGGATGGGGCCAGAATAAGGGATATATATAGCAAGATGGGCCCGGATGGGTGACACTGCTGCATAATGGCGGAGGTCCCATTAGGTCATATGTCCTCATAGGATTTAGAGCACTACAAGGACCTATACAACTGACCAACATGGCTGGAGATGGGGCAGGTCCAAATTCTGCACCAGAGCCCAAGTGACTCTAGTTATACCACCGACCTCTGTTAAGGATGTCTGGTATCAGTCATTTTCTTTCCTTTTCTTCATAGGAAAAAAACATTTGGTTTTACTGTTTTATGTAACTAAAAAAACAATTATTGTAAATTGGCCGAGAAATGATAAAACTGTATTTCAGATCAAGATTTTAATTTTAGATTTCCGTCCATTGAATTGTACTTTTGAATGACCCAATATGTATAATGCACATTCAAACCAAGCATGACATGTTTTAAAGTGGAATCTGGAAGAATAGCCTTCAGACCACATCATGTGCTTTAAGAGAATTACCAGTGACCACAGGGTCACCGCTAGAGCCAGGTAAAATGCAGTCATATGTGTCTGTTCAAACTTGGGGAGCTCTTTCTACAGTTTGACACATATCCACACCCAAAATCAAGTATCTGAGGCTGGGATAAAAGGTTTGCTATGATATATGTGTGATTAAATTTTATACTAGTAGGATTTGTTGTTGTGAATTCTGTTGTCAAGCTCCCTCCTGTGGTCATGAATGGTACTTCGGCTGGTTCTGTCCATGGGCTTCCTCTGCTGGTTGTGAGTGGGGCTGCGGCTTCTGAGTTTCCTTCCACAGGTGACGAGGTTAATTCGTTAGCAGGCTGCTCTATTTAACTCCACTTAGATCTTTGCTCCATGCCACCTGTCAATGTTCCAGTATTGGTCTAGTTCACTCCTGGATCGTTCTTGTGACCTGTCTTCCCAGCAGAAGCTAAGTTCCTGCTTGTTTTTCTTTAGTTTGCTATTTTTCTGTCCAGCTTGCTATTTTGATTTTTGTCTTGCTTGCTGGAAGCTCTGGGACGCAGAGGGAGCGCCTCCGCACCGTGAGTCGGTGCGGAGGGTCTTTTGCGCCCTCTGCGTGGTCTTTTTGTAGTTTTTTGTGCTGACCGCAAAGTTACCTTTCCTATCCTCAGTCTGTTCAGTAAGTCGGGCCTCACTTTGCTAAATCTATTTCATCTCTGTGTTTGTATTTTCATCTTTACTCACAGTCATTATATGTGGGGGGCTGCCTTTTCCTTTGGGGAATTTCTCTGAGGCAAGGTAGGCTTATTTTTCTATCTTCAGGGCTAGCTAGTTCCTTAGGCTGTGTCGAGTTGCATAGGGAGCGTTAGGAGCAATCCACGGCTATTTCTAGTGTGTGTGATAGGATTAGGGATTGCGGTCAGCAGAGTTCCCACGTCTCAGAGCTCGTCCTATATTATTTGTAACTATCAGGTCATTCCGTGTGCTCTTAACCACCAGGTCCATTATTGTCCTTACCACCAGGTCATAACAATTTGTACTGTGTTTCTATGATACCTGGAGAAGGATATATACTGTATCCGAAACGCGTTGTATCTCCTCTATTTTATTTTAATTTATCAAATAAAAAGTATTGAATATCTTTGGATGCGAGTCCTGGGAAGCGCTGCCATTCATGGGCTGGATGTGCTTTTCTTGTTTGACAAAGATGGCATCAGTCGTAGAATCTTTGTGTGGTAATTATAAACCTCATGTAAAAAGTAGTATTTATGCTGTTTTTGGCAAAGCCATAAAATGGCACCCTTTGAGGTGCAGGAGTCCTTATCTCTAGGACTCCCAACTGAGGCACGTTCCAGTGGAGGTCATGTTCTGATATATTGTTTATCGAGAAGTATAACCCTGACTTATAGTACCTGATGAAACGTTAAATTGTGGAACACAAATTCCCTGAGGTTCCTTGCTACCCTGTGGACTCCTTGTGCTTCTGGTCACACGGCTCTGCTACATATGCATCAAACCTGACAAAGAAAAGCCTTCTATCCAAAGTGGCCTACAGTTTGGACCTAGGAAAGTATAATCAATATAGACTCGATCATACATATTGGGTCATTCAAAAGTACAATTCAATGGGCGGAAATCTAAAATGAAAATCTTGAGCTGAAATACAGTTTTATCATTTCTCGGCCAATTTACAATAATTGTTTTTTTTATAGTTACATACAGTAAAACTCCTTTAACACCTTCACGTATAAAAAAAATATAAAAAAAATTAAAAAAATGTCAACATGTGGAATTCATAGACTTTGGCGTATGCAAATTGCCTCTTCTGGGAAAAAGAGGACTTAAACTCTATAGCGCCACCTGTTGGAAGTAGTGATCCTACAAGTCACAATCAACTCTTTAAACGAGTCGTGCAATATGACTTAGGATAAAAGCCAAATCAGTATCTCAATTCGCAGACACTGTGTTTCAGGCTGTTGGCCCTCGTCAGTGAGAAGCATGAGAACTATTATGGCTAGGTGAGAGGCTCTGGACTGGGGTCTAAGGGGTATCTTTTCTCCTTATGGAGAGTGACATATCATCTCTGGCTTGTCAAGGTAAGGAGGCTTATTCGCCGTGCAATGCTCCTCTGGATGCATAGACTTTGGCGTCAACCCAAATACAACAAACTATTTTTCAGGTATAAAAAATTCAATTTCACAAGCAATTATGGTATTTAATGGCTTAAAGGGGAGCTTAACTACATGTGTATCGTCATGTTTGACAGCAAAAGCAATGATGCCTGCAATGTTTTTACATGGAGCTAACAACCAGCGAGAATGATAAGTGAGTCGCCGTTACGTCACTGGACCGCTCCTGCATCGTTTTGGAGTTGCTGTGTTTGACATCTCTACAGTGACCTAAACAGCGACGCTCCAGCGATCTAGTTTAGGTCGGATCGTTGTCTATATCAGGGGTCCCCAACTCCAGTCCTCAAGGCCCACCAACAGGTAATGTTTTCAGGATTTCCTTTGCATTGCACAGGTGATGCAAATATTACCTGGGCAAGACTAAGGAAATCCTGAAAACATGACATGTTGGTGGGCCTTGAGGACTGGAGTTGGGGACCCCTGGTCTATATCGCTGCAGCGTCGCCGAGTGTGACGGTACCTTAAGGCTTCGTGCAAACCAAGCTCTGAAAGACCCAGCATGGCCAAACATTACATGGACAGCCTGATGATTTCTTTTGGAGATGTGTAATACTTTATAGTTCTTGATGCAGCGCTACAGAAAAACTAAACTCGCTGCTAGATATCTCCACAGATTACAGGTGGTTTCTTTGTGTCCCAGCAGCAGGAAACTGTTCTTTATTTTTGTGGGACTGCGAACAAACAGTTTACATTTTAAAATGTGTTGTAATAGAAAGTTTGGCAGGTATTTTAAAAAAAAATCTTTAGCTATACCAAGAAAAAAATGTCCTTCTCAATATAAAAGGCTTCCCTAACATATTAAGGAAATCAAAGTAATTAAAAAAAAAACACAACAGGACAAGTTAGTCATGCTATGGTAGTCATTAACATCTCTACTAGCTCCTAATGACTTTTTGTTGTGTCCATATGAGGATGTTATTTGTCAGGTATTTCCTGCCCACGCTATCATTGTGCAGCACACTTGTACACTGGCAACCAGAGTAATTGTGTTACATTGTCCTGTAATGCCAGTCTGTATCACTTGAGGAAGTCCCCTTTCCATAAATATGTTATCTTCGGGATTTCCTCTAGTTTCCATCATAGAAACTACTTGACAAATACATGCTGCTGACAAATTACACAACTGGTCCTTTTACCATACCCACAAAGATGCATCTGCCTGGCAAATTTACTACAGTTCAAAGAACAAAACCAAAAAACAGTATTTATCCAATGAAAAACTAATTATTTACATAAAATGTTGTATTTGGGGTTTTAAAAAAAATTGTGTTTGGTCACCCCTTCTGTTAATAGTTAAGACTAGGCTTGAGCGAAACGGATCGTACAAATTCAAAAGTCGCCGACTTTTGGCAAAGTTGGGTTTCATGAAACCTGACCCGATCCTAGTGTGGGATCGGCCATGCGGTCGGCGATCTTCGCGCCAAAGTCGTGTTTCGTATGACGCGTTTGGCGCCATTTTTTCAGCCAATGAAGGAGCGTGAGAGAGAGAGAGAGAAAAAAAAAAAAAAAAAAAAAAGATTTCCCAATGACTTTGCATTGAGTTTCGTGTTTCGGTCGATCCGACTCGACTTTTCGCCATAATCGGCCGATTTCACTCGACTCGACTTTTGAGATAGTCGAGTTTCGACCCTAAAAAACTAAAAGTCGCTCAACCCTAGTTAAGACAGATCCATTTTCCAATAGATCCTCACTAGAAATGAGCAAATAAATTTAATGCCAACTGAATTTCTAGCAAATGTAATGAAATTCGTAGGTCTCTGCAAATTTGAACAGTATAATAAATAATTATCTTTATTTTTATATAACACTAACATATTCCGCAGCGCTTTAAAGTTTGAACACATCATCGCTGTCCCCAATGGGGCTCACAAGCTAAATAATTTGCGATTAAATTCACTTGGATCGACCAAAAAAAAAAAAAAGCCCACTTCCATATTGCATATTGCAAAAAAATTGCATCAGCCAAGAAGACTCACATGACCTAAAAATTCCTTGCCGTTACCACATGGCATAGCATAGCTAATCAAGAGCATCGTAGCCATATGATGATGTACAAAAGTGAGATGATGGCAAATCTTGGTGCTCAGCAATAGCGATAGGAAGAAAAAGACCTAAAACACTGGACAAACACTCCAGACAATAATATAATGTGTAATGTCATGACAAAAATGTTTTGTACAAGCGCAACACTGAAGATCAATGTAGCAGTCTGCAAAAAATACAGAGATACAATATTTTATCGGATAGCACTCGAACCAATGTTATACTATGGAGCAGTGCAGATCGGCGATTGTTTTCTCGTATCAATTCGGTATGAGAAGGCAATGGCAGCATACAATTGCAAGTGCATCCAAGAATTGGATCGCACCCACCCATAGTAGTCTATGGGTGCATGTGAGACATTGGACTGCACTCGGATGTCATCCGAGTACAGTCAGATTACTGCGGAGGCCAGCAATGGAGGAGATTGAGAAATTACTCTTTCATTCTCCGCCACAGCTGTGTTGTGATGCGCTCTTGCAAGAGAATCGGAGCACAGTGCGTGGACGCTCGGATCAAACTCTGACATAGTTGGAGTCGAGTGTCATTAGCATAATTGCCCAGATTCTCTCGAATGAGATAATCGACCATCGGTTGACTATTGTTCTTACAAGAGTCATTTTTTTCCTAATAACAGAGAAGCGGCAAGGCGGCACGAAAGGTTTTACCGAATATATATGAATAAATATATGGAATGAGGTTGTTTTTTTTTTGTTTTGTTTTTTTTTTTAAATACAAAATAAAATTTCCAAAATTCAGACACTTAACTGTGACAGTCTACCTAACAAAGCATGCCTATAAAAAAAAAAAAAAAAAAAGTGTTTTGTACTTCTGGTAGTACTAGTCAAATTTTACATACATAAACGCCAGACTAATGTAGCGCCCTGTTGCAGGTGTTAGCTTTTTGGACGTGTACCTACCTATTAAGACTTAAGAAGAGGTGGAATTTTGTAGAAATAGAGAAAATACAAAAATGTGTATCTATAACTGTACAAACATGTTTCTGCATATTTGCTTAACCACTCCAAATTTTACAACTGTAAACATCACACCTATACTGTGGTCTGTGCATGTCCAGCATTTATTGTCCTGTAGTGACGGAGCCAATTTTTTAAATCTGACTAGTGTCCCTTTATGTGGTAATAACTCTGCAACGCTTCTACAAATTCCAGTGATTTTGAGACTTTTTTCGTGACACATTATACTTTATGATAATGGTAAGTTTAGTTTGATATGTTTTGTGTTTATTTATAAAAAAAAAAAAATCAGGAATTTTTGAAAAATGTTAAAAAATTAGCAATTTTGAGACTCTGAATGATTATCCCTTTAATCCAGATAGTCATACCATAGCAAACATTAATAAATAACATTTCCCACATGTCTGCTTTACATCAGCACCATTTGTAAAATGTTCTTTTATTTTGTTAGCATTTTAGGAGGTTTAAAAGTGTAGCAGTAATTTTTCATTTTTTCAAGGAAATTTACAAAATTTATTTTTTTTAGGGACCTATCCATGTTTGAAGTGACTTTAGGGGTCCCATATATTGGGAAACCCCCAAAAGTTATACCATTTTAAAAACAGCACCCCCTGACATATTGAAAACTGCAGTCAGATAGTTTATTAACCCTTCAGGTGATGTTCAGGAATTAATGCAAAGTTGCATGACAAATGAAAATGTGTATTTTTACCACCTAAATGCCTCTAACTTCTGAACAGGTTACAACAGCCGTCAGACTCTATGGCCGCTATTTGTTCAAGAATTGCTATTGCAAATATCAGGACAACACAATCACGATCTGAGGGCACCGATTGGGATAAAGAGGAAGAACCAACACTCTGCTAACCATTTATATGATGTAGTCATTATTGACAGCAGCATCTAAGGGGTTAAACAGATTTGGACGGTGCAAACACTGATCGTGGCTGATGAGGCAAGTTGTCAGCTATAGTGTACAGCCGACAGCTGCTGGATTGTCACCTGTATGTGGAGGCTATTCTCTTATATCTCAGGTCAGTTAAAATCTGTATTGGCGGTCATTAACCCCTTCGCGCCATGCGCCGTACTAGTACTGCGCTGCCGGCACTGCATTTGTGCCAGCAGCAGTACTAGTACGGCGCACCGATCACCGCGGTCTCGCGCTGAGCGCTGCGGTGATCGGGTGCGGGTGTCAGCTGTATATAACAGCTGACACCCCGCAGCAATGCCCACGATCGGCGCGATTGCCGATCGCGGGCATTTAACCCCTCTGATGCCGCTGTCAGTAGTGACAGCGGCATAGAGGGGGATCGCGCAGGGACGGGGGCTCCCTGCGCTCTCCCACCGGAGCAACGCAATGAGATCGCGTTGCTCCGGTGACCCGGAAGGAGTCCCCGGATCCAAGATGGCCACCGGACTCCTTCCGGGTCATGAAATGACCTGGCTAGCCGGCGCCTGCTGAGAGCAGGCGCTGGAAAGCCAGCTAAACTGCCTGTCAGATCGTTGATCTGACAGTGTGCTATGCACAGTGTCAGATCAACGATCTGATCTAATACAGAGATGTCCCACCCTGGGACAATGTTAGAAAGTTCAAAAAAAAAATAAATCCCCAAATAAAAAAAATAAAAAAAAACATTTCCCAATAAATCCATTTATGTAAAAAAAAAAAAAAAAACAATAAATGTACACATATTTGGTATCGCCGCGTCCGTAACGACCCACTCTATAAAACTATCCCACTAGTTAACCCCTTCAGTGAACACCGCAAAAAAAAAAACAAGGCAAAAAACATTGCTTTATTATCATACAGGCGAACAAAAAGCGGAATAACACGCGATCAAAACGACAGATATAAATAACCATGGTACCGCTGAAAACGTCATCTTGTCCCGCAAAAAAAAAGCCGCCATACAGCATTATCAGGAGAAAAATAAAAAAGTTATAGCTCTCAGAATAATGCGATGCAAAAACAATTATTTTTTTATATAAAATAGTTTTTATTGTGTAAAAGCGCCAAAACATAAAAAAAATTACATAAATGAGGTATCGCTGTAATCGTACTGACCCGAAGAATAAAACTGCTTTATCGATTTTACCACACGTGGAACGGTATAAACGCCCCCCCTAAAAGAAATTCAGGAATTGCTGGTTTTTGTTCATTCCGCCTCCCAAAAATCGGAATAAAAAGCGATCAAAAAATGTCATCTGCCCGAAAATGTTACCAATAAAAACGTCAACTCGTCCCGCAAAAAACAAGACCTCATATGACTCTGTGGGCCAAAATATGGATAAATTATAGCTCTCAAAATGTGGTGATGCAAAAACTATTTTTTGCAATAAAAAGCGTCTTTTAGTGTGTGACGGCTGCCAAACATAAAAATCCGCCAAAAAAACCGCTATAAAAGTAAATCAAACCCGCCTTCATCACCCCCTTAGTTAGGGAAAATTAATAAAATGTAAAAAAAATGTATTTATTTCCATTTTCCCATTAGGGCTAGGGTTAGGGCTAGGGTTAGGGTTGGGGCTAGGGTTAGGGCTAGGGTTAGGGTTGGGGTTAGGGTTTCAGTTATAATTGGGGGTTTCCACTGTTTAGGCACATCAGGGGCTCTCCAAACGTGACATGGCGTCCGATCTCAATTCCAGCCAATTCTGCTTTGAAAAAGTAAAACAGGGCTCCTTCCCTTCCGAGCTCTCCCGTGTGCCCAAACAGTGGTTCCCCCCAACATATGGGGTATCAGCGTTCTCAGCACAAGTTGGACAACAACTTTTGGGGTCCAATTTGTCCTGTTACCCTTGGGAAAATAAAAACATAGGGGATAAAATATCATTTTCGTGGAAAAAAAATATTTTTTATTTTCACGGCTCTGCATTATAAACTGTAGTGAAACACTTGTTGGTTCAAAGCTCTCACAACACATCTAGATAAGTTCCTTGGGGGGTCTAGTTTCCAATATGGGGTCACTTGTGGGGGGTTTCTACTGTTTAGGTACATCAGGGGCTCTGCAAATGCAACATGACGCCTGCAGACCAATCCATCTAAGTCTGCATTTCAAATGGCTCTCCTTCCCTTCCGAGCTCTGCCGTGCACCCAAACAGTGGTTCCCCCCAACATATGGGGTATCAGCGTTCTCAGGACAAGTTGGACAACAACTTTTGGAGTCCAATTTCTCCTGTTACCCTTGGGGAAAAAAAAATTGCGGGCTAAAACATCATTTTGTGGAAAGAAAAAATGATTTTTTAATTTTCACAATTCTACATTCTAAACTTTAGTGAAACAATTGGGGGTTAAAAGTGCTCACCACACATCTAGATAAGTTCCTTAGGGTGTCTTCTTTCCAAAATGGGGTCACTTGTGGGGGGTTTCCACTGTTAAGGCACGTCAGAAGCTCTCCAAATGCGACATGGCGTCCGATCTCAATTCCAGCCAATTTTGCATTGAAAAGTCAAATGGCACTCCTTCCCTTCCAAGCTCTGCCATGCGCTCAAACAGTGGTTTATCCCCATATATGAAGTATCGACGTACTCAGGACAAATTGCACAACAACAATTGGGGTCCAATTTATCCTGTTACCCTTGGGAAAATAAATAATTTGGGGCAAAAAGATCATTTTTTGTGAAAATTAATATAAATTTTACATTATAAACTTCTGTGAAGCACTTGGAGGTTCAAAGTGCTCACCACACATCTAGATTAGTTCCTTAGGGGGTCTACTTTCCAAAATGGTGTCACTTGTGGGGGTTTCCACTGTTTAGGCACATCAGGGGCTCTCCAATCGTAACATGGGCTCCGATCTCAATTCCAGCAAATCTTGCATTGAAAAGTCAAATGGCGCTCCTTCCCTTCCGAGCTCTGCCATGTGCCCAAACAGTGGTTTACCCCCACATATGGGGTATCGGCGTACTCAGGACAAATTGTACAACGACTTTTGTGGTCCAATTTCTCCTGTTACCCTTGGTAAAATGAAACAAATTGGACCTGAAGTAAAAATTTTGTGAAAAAAAAGTTAAATGTTCAATTTTTTTAAACATTCAAAAAATTCCTGTGAAGCACCTGAAGGGTTAATAAACTTTTTGAATGTGGTTTTGAGTACCTTGAGGGGTGCAGTTTTTAGAATGGTGTCACTTTTGGGCATTTTCTGTCATATAGACCCCTCAAAGTCACTTCAAGTGTGAGGTGATTTTGTTGCAAAAATGAGAAATCGCTGGTCAACTTTTAACCCTTATAACGTCCTAACAAAAAAAAATTATGTTTCCAAAATTGTGCTGATGTAAAGCAGACATGTGGGAAATGCTGTTTATTAACTATATTATGTGATATAACTCTCTAATTTAAGGGCATAAAAACTAAGAGTTTGAAAATTGCTAAATTTTCATAATTTCCAACAAATTTTTGTTTTTTTCACAAATAAATGCAAGTCATATCGAAGAAGTTTTACCACTATCATGAAGTACAATATGTCACGAGAAAACAATGTCAGAATCAACAGGATCCGTTGAAGCGTTTCAGAGTTATGACCTCATAAAGTGACAGTGGTCAGAATTGTAAAAATTGGCCCTGTCACTTAGGTGAAAACAGGCTTTGGGGTGAAGGGGTTAAGGGGTTACGTGGAGTTGAATAAATGGGGTTGAAAAAATTGTCAAAAGTTAATAATAGCGTTGGATGGTAAAAAGCAAACAAAAAAACCTTGGCTAAGAATGTGGGAACTACTAGCATCAGCACCACCAAAAGCTGTCCAGGCAGTAGTAGTACCAAATGCAGGTCACAATCGTCCCCCTTTGCCTCCAGCAAGCATATTAGTTAGAAGGAGGCAGTGGGCATTATAGAAGATATGGCAAGTTACCAGTTTAAATCAGTGTTCAGCACAGACTGGTTTGCCTGATCACAAATTACTAGGATGGATAATTTTTGGACCAATTTTTTTTTTTTTTTTTTTTTTTTTTTTAAGTCTTTCAGTGCACAGCTTTATTTAATGGTCTATTGGTTACTACCTTTCTCTAGTAAGGTCACTTTAAAGTTACTAAGGTTGTGTTTGTGTTAAAGGGCTTAAAAAAAGGATGGAAACCATCCTAGGAGACCTCAGAATCATCTGTTACACATTTTTGCAGCACAGTTAGAACCTTTGCAGTTCCGTGATTCGCTGCAAATATGATCTTTGTGAAAAATTTGTCGAACCTGGCAAATAAGAATTTCAAAAGTTTCGATAACTATTCGTGACTGATCACATCGACTTATTGTGGGGTCCTTCCAGTTTTCACTAGGCTTCAGGGGGTTTGTCTTTTTTACTTACACTTCAAGAACAAGAACCCCGAAATGTTAAAATTCAACATCTTTGCAGGGAACCAGTCATGTTCCGCACTGATGTTCTTTAGAGCCATCTGTTAAGTCAGTACCGGATTGTGGTTACAGCCACTAGGCACCAAGCGGTGACAGAAGCCACGTCTCTGACTGAATACTGGAAGAATAACGTTTATTTCCTCAGTAGCCAGATTTTCATTTCAGTGGCCACATAGCTTTAGAACGCTATTAACCTGCAGGTTAACCCTGTATCTGCAGGTTAAGTTTTTTTTTTTTTTTTTTTTATACATCACAGGTTCCCTTTGATAACTCAAAAAAGAAAATATATGGTTTGCAAAAAGTTAATGCCATAAAGAAAAAAAAAATTTAACCTAATTGTCAATAGGCGCAACCAGGACATGTTATGTTCCACAGTATAAAACGCATATGTGCACTGAATATTACAGACATGCTTTGCAGTTCACATGAAAGATCAGATCTTTCTAATGCCAAGGCTTGGATCACAACAACTCTCCATGGACAAAAACCTAGTTCTCATCAGAGACCGCACCATAATAGGCAGCGTTTACGTTATCTGAAGGAAGCATTAATGAGGTCTGAATCCCGGGAGACAAAGTGATGCATTAAAATCAGCTAGTGTCAAGAATGGACTTCTATTTTCCTATTCATACTAACGAATGCCATTGACAAAATAAAAAAGGGTTCTAGATTATAAACAACCTTGCACTCTTTCCATGAGGATATTGAATACTCATCTTAACCACAGTGAAAGTAGACTCATGTGATGCAGTCTGTGCAACTCAATACAATGCCTAGGTGTACAAAATGTTTTATTCTTTTCTACCTGAGAATACGTATGGTATTTTAACCCCTCAACGACCGCCGATACGCCTTTTAACGGCGGCAGTTAAGGGTACTTAAACCACAGCGCCATTAATTAACGGCGCTGTGGAAAAAGTGAATAGCACCCTCCAAAGTCGGATTTTCTCTGGGGTCTCGGTTACCGGGGGTAGCCGAGACCCCAGAGAACATGATTCGGGGGTTTTTTACCAACCCCCGGGTTGCGATCGCCGGTAATTAACCGTTTACCAGCGGTCGCAAAAAAAAAAAAAAAAAAACGCGATTTTCCATTTAATTTCCCTGTCCTCCGATGTGATTGCACATCAGAGGACAGAGAAATGGGGTCCCCGATCACCCCCCCGATACTCACCTGTCTCCCCCGGTGATCCTCGTGGCTCCCGATGGGCGCCGCCATCTTGTTCAAGCCAAAAAATGGCAGGCGCATGCGCAGTGCGCCCGCCGGCCAGCACCCGGAAGATCTTTGGGGTCTCGGCTGCTGGGGGTAGCCGAGATCCCAAAGAACATGATCGGGGTCCGTTTTTACCGACCCGTTTTGTGATCGCCGGTAATTAACTGTTTACCGGCGACCGCAAAAAAAAACAAACCAGTGTGTTATTCTCTGTCCTCTGATGTGATCGCACATCAAAGGACAGAGAAATAGGGGAATTCGGGGACCCTGTTATACTTACCGGTGTCCTTGGATCCTCCTGCGTCCCCTCCTGCCCGCCGGCTTCTTCATCTGGTAAGAAAATGGTGGGCGCATGCGTAGTGCGCCCACCATGATCTGCCGGCCGGCAGCTAGAGGAGTTGGGGCTAAATTTAGGGTTAGGGCTATATTTAGGGTTAGGGTTGGGGCTAAATTTAGGGTTAGGGCTAGGGTTAGGCTTCTTTCACACTTGCATCGGTACGGGGCCGTCGCAATGCGTCGGCCCAACGTACCGACGCACGTTGTGAAAATTGTGCACAACGTGGGCAGCGGATGCAGTTTTTCAATGCATCAGCTGCCCAGTCTATGTCCTGGGGAGGAGGAGCGGAGTTACGGCCGCGCATGCGCGGTCCGAAATGGCGGACGTGACGTACCAAAAACGTTACATTGAACGTTTTTTGTGACAACGGTCCGCCAAAACACATCGGATCCAGTGCACGATGGACGCGACGTGTGGCCATCTGTCACGATCCGTCGGCAATACAAGTCTATGGGCAAAAAACGCATCCTGCGGGCACATTTGCAGGATCCGTTCTTTGTCCAAAACGACGAATTGCGACGGATGCCACACAACGCAAGTGTGACAGTAGGGTTAGGGTTAGGGTTGGGGTTAAATTTAGGGTTAGGGCTAAAGTTAGGGTTAGGGCAAGGGTTAGGGTTGGGACTAAAGTTAGGGCTAGGGTTGCAGATAAAGTTAGGGTTAGAGTTGGGATTAGGGTTACGTTTGGGATTAGGGTTGAGATTAGGATTAGGGGTGTGTTTTGATTAGGGTTATGGTTAGGGTTGAGATTAGGGTTGTTTTGGGGTTAGGGTTGTGATTATCGTTAGGGTTGTGATTAGGATTATGGATCGGGTTGGGATTAGGGTTAGGGGTGTGTTGGGGTTAGGTTTGGAGTTACAATTGGGGAGTTTCCACCGTTTAGGTACATCAGAAGGTCTCCATACACAATCACCAATTTTGCGCTCAAAAAGTCAAATGGTGGTCCTTCCCTTATAAGCTCTGCCGTGCACCCAAACAGTGGTTTACCCCCACATATGGGGCATCAGCGTACTCGGGATAAATTGGACAACAACTTTTGGGGTGCAATTTTCCCTGTTACCTTTGTGAAAATAAAAACTTAGTGGCTAAGAAATCTTTTTTGTGGGAAAAAATATTTTTTATTTTCACGACTCTGCATTATAAACTTCTGTGAAGCACTTGGGCATTCAAAGTTCTCACCACACATCTAGATAAGTTCCTTGGGGGGTCTAGTTTCCAAAATGGGGTCACTTGTGGGGGGTTTCTACTGTTTAGGTACATCAGGGGCTCTGCAAATGCAACATAACGCCCAAAGACCATTCTATCAAAGTCTGCATTCCAAAACGGCGCTTTCCTTTCCTTCCAAGCTCTGCTATGCGCCCAAACAGTGGTTTACCCCCACATATGGGGTATCGGCCTACTCAGCATAAATTGCACAATAAATTTTGGGGTCCAATGTCTCCTGTTACCCTTGTGATAGTAAAAATTTGGGGGTGAAAAATCATTTTTGTGGAAAAAATATAATTTATTTTCATGGCTCTACATTATAAACTTCTGTGAAGCAGTTGGGGGTTCATAGTGCTCACCACACTTCTAGATAAGCTCTTTTGGGGGTCTAGTTTCCAAAATGGGGTCACTTGTGGGGGTTTCTACTGTTTAGGTACATCAGGAGCTCTGCAAATGCAACATGACGCCCGCAGACCATCCCATCAAAAGTTTGCATTCCAAGCGGCGCTCCTTCCCTTCCGAGCCCCTATGGGTGCCCAAACAGTGCCCCCCACATATGGGGTATCAGAGTACTCAGGACAAACTGGTCAACAGATTTTGGGGTCCAATGTCTCCTGTTACCCTTGAGAAAATAAAAAATTGCAGGCTAAAAATCATTTTTGAGGGGAAAAAAAAGGATTTTTTATTTTCATGGCTCTACTTTATAAATTTCTGTGAAGCACTTGGGGGTTTAAAGTTCTCACCACACATCTAGATAAGTTCCTTAAGGGGTCTAGTTTCCAAAATGGGGTCACTTGTGGGGGGTTTCTACTGCTAAGGCACATCAGGGGCTCTCTAAACGTGACATGGCATCCGATCTCAATTCCAGCCAATTCTGCATTGAAAAAAATCAAACGGCACTCCTTCTCTTCCAAGCTCTGCGGTGCGCCCAAACAGTGGTTTACCCATACATATGGGGTATCGACGTACTCAGGAGAAATTGCACAACAACTTTTGTGGTCTAATTTCTCCTGTTACGAAGATTCTTTCATCAGAGATAATTGGGCTGATAATGCAAATGACACTGATCAAACTCTGTTCAGAGTATGATGATCATGTGATCTGATTTTCTCGGATAAGGAGATGGAGAAAAATGTCTCCATCCTGTGATGCCATGGAAATCAGACTTCACTCAGATGTCATCCAAGTGCAGTCCAGTGTTTTCCATTCCATGTTTTGCATGGCCGAATGTGATCTGAATATCACTGGGACATACTGCGATATTTTCCTAGGACCAGCTCGGTACGAGGAAAGAAAAAAAAGTTGGATGTCTGTTCGGCCCCATAGAATAACATTGATCGGAAAATGAAGTGGTGCGAGTAAGCCCTTATATGAAGATCAATACAGATTCAGCCTAAAGTAAAAGTTGCCCTGACGTTTTCTGGATATCTGATACCAAAAAGTAAAACTGAAGCCGGTGCCACCTGTATATTGATGGTGCTAACCAAAAGTGCAAGTCAGACAAGAGGAAAGACGCAAACAAAAGATCAGTTACACTTCCTAAATGTAAAGAATATTTGCTATTATGTAACAAACACAAAGTCTAGACGAGACAAATAAAAACATTTCAAATTGTGCAAAGTTTCCTGATATCTGGCCAGAATCACATGCTCCGTGCCTCCGACATCGCATAAGATGGTGAGGAGCCTCCAGCTATCGGATACCTAGAGATAAAGCCTGCTGGAATTGAATGTATTCATTTGATTTTCTTAGAGAATTAACTAGCAGACACCTCCAATGTTTTTCTTCCCCCCTCGCCACGTAAATGACATATGACATTACATGTCAATATTATTACTCAAGCCATAATACGTATGCCTTGAAATCCATAAGTCCTTTCCTGCATCTCTACATATAAAACATTTTTATATGGAGACATATGGAAATTTTTATCTTTTATAATGCATATGAATTAAGAAATACTGTGGCATGTTACATCAAACATGAAGATATTGTCTGTACACATGGATCATGCTTGGTTTTTGCTGACAAATTGAAATGGACATAAAATTACAGTATATATGTGGTAAAGACATTTGCATGCAGGAGGTTAAAATCTCCGATTTGCATTTTACTTGTTTTCTTATTTTTTTCCGTGTTACTAAAAAGCATCTTTTTTAATGAAGATTAAGGCTATGTGCACATGATGCGGATTTGCTGCAGATCCGCAGCAGATTTTTCCGTGCAGAAACGCTGCAGATCCGCACTGTGATGTAAAAGCAGTGCGGAATTGCTGCGGATTTCAAAGAAGTGCATGTCACTTCTTTTGTGTCGATCTGCAGCGTTTCTGCCCCCCTCCATGTTAAAAATCCGCAGTGGCAAAAAACGCAGAAAATCCTCACAAAATCCGCAGCAATTCCGCATAAAAACCTGCGGCTGCAGATTCTGCCAGGAGATGCGGATTTTGTGCAGAAAATTCTGCACATCTTTTCTTATGTGTGCACATAGCCTAATGGTGTTTTTACCAATTCAACCAGTGCAGAATATGCACAGAATATAGTAACTCAGTCCAATGGAAAATAAACAGGTTGCTTTGGTTAACTAAACAATTGCTCTTTTGATCGGGCTTTATTCCATTAATTACTATCTTGTGCGGTTTAGAATATGAAAACAACTGCACTTATTCATTAGACAAAAGCTGATAATTAGTAACTGACAAATAGTATGGCATAATTAAAAGCAGCGCAGCAAGACAAAAGCTCAAGGGAAGGTGTCGTCATAAAATTACCTTAATGTAAAGGTTTCTATCACGATCTTTATTAAAAAATAAAATTAGTAAGCTTTCAATTTTCACACTGGCCATTGGGGATGTTTTAGACCTGTCCTTTCAGGAGCCTCGTTATCAGCAGGGACAGCATTACAATGACCGGTAACACCTGTATGCACAGACAACGCAAAATCCACCAATAACAGGTAATTTAAGGCTATGTGCACACGTTGCAGATTTCCTGCAGATCTGCAGCTTTTTTTCCCACGCAAAGCGCTCTCCCTTCCCAATTACCTTTGTACATGTTCATTAGATGCTTCAATACATTAAATAGTATCTTAGTCTGATCATTGCTGCTAAGGTACATGTGAATTCTCTTAAAGAACAGCAAGTTCTAACAGTAAATTAAGCTAGAGTGGTCAGTATGACAATTGCAAGATATTTCTTTTTAAAAAGATTGTGATAAAGAAAGAAAAAAAAAAATCTCTCTCTATCCATCTATATAGTATATATAGACTGCTCAAAAAAATAACAGGGAACACTAAAATCCCACATTCTAGATATCACTGAATGAAATATTCCAGTTTTAAATCTTTATTCATTACATAGTGGAATGTGTTGAGAACAATAAAGCCTAAAAATTATCAACGTAAATAAAAAAAATAATATCCCACGGAGGTCTGGAGTTGGAATGATGCTCAAAATCAAACTGGAAAATGAAGTTACAGGCTGATCCAACTTCAGTGGAAATGCCTCAAGACAAGGAAATGATGCTCAGTAGTGTATGTGGCCTCCACGTGCCTGTATAACCTCCCTACAACGCCTGGGCATGCTGTTGATGAGGCGGCGGATGGTCTCCTGAGGATCTCCTCCCAGTTCTGGACTAAAGCATCCGCTAACTCCGGGACAGTCTGTGGTACAACGTGACATTGGTGGATGGAGCGAGACATGATGTCCCAGATATGTTCAATCGGATACAGGTCTGGGGGACAGGCGGGCCAGTCCATGGCTTCAATGCCTTCATCTTGCAGGAACTGCTGACACACTCCAGCCACAAGAGGTCTGGCATTGTCCTGCATTAGGAGGAACCCAGGGCCAACCGCACCAGCATATGATCTCACAAAGGGTCTGAGGATCTCATCTCGGTACCTAATGGCAATCAGGCTACCTCTCCACTCCATTACTGACCCACTGCCATACCGGTCATGCTGAAGGATGTTGCAGGCAGCAGATCGCTCTCCACTGCATCTCCAGACTCACATGTGCTCAGTGTGAACCTGCTTTCATCTGTGAAGAGCACAGGGCGCCAGTGGCGAATTTGCCAATCCTGGTGTTCTGTGGCAAATGCCAAGCATCCTGCACGGTGTTGGGCAGTGAGCACAACCACCATCTGTGGACGTTGGGCACTCAGACCGTCCTCACGGAATCGGATTCTAACCGTTTGTGCAGACACATGCACATTTGTGGCCTGCTGGAGGTCATTTTGCAGGATTCTGGCAGTGCTCCTCCTGTTCCTCCTTGCACAAAGGTTGAGGTAGCAGTCCTGCTGCTGGGTTGTTGCCATCCTATGACCCCCCTCCACGTCTCCTGATGTACTGGCCTGTCTCCTGGTAGCACCTCCACCTATGCTGACAAACACAGCAAACCTTCTTGTCACAGCTCGCATTGATGTGCCATCCTGGATGAGCTACACTACCTGAGCCACTTGTGTGGGTTGTAGAGTCCGTCTCATGTTACCACGAGTGTGAAAGCACAACCAACATTCAAAAGTGACCAAATCATCAGCCAGAAAGCATTGGTACTGAGATGTGGTCTGTGGTGCCCACCTGCAAAACCGCTCCTTTATTGTGTGTGTCTTGATAATTGCCAATAATTTCCATCTGTTGTCTATTCCATTTGCACAGCATCATGTGAAATTGATTGTCAAACAGTGTTGCTCCCCAAGTGAACAGTTTGATTTCACAGAAGTTTGATTCACTTGGAGTTTTATTCTGTTGTTTAAGTGTTCCCTTTATTTTTATTATTCCCCATTTCAAAACAGGCTTATGGCAATAACTGAACCCGTAGGACTGCTGGCCAAAAGTTTCTATGGAGCATTACTTCATATATTCCCTCCAATAACCAAAAGGGCAAGAAGGAATGTGTGGTGTACACAGGATACTTGCCAATTATGAAATGCTAACCTATAGTCATTGGTCAATTGTTAATTCAACGGGGAAATGTATGGCATCAATATAGTGTTAAAGGGGTTGTTCAGGTTTATCACAAAAGTCTGCAGTCACTCTGTTACTGTAGACTTTATCCTCACAGCATTCACAGTGCATGCTATCAGTATACTCTGGTGTTGGCAGCGATACTGAGCGGTTATGTGACTCAAAGTATGCAATATCCATACTCCCAGCCACATTCAGACTAGACGTGAGAGGTCTTGAACAATTTATTAAATATTGAGCGAGGCTGAGCACAACTAGTCAGAATGTGGCCGGAAAAATGTCTCACCGCCAGCTCCTGAAAATCTTCATAACACATGATATGAGTGCTGTGAGGATTCACAAGTCTGCAGTCACTTACAGTGGACAGACCCTTTATCACATGAGATGCCAAGATCCATGGCTGATTAGATTCTCAGACATACATTCAAATCCTGCATTAAATATAGTGTCAGGTTTCTGAAAGCTTAAAATTGCATAAAGGTATTTCTATGTATGGAAGTCCATGAAGGAAAAATTAAAATGTGGCATCATTTGACCTGAATAGCCCAAATTATACTTTATGTTTTGTATTTAAAAGGTTTCATATAAAATTAAAGAAAAGTAGTTTAGTCTTATTCAAGCATAGCCGCAATACAAGTCATCACACACAAAGAAAAGTCCTAGACAATTCTATGTTAGTATAGTTGGCCGTATTCATTAGATGGCTGTCGGCCCAGTTCTCCTGTGTGCTCTAGGAGAATGTAACCGTCTTTTTGGCTGTCAGCTTAATTCCGGGAGAAGAAAAAACACGCACAATAGTCCGAATTCAGACATGGTCAAGAGAGATTTTGATCGCACATCAATCAGCCGATGCCCTCATATACATTAAACCGTGTGCCGAAATCATTGACATCAGCGGGTTCGGACGATATTTGTTTATAGGGAACCTGTCACCCCCAAGGCATTTGTAACTAAAAGAGCCACCTTGTGCAGCACTAATGCTGAATTCTGACAAGGTGGCTCTTTTAGTTCTGGGTGCTGTAACCGCAGAAATAATCTTTTTTTAAATTTGTCCCTCATACCTTGAAATAGTCCTGGGGGCAGGTCTTTCCCCCTAATCCAGACGCACCACAGCCGTCACTCATGGCCTCTTGGCGCCGCCTCCTCAGCATTATTCAATTGTCCCGGCGCCTGCGCTGTCTTTTTATGCCTTGGGCATGCGCAGTTAGCGCTGCCCATCTACTGACATCACTTGATGTCTTGATTACTGCGCCTGTGTGGACGCGCGGCCCAAGATCCCTTCCTGCAGTCTCTTCTGATTTATTCACACTGCGGGGCTGGGATTCTTGGGCATGCGCAGTATTTATCTGCGGCTCTCCCTCATCTCCCTCTGCCTTCCTCATACTGTGCAGTTTCAGAGGAATCGTTAGAGATCTTCAGATTCCTCTGACCGAGTGACTTCGAAATGCTAGATATGTTCAAGTCCCCACACTTGCATTTTGCAAACTCGAGATATACCAAATCAAATTCTTATGATCAGTGATAACCATAACCGGATGAATTGCCTCCTCCAGAAATTGACACGACTCTTCAAAGGCCATTTGATTGCAAAGAGTTCCCTGTTACCAATGTCACATATTTCTACTCAGATGACAGTATTTTTTTTTAGCAAAGTATGCGCATGGACGCCATTTACAAGGAGACACACCCACTTCATTTCATTCTGCAGATGTCTTAGAATATGGCTTAAAGGGGTTTTCCACTACCTGGACAACCACTTAGGTAATTTAAATAAAGTAGCCCCCCTTGAAAAATAAAAACAGATACTCACTTCCCGCCCTGGCGCCATTCCACCCACGATAATGTTATACCACGTGAGCCCTGCAGCCAATCAGCAGATGCTCAGACAAGCAGAAGTAGTGAGCAAATCTCACACAAACCCTGGCGCCAACATAGATGGAACAGCGCCAATACATGAGAGGAGTGCAAGTTATTTTTATTTTACTAGGGGGATTGCGTCAGATAAAAAAGGGGCGGTCCAGGTAATTGAAAACCCTTTAATGACTTGCAAATGTGGTAACAAAAATGCCTCCCAGCACAACTGTCAATAAAACAAGACGACACATCAGGTCATGTGAAATTGTTATTTGACCATGAAGAGGGGTAAATGTACCACAACTATTACGTGCAAGCAATATAAGAGCACCCATCAATAAGCACTACAAGGCACAACAAAGTGCTTTTGTTGGGAACCTTAGACAATAAAAGGATTCTGCAGTGTAGTAAAAGAAATAATGCAGGATTTGGAAGGCACTTGCATCTGGGAGCAGAAGGAAAAAAACACTTAAAGAGATAAAACTGGTTACATAATAAAAGCTCTGTCATTTAGAATGTAAAAATCCTTCTAAAATGCCTGGATGGAGGCACAAAAGAACTTCATACTCTAAAGTGCATCCATAATATTTTTTTCATTTTGATAATGGACCCAGAGAGAATACATTGACTTATTATAAAATGCAATCTGATATGAGCTACATCCGTTGGAAGAAAAGGGTTTAAGGATTATATGCCATATACTGTAATTTGTTATTGAGGGTAATCCAAGCAGAAACACTGGGCCCCAATCCCTCGCCGCACCAGAATAAAGATCATTCTGCTGAAAACTAAAAACAAGTATTACAATGCGTCTTACTTTAAGCTAGCAACATTCCTATGTGTTATCCACTCTGCCCACAAAGAAATATCTTATCAAGTAGTCCATAATTGTGAGCTGAAGCTCCTGGACCCCAATGCAAAGTTACAGGGTTCCCACCGACCATTCAGAATTGTGGTGTCTTCTTGCAAGCTGGAGGTTTCTTTGAGTAAAGAAGGCCCAGAGCCTTTCATGCAACCACTACTACTGTCCTACACCCTGATAATGCGGCAAAAACTTAGTATTGTTCCCTGCCAATATGTTGCATTTTGAGAATTGCTATACAAAAATTTTTTACAAATGTTCTTCGGTCTAAGTTGTAAAGAAATTCTTTACCTCGGTTCATACTGTCTTATAGAATAAAAGTTATGCTAAAGACCATGATTTTATTAGTGTATTACTATTTCTCTCACTAGTGTGATGCCGTCATGACTGCAGCTAGCAAATGTGTAATGGGGGTTATGCCCCCCATACAATGAATGACCAATCAAGTAAACAGAGCAAAAATAACTAAAATGATGGGGTACACCATTTTTGGGCAAAATTTGCAACTCTTCTCTATGCTTTTCAGCCAAAAGTGCCAACAGAAGTGGATGTTGATTATTGGGAATGGACAACAACTTTAATTCAGATTTATTAACACTAAAGCCAGAAAATTGTGAAGATTTTCAGTTTTTAAGATGATCCAGAATTAATTTAATTTATGAAGAGGCAGAACTAGAGTTGAACATACAGTGGGGCAAAAAAGTATTTAGTCAGTCAGCAATAGTGCAAGTTCCACCACTTAAAAAGATGAGAGGCGTCTGTAATTTACATCATAGGTAGACCTCAACTATGGGAGACAAACTGAGAAAAAAAAAATCCAGAAAATCACATTGTCTGTTTTTTTAACATTTTATTTGCATATTATGGTGGAAAATAAGTATTTGGTCAGAAACAAAATTTCATCTCAATACTTTGTAATATATCCTTTGTTGGCAATGACAGAGGTCAAACGTTTTCTGTAAGTCTTCACAAGGTTGCCACACACTGTTGTTGGTATGTTGGCCCATTCCTCCATGCAGATCTCCTCTAGAGCAGTGATGTTTTTGGCTTTTTGCTTGGCAACACGGACTTTCAACTCCCTCCAAAGGTTTTCTAAAGGGTTGAGATCTGGAGACTGGCTAGGCCACTCCAGGACCTTGAAATGCTTCTTACGAAGCCACTCCTTCGTTGCCCTGGCGGTGTGCTTTGGATCATTGTCATGTTGAAAGACCCATCCACGTTTCATCTTCAATGCCCTTGCTGATGGAAGGAGGTTTGCACTCAAAATCTCACGATACATGGCCCCATTCATTCTTTCATGTACCCGGATCAGTCGTCCTGGCCCCTTTGCAGAGAAACAGCCCCAAAGCATGATGTTTCCACCACCATGCTTTACAGTATGTATGGTGTTTGATGGATGCAACTCAGTATTCTTTTTCCTCCAAACACGACAAGTTGTGTTTCTACCAAACAGTTCCAGTTTGGTTTCATCAGACCATAGGACATTCTCCCAAAACTCCTCTGCATCATCCAAATGCTCTCTAACAAACTTCAGACGGGCCCGGACATGTACTGGCTTAAGCAGTGGGACACGTCTGGCACTGCAGGATCTGAGTCCATGGTGGCGTAGTGTGTTACTTATGGTAGACCTTGTTACATTGGTCCCAGCTCTCTGCAGTTCATTCACTAGGTCCCCCCGCGTGGTTCTGGGATTTTTGCTCACCGTTCTTGTGATCATTCTGACCCCACGGGGTGGGATTTTGCGTGGAGCCCCAGATCGAGGGAGATTATCAGTGGTCTTGTATGTCTTCCATTTTCTAATTATTGCTCCCACTGTTGATTTCTTCACTCCAAGCTGGTTGGCTATTGCAGATTCAGTCTTCCCAGCCTGGTGCAGGGCTACAATTTTGTTTCTGGTGTCCTTTGACAGCTCTTTGGTCTTCACCATAGTGGAGTTTGGAGTCAGACTGTTTGAGGGTGTGCACAGGTGTCTTTTTATACTGATAACAAGTTTAAACAGGTGCCATTACTACAGGTAATGAGTGGAGGAAAGAGGAGACTCTTAACCCTGCTGTTCTGTTCGGTCTGGGGAGACCTATTTTGAACTTTGGTATTTTTTGGGGTGTTCAAGATGCGGTTCTGAAACTTGTGGTTGATTGACTTAAATGAGGATGGGTCGGTCGGCCACGGGTTTCAGAGCCGCATCTTGAATATTTTAAAGAATATTGAAGTTCAAAGTCGGTCATTTTTGACCAACAGAACAGCAGGGTTAAAGAAGAAGTTACAGGTCTGTGAGAGCCAGAAATCTTGATTGTTTGTTTCTGACCAAATACTTATTTTCCACCATAATATGCAAATAAAATGTTAAAAAAACAGACAATGTGATTTTCTGGATTTTTTTTTCTCAGTTTGTCTCCCATAGTTGAGGTCTACCTATGATGTAAATTACAGACGCCTCTCATCTTTTTAAGTGGTGGAACTTGCACTATTGCTGACTGACTAAATACTTTTTTGCCCCACTGTAGCTAGTCCATGGCCACCGGACCAAACCCCAGAGAACTTCCTCCTACTAGCCAATATTCCCAGAACCTCCGAGTATCAGGCCCTGCTCAGGGTCATACGTGGGTAACACAGCAATGATGAAGTCACACCAGGCCTACTAAATCACAAGAGGCTTCAACGAGAAGGACAGGTAGAATGTGGTCACATTAGCGTATAGCATCCGATTCGATATGCTAATGACACTCAGCTCAAACTCTGCTGTGAACGTAAGCCGAGTGTCAGTGCACAGTGCTCCGATCCTCCTGCATGAGAGAATCGCATCACTGGTTCAGAGGAGACTGAGAAAATGATTTCTCCATCTCCTCCATTGTTGGTGTCCACAGTAATCAGACTGCAATTGGATCACATTTAAGCGCAGTCCGATGTTTCATATGCACCCATAAACTTGTATGGATAAGTGTGATCTGATGACAAAGAAGAACACTGGTCCGAGCGCTATTTAATGCGTTATCGCATAGCACTCGGCCGTGGTATACACTTGTGTGACCCCTGCCCTAGGTAGAGTTTTGCAGGACTTTAGATCAGAAGCATCAGACTGCTGACATGGCCGTTGGGAGTTTTTATTTGCTCAACTCTTGGCAAAATCCTTTTAACATATTTGGCACAATTTAAACATTTTTTTTTAGACCAGAGTATGAAACCAGTGATAAAAATGTGGGTGATCCATCTAGTTTAATAACCCAGATATGCAAAATTTGGGTTTATGAAATTTGTTTCAAATCCAATGACTGATTCTTCAGTTTTGTTTTCTTATGCCCAGATTTAAGAAAAAAACAAAACACATTTTTAACCGCCACGTATGGATTTTGCACATAATGTGGGTGAAATTACATACAAGCGAGATGAACACAGAAAATGCTTTATTGTAGCCAAAAATGTACACAATATTATAAAAAAATGTAATGAACATCCATTTTGAAACTGTATTGGAAATTAATTATTCTGTATTTTCCTTTTCTCTTCAAAGCTTCTCTTGATACCTTTTTTCTTTTTATTAAAGAAGACTTGTGGATCTTCTCTATGAAGCATCCTGCAGTAGTCCCCACAACATGTTCACGTTCCAGCTTTCTGATATCCCGATGAAATCTCTTTGCACTTCGCTAACAGCACCAAGGTTTTCAGGAAAGTAGTCCAAATGGGTATGGAAAAAAATGTAACTTCAAATTCATCAGACAACCAATGTCTTTAAAACGTTTCAGCATGTTCTCCACAATAGACTTACATTTTGGACATTTGCTATTACCTAGAAATTTCTTCACAACTTCTTTTAAAAAAATCCCAAGCCCTTTTCTCATCGGTTTTCATTTTTGCCTCGGACACATCATCCTTTATGAGTTTCCAAAAATCCAGAACCCAAAAAAATGCCTTCCTTCAGTTTTGCTTCGGACGGTCCCTGAAACTTGGTACACAGGTACTTAAATGTCTCTCCTTCTTTCGGTAGAGCTTTCACAAACTGCTTCATCAGTCCAAGTTTAATGTGGAGTGGTGGCAGGAGAACTTTAGTGAGATCAACTAACCTTTCTATAATGATTTTCTTGAGTTCAGGTTGCAAAGATGTTCTCATCGGCTAACTTTTTTGGTTCCAGTGAGGAGTCCTATCCCGGCTGTCCCATTCACACAAAGAGCATGAGTACTTTGTGTACCCTCCTCGAGGAGCAAAGAGAGAACTTTCAGATCACCACATATTGACTATCCTTGATTCTCGTATTTACGTTTCCTGAGAATAAAGTAATGGCACCAAAATCATTCAAAGGTCATGCAAAGGAATCAAAGTATGGTGCAAGAAAAAACCTAAGGAGTCAGTGTTTGTGAAAAAAACTGTACGTGATGGGTTTGTTTTTTGTTTTTGTTTTTTTTTTTTTTTTAGATATTTTCTACCGAGTTCAGCGATCGAAAGTATATTAAAATCACCTCTTACTTTCAATTTTACCCTTACAGACCTGTGTAATAGTTACCAACCAGTGGAATTACAAAGCACACTGCTGCTTGTAGGTATATTGTCCTTAGATGATCTATACTTCGAGGAAGTACTACTTCCCAAATTGCATGGACTGAATATGAATAGAAAGTGTTTGCTAAGGAGGAACAAAGAGCAGGCATGTTACACAAGATACGAGGATTTGACTCTGGACAAGCAAATAATGCAAAATAATCAAGTCTAGTCTCCAATGCAGCATCTGAGGATTGCATAATACAAAGAAGCCTGACTACGACCATTGTATAGATTGTTTTTGTGAACATGTAGGTGTGAATTTCAGCCTGTGTACCATTTCTAGGCAGTAATTCACTATTTGTTCCATAAGATACCTCTTGAGACATTTGACCTTTACCTGGAGGAAGCTCATTTCCAAAACAGTTTTACACCTCCGAGCTGTCAAGTTGCTAAATAATTGTGTACGAAAAAATGCAGACTAGACAGCTCTTTGCAGCTAAAAGGTGGCAAAATCAAGTCCTGAACACAATTCTCAAGCTTTAATTGAATTAAAAATGCAACTAAAATGAAGTCCAATAAGAGTTGGTAATGTAATTCATGAAGACTTATGTAAAGGTGTCTGGGGAGAACACAAAGTAGTCATCATGGTGCCTGCCATTTCTGATAAACAGTAGATGCCCCATTTTAAAACTAGTGAAGTGTAACAGCCCTCATATAACCCCAAGAACCAGATTTTAAGAGTCTACACACTGTCTGACATTCAGCTGGAAAGGACATTTGGAAGAAGTCTCTAATGTCTCTGTAATGCTGTAGATAAGCCCCCGATGTATCCTCAAAGAGGAGAAAAAGAGGTTAGATTATACTTACCCAGGGGCGTTCACGCTGCGGTCCGGTCAAATGGGTGTCTCAGGTCCGCTCGATGCCTCCCATCTTCATTCCATGACGTCCTCTTCTGGTCTTCACACCGCGGCTCCGGCGCTGACGTACTTTTTCTGCCCTGTTGAGGGCAGAGCAAAGTACTGCAGTGCACAGGCGCCGGGCCTCTCTGACCTTTCCGATGCCTGCGCACTGCAGTACGTTGCTCTGCCCTCAACAGGGCAGACAAAGTACGCCTGCGCCGGAGCTGCGGCGTGAAGACCAGAAGAGGACGTCATGCAATAAAGATGGGAGGCGCTGTTCAGGACCTGAGACACCCATCGGAGCAGGACCCAACCCTCCCCCCCCCCGGTGAGTGTAATCTAACCTCTTTCTCTCCTCTTTCAGGTAACATTGGCGGCTTATCTACAGCATTACAGAATGCTGTAGATAAGCCCCTGATGATGGTGAGCTTACCTCACCATCGATTTTGGGGGTGACAGGTTCCCTTTAAATGTTTTATTGACTGTTTTAATGCAATAACCTATCTAGTTAAACCTGATAATTAACCATACGTTTCCTCAAAAATATTGTACTTGCTTTAACCCCTTAGTGACAGAGCCAATTTGGTACTTAATGACCGAGCCAATTTTTACAATTCTGACCACTGTCACTTTATGAGGTTATAACTCTGGAACGCTTTTACAGATCCCGCTGATTCAGAGACTGTTTTTTCATGACATATTGTACTTCATGTTAGTGGTAACATTTCTTCGATATTACTTGGGGTTATTAATGAAAAAACCGTAAATATGGTGAAAATGTTTAAAATTTTGCAATTTTCAAACTGCATTTTTATGCCCTTAAATCATAGAGATATGTCACGAAAAATAGTTAATAAATAACATTTCTTACATGTCTAATTTAGATCAGCACAATTTTGGAAACAAATTTTTTTTTGGTAGGGAGTTATAAGGGTTAAAAGTTGACCAGCAATTTCATTTTTACAACACCATTTTTTCTTAGGAACCACATCACATTTGAAGTCATTTTGAGGGATCTATATGATAGAAAATACCCAAGTGTGACACCATTCTAAAAACTACACTCCTCAAGGTGCTCAAAACCACATTCAAGAAGTTTATTAACCCTTTACGTGCTTCACAGGAACTGAAACAATGTGGAAGGAAAAAATGAACATTTAACTTTTTTTTGCAAACATTTTACTTCAGAACCATTTTTTATTTTTATTTTCACAAGTGTAAAAACAGAAATTTAACCATAAATTTTGTTGTGCAAATTCTCCTGAATACGCCGATACCCCATATGTGGGGGTAAACCACTGTTTGGGCGCACCACAGAGCTTGTAAGAGAAGGAGTGCCGTTTTACTTTTTCAATGTAGAATTGGCTGGAATTGAGATCGGACGCCATGTCGCGTTTGTAGAGCCCCTGATGTGCCTAAACAGTGGAAACCCCCCACAAGTGACCCCATTTTGGAAACTAGACCCCTTAATGAACTTATCTAGATGTGTGGTGAGCACTTTAAACCCCCACGTGCTTCACAGAAGTTTATAACGTAGAGCCGTGAAAATAAAAAAATCCTTTTTTTTCCCCCTCAAAATGATTTTTTAGCCTGCAATTTTTTATTTTCTCAAGGGTAACAGGAGACATTGGACCCCAAAATTTGTTGACCAGTTTGTCCTGAGTATGCTGATACCCCATATATGGGGGGGCACTGTTTGGGCCCCTATAGGGGCTCGGAAGGGAAAGAGCGTCGCTTGGAATTCAGACTTTGATGGGATGGTCTGCGGGAGTCATGTTGCATTTGCAGAGCTCCTGATGTGCCTAAGCAGTAGAAACCCCCCACAAGTGACCCCATTTTGGAAACTAGACCCCACAAAGAGCTTATCTAGATGTGTGGTGAGCACTATGAACCCCCAACTGCTTCACAGAAGGTTATAATGTAGAGCCATGAAAATAAAATAAAAAAATCAGATTTTTCCCACAAAAATGATCTTTTCACCCCCAAATTTTTACTTTCACAAGGGTAACAGGAGAAATTGGCCCCAAAATTTATTGTGCAATTTATGCTGAGTAGGCTGATATCCCATTTGTGGAGGGGACCACTGTTTGGGCGCATGGCAGAGCTCGGAAGGGAAGGAGCGCAGTTTTGGAACGCAGACTTTGATAGAATGGTCTGCGGGTGTTATGTTGCGTTTGCAGAGGCCCTGATGTACCTAAACAGTAGAAACCCTCCACAAGTGACCCCATTTTGGAAACTAGACCCCCCAAAGAACTTATCTAGATGTGTGGTGAGAACTTTGAATGCCCAAGTGCTTCACAGAAGTTTACAATGCAGAGTTGTGAAAGTAAAAAATATTTATTTTTTTCCACAAAAAAGATTTTTCAGCCCCAAGTTTTTATTTTCACAAGGGTAACAAGAGAAATTGGACCCCAAAAGTTGTAGTGCAATTTGTCCTGAGTATGCTGGTACCCCATGTGGGGGGGGGGGGACCACTGTTTGTGCGCACGGCAGAGCTCAGAAGGGAGGGAGCACTATATGATTTTTTGAGCGCACAATTGGCTGTCGTGTTTGGAGACCCCTGATGTACCTAAACAGTGGAATCCCCCCAATTCTAACTCCAACCCTAACCCCAACACACCCCTAACCCTAATCCCAACCCTAGCGATAATCACAACCCTAACCCCAAAACAACCCTAATCTAAACCCTAACCCTAATCAAAAACCTAAATCCAACACACCCCTAATCCTAATCTCAACCCTAACCTCAAACCTAACCCTAATCCCAATACACCCCTAACCCTGATCCCAAATGTAACCCTAATGCCAACCCTAACCCTAATACCAACCCTAATCCAAACCCTAATACCAACTCTAACCCTAACTTTAGCCGCAACCCTAGCCCTAACTTTAGCCTCAACCCTAACCCCAACCCTATCCCTAACCCTAGCTTTAGCCTCAGCCCTAACCTTAAATTTAGCCCCAACCCTAACCCTAGCCTTAACTTTAGCCCCAACCCTAACGCTAACCCTAGCCCTAAGGCTACTTTCACACTTGCGTTGCGTGGCATCCGGTTATGATCTGGTAGCCTTGGAGCAGCATGAGACGTAGTCTGGAGAAGGTGGTCCCTGTACTGACCGCAAACCCTGAACCTAGCAGCGCAACTAAAAGTAGCCGTGGGGGCTACCTAGCACTCCCTAGACCCCTCGACACAGCCTAAGATCTAACTACCCCTAAAGACAGAAACAGGAAACCTATCTTGCCTCAGAGAAAATCCCCAAAGGATAGATAGCCCCCCACAAATATTGACTGTGAGAGGAGAGGGAAAAAACATACGCAGAAATGAAATCAGATTTTAGCATAGGAGGCCATACTAGCTAAAAAGAAAGAATAGAACAGAGTACTATGCGGTCAGTATTAAAATACTAGAAAATATCCACCGCAGAAAATACGGATCACCACATCTGACTAAAGACATGGGGGGTATATCTGCATCTCCAGAGAAATAGCTAGGCTGCAAAAAATCCTTCACAGACCAAGCTGGACAAGACAAAAACATGAAAATGCACAGAACTATAAGGTCCACTGCAGGTGGACAGCAAAAACAAAGCCAGGACTTATCTTTGTAGAAAAACACAGCAAACTGGAGAGACCAGCAGGGAAGTGAATCCTTCAAGAACAATGGACAACTGGCACTGACCAAAGGATCCAGCAAAGCTATATACCCAAGTCAGTTTTGCAATTAGTAGATACACCTGTCCACTCCTGCAGTCCAGGCACAACTGCATTACCCTCTACAACCACCGGAGGGAGCCCAAAAGCTGAATTCACAACAGCATCCATCGCAATCTGTCATTTTGGACAAAAAACTGATCCTGCAAATGTGCCTGCAGGATGCGTTTTTTTGCCCATAGACTTGTATTGCCGACGGATCGCGACAGATGGCCACACGTCGCGTCCGTCATGCACTGGATCCGTTGTGTTTTGGAGGACCGTCGTCACAAAAAACGTTCAATGTAACTTTTTTTGTACGTCGCCTCCGCCATTTCCAACCACGCATGCGCGACCGTAACTCTGTCCCCTCCTCCCCGGGGGCATAGCCTAACCCTAGCCCTAAATTTAGCCCCAACCCTAACCCTAAATTTAGCCCCAGCCCTAACCCTAGCTTTAGTCCAACTCCTCTAGCTGCTGGCCGGCAGACCATGGCGGGCGCATTGCGCATGCGCCCGCCATTTTCTTACCGGATGAAGAAGCCGGCGGCCAGGAGGAGATGCTGGAGGACCCAGGGACACCAGTAAGTATAACAGGGTCCCCGAATCCTCCTATTTCTCTGTCCTTTGTTGTGCGATCACATCAGAGGACAGAGAATTACATCGCTTTATTTTTTTCATTTTGCGGCCGCCGGTAAACAGTTTATTACCGGCGATCGCAAAACAGGGGTCGGTAAAAACCGACCGCGATCATCTTCTTTGGGGTCTCGGCTACTCTACATAGAAGGCTCAGAGGGCACCAGAGCGAAAGCAGACGAGAGGGTCATTAAAGCATATACTGCAATGGTTAAACAGTAAAGCCCTTGTTAAGTACCCAGTAACTAAACAATGAATTAATGAACGTATTCATAGATACAAAGTGTAAGAGACACCCCGACCCATTCATTTATACAACCATATACTACATGCAGGTATATGACACTTGGCTGCCGCTCACAGAAGAGCTGGAGCCGAGGGTCATTAGCATCTCTGAAGTAATGGAATTGAAGAGAAAATCCAGCTCAGAAAGTATTAAAGATAAAAAAAAAAAATTATTCCAAAAATTTTTAAAAATGGAAACACTGCATGTCAAAATCAGCAAAAAGCAAATTTACAGAGGACATCCATGTAAATAGTTGCTTTACATGCAGTAAATCATCTAAAAAAGTATAGTCCTTACTCATATGATGTGCAATCATTTATCATTTCAGTTTTATCATTTTTGTTGTCACACAATTATTTCACATTTGAAAACAAATGTTTTTTTACAGAATAATGTAGTTTCCATGGGAGCTAAATTCACACCATCGGTAGCCAACCTGGTGATGTTGTGGTGGGAAGAACAATACATTTTTTGAGGTGATAATGATAACCCTTTTTTTGAGCATATAAAATGGTTTTCTAGGTATATTGATGATTTACTATTAATTTGGAATGGGGATCAAGACTCCATTATACATTTTCTATTTTATTTGAATAATAATTTGTTTAATCATAAATTCACTCATTTTTTGGGATAATCACTCCATACATTTTTTGGACTTAGTTCTCACAGGACTACCTCATAAAACCATTCAAAGCCATACCTATCGTAAACGAACCGCAGGTAATACTATTCTTCATGCTAAAAGTTTCCACCCCACCCATAACATTCATTCAATACCTGTTGGTGAAGCTCTCAGAGCTAGGAGAAATTCTAGCAACGATTTGGCATTCAAACAAGAAAAATCTGTCATTAAAAAACGTCTCGCGAACAGAAATTACCCAAATTGGTCTGTGGAACGTGTGTTTAAAATAGCAGATGACAGATCTAGATCAGATCTTATTCAGTCTGTTTATTCACAAAGAACTGAAAATAGCTTGAGTAAAACTTCTGCTGATACACCAGTGTTAGTGCTTACTTATAGCACACATTTCAAATCTATTTCTGATATTATAACACGCAATTTAAACATTTTGAGAGATGATCAAACGATGGATACAATCCTCCAAAATGGGATTCGTATAGTCTCCAGACGTGCCCCCACATTTGGTAATATTCTCTCAACTAGTTTTTAACATTCCAGTACTACTACAAATTCTTCTAATTGGCTGTCCGTAAAAGGTTTTTTCAAATGCAGTACGCATCCCTGTAAAACTTGTATATATACAAAAAAAACTGCAATATTTTCTAGTTCCGATCACCAAAAATTTTTTTCTATCAAAAGCTTTATAAATTGTAATTAAGACTATGTGGTTTATATTATTGAATGCATTGATTGTCATCTGTTATATGTAGATTTTGTGAACATTTAAATGACATAGTGCAACCCACCCTACGTCACACTTCCAATGCATCACATCCCTTTATTAATACACAACAGACAAACCACACATTTAAAAATATATGCAATTGAACAAATTCATAAGGACATACGAGGTGGTGATAAAGAAAAAAAGTTGCGAGACAGAGAAGCTTTCTGGATTTATTTATTAAATACACGCACACCTATGGGCTTAAATCTTAGAAAACAAACTATGTTGCATTACTGATTATTATTATTTTTTGTCCAGGTCATAATTTTGATTTCATGTGTTAATTGTATTTAATTATTATTTATATATATATATATATATATATATATATATATATATATATATATATATATATATCTATCTATCTATCTCTCTCTCTATATATATATATATATACATACATATATTTATTTATTTTTCCATTATATATTTTGTGATTATATACATGTATGAATGTTCCTTTGTGATCTAAACTTCTGCCTCATAGATTGAAAGACTTTGCGTCAAGTGTGGAACATTTCTAATCATGTCACAAGCAGTATCTTGATCACCTGCTACACTTCACCTGGCAAAGAATGTTTTTATACACGAACTTCTCATCTGGATCACTTGCTGTGGACTAAGAACACAGAGTGTTCGAAACGCGTTTAGCTATTTCATGGATGTCCCTCTGTAAATTTGCTTTTCGCTGATTTTTTTGCTACATTTTTTAACATTTTTGGAATTTTTTTTTATTTTTTATCTTTAATACTTTCTGAGCTGGATTTTCTCTTCAATTCCATTTCTTCAGGAGTGCTGGGGCAGCAGCTCTTTCCGTGCTCGGATCCTACAAGGACTATGAGGAAATGTTTTCCTGAAGGGTGAGCTGAAATTGTTTTTTTTTTGTTTCTCATTAGCATCTCGCATCGGATGCCATACGCTAGTGTGATGATTCCAGCCTAAAAGTAAAGTGCACAATAAATACAAAGCTAAATGTTATCACGTGACTGTAATACAAACTCAGGTCAACAGGTGGCGCTTATCCAGATCTTAGGAGAACGGTCTCAAAATATTAATTTAGATTTATTCCCATATTTTTTTTAAGTGGAGTCATAACCACTTATTTGGAAGAAGAGATAAATACGGCCGTCTAATTTAGGGATTGTGTCCTGTACTGTATTAAGCAGTAAATCATTAGTATGGCACCACGATCTCTGACATATAAAAAAGCAGGCCGGCTTATTCTCGGATACCTCACTTTGCTACATCGTAGGTTCCTTCACACAATCTTACTTTTTTTACATTTTATAAAAGTTTTTGTGGAATGAGTGTAATTTGGTACCAGCGGTGTCTTGGCATTTTCCAAGTGTTGTAACAAAACAATCATACACAATATATGCTTTGTTAAAGGCCTCGTTCACACGTCCGTGCTCCATGAAAGAATGGATCCGGTGTCAGCAGGGATTTGGATCAGTGTGTGCCTTTACCATCAGTCTCATTCTCGACTATATAAATATATAAATTACAAAGCTTCTCCTATCCTTTGCAATGTTACAGACGGCACCCACGAGCTGTATGTGCTTTTCACAGACCTATAGACTTGCATTGGCATTTGTGTGGCTGAGGCCTGAAAAAAAAAAAATCCACTGTACCAAAATATCATCAAGATATATTTCAGCACAATATTAAAAAGTAACATCTTACAGGAAAAAAAAAAATCAGATAAAAACACGATGAAAAAGTGCCCCCCCAAAAAAGTGAGTGGGGTAGTTCAGATGAATGCCGTTACGCCTGTTGCTAACATATAAAAAATATTAGCATACACAACTTTTTTCCATTTTTTTCACATCAGAATCACTGATACGCAATGGAATTAATTATGTTGTCAAAATCATATGCACAACATAACATACAGATGAAAAATAATATACACTTTCTAGGTGAAAAACGGACAATTTTCATATGATCTCTGAAATTAGGTTTTTTGGCTTCTTTCACACACAGATCTTCTTGCTGCACTTATTTGGGTTATAAAGAAAAGCTCTATGAATTTCATACAAACAATCTTTTGGTCAGTTTTTTAATCCCATGGGTAAAAGCCACATGTGGAAAAAATAAGCCATGAGTCAGAAAGAAAAAAAAAATAGCTTTTTTTCCCCTCAAAAAGAGGACAATTTTTGTGGTTCTATTTCCAAATAAAATACAGCATGCTCTGAGGGTGGCGCTTTCTTATTAACTTCTCTATAGGAAAAAATATGCATCAAAAACCACAACAAACAAACAAAAAAGACTTTAAATTAGGCAATATTTTACCAACCAGAAAAGCATTAAGCTACTTACCGGTAGCAGCACTTTTCGGAGGCCCATGAAAGCACCATGAGAGAGGGGATCCGCCCTTCAGGAACAGGAAACCTACACATACAAAAGGGCGGCACCTCTCCCACGTATCAGTTGTATTTTTGTATTTCAGAGCCTGAGAGGACTACCGCGGTTAGTAGCACTAAAATAAATATATATATATATATATATATATATATATATATATATATATATATATATATATATATATATATATATACATACACATATATATATACACACACATTCACACACATATATACATACACACACGTACACATGTACATACATACACTCACAAAATCATATAAAATCTTATATAATCTGCAAGCCAGATATCACACGTGAAAGAGCTATATATTTTTTTTTTACTTAAGGAAATGCAAGCCCCACGTGAAAAGGGAGGGAACTAAGGGTGCTGTCATGGGCCTCCGAAAAATGCTGCAGCCGGTAAGTAGCTTAATGCTTTATTCGGACTCCCATGAGAGCACCATGAGAGATTTACAGAGATCTAAGCTACCTTAGGGAGGGACTATAGCCTGCAGCACCCTTAACCCCATTGTTGAAATCTGAGGAGCACCCCAAGTCCAACCGATAGTGTTTATAAAAGGTGGAAGGGGATGGCCATGTGGCCGCCTTACATATTTGTTCGATTGATACTCCAGATCTTTCTGCCCAGGATGATGCCATGGCCCTGGTGGAATGCTCCCTCAGATTCTGCGGAGCCGGACCCCCACCTGCTGAATAAGCCAGAGAGATAGCCTCCCTAATCCATCTAGCTATACCCTTTCCTAGGACCTTGAAAGGATAAGAATAGTGCATTCTCTCTCTTCCAGCGTGTGTGACTCCGATTCAGCGATGTCTTCACTGGTAACCAGGGTAAACATCGGGTTACTAAGCGCAGGGCCGCGCTTAGTAACCTGATGTTTACCCTGGTTACCAGCGTAAAAGTAAAAAACAAACAAACACTACATACTTACCTTCCGCTGTCTGTCCTCCGGCACTGTGCTTCTCTGCACTGTGTAAGCACAGCGGCCGGAAAGCAGAGCACAGCGGTGACGTCACCGCTGTGCTTTCCGGCCGCTGTGCTTACACAGTGCAGAGAAGCACAGCGCCGGAAGACAGACAGCGGAAGGTAAGTATGTAGTGTTTGTTTGTTTTTTACTTTTACGCTGGTAACCAGGGTAAACATCGGGTTACTAAGCGCAGGGCCGCGCTTAGTAACCCGATGTTTACCCTGGTTACCAGGGGATCGGCATCGTTGGTCGCTGGAGAGCTGTGTGTGTGACAGCTCTCCAGCGACCAAACAGCGATGCTGCAGCAATCGGGATCGTTGTCTGGATCGCTGCAGCGTCGCTAAATGTGAAGGTACCCTTAGAAGGATTAGGGAGAAATGATGGTTGAACTATTTCCTGAGACCTGTGGAAATGGGATGCTACTTTCGGCAAGTAAGCTGGGTCTGGTCTGAGGATAACCCTATCCTGCAAGAATTCTGTATAAGGGGGAAGCCTGGAAAGTGCCTGGATGTCTCCTACTCTACGTGCAGATGTTATCACGACCAGGAAAGCTATTTTAAGGGATAGCATCTTTATTGAGGCTGATTGTAGGGGTTCGAAGGGTTCTTTTGTCAAAGATGAAAGGACTAGATTAAGATCCCACGGAACCAACATACTCATATGTATGGGTCTAGCTCTACCAACAGCCTTAATAAACCTCGAAACCCAATAATTGTTGGCAATATTACAAGAGAACAGGGCTCCCAGGGCTGTGACCTGTACTTTAAGAGTACTTGTTTAAAGATTTAATTCCAATCCCTTCTGCAGAAATTCTAAGATCTGGCGTATCAGCACGCCCTCTTTTATGTCAAAGTCTAATATGGCCAGGAACTTCTTCCAAGTTCTAGAGTAGATCTTAGTTGTGATCTGTTTTCTAGTATATAATACAAATTCAGGGTGCACTCTAGCCGTAAGTCAAACAAGAAAAAGAGGGGAGGGTGCAAGGCCAAGTCCACTATATTATAGCACAAAAAAGGAAGAGAAAAGAATGGACTAAAACAGGCCTGCACAACCATATAGCAAAGTAACAAAACATGTTTATTGAACACCACAAAAAACACATAAAAACACTTAAAATACACCAATGTGTAAAAACATCCCAAAATATCCTGGAAAATAAGCAGCAATATACACACAGTATATACCATCAGACCATCCTAGATGTATAATCATATATGCTGGAAAACCTAGGTGTGCAGGGCCGCGCTTAGTAACCCGATATTTACCCTGGTTACCATTGTAAATGTAAAAAAAAAACCAAAACACTACATACTTACATTCCGGTGTCTGTTGCGTCCCCCGGCGTCCGCTTCCCTGCACTCCTCCTGCATCCTGTGTCAGCGCCGGCCGGCCGTAAAGCAGAGCACAGCGGTGACATCACCGCTCTGCTTTACGGCCGGTCCTTACACAGCGGACGCCGGGGACGTGACAGGCACCGGAATGTGAGTATGTGTTTTTTTTTTACATTTACAAATGGTAACCAGGGTAAACATCGGGTTACTAAGCGCGGCCCAGCGCTTAGTAACCCGATGTTTACCCTGGTTACCCGGGGACTTCGGCATCGTTGGTCGCTGGAGAGCTGTCTGTGTGACAGCTCTCCAGCAACCACACAAGGACTTTCCAACGATCACGGCCAGGTCGTATCACTGGTCGTGATCGTTGGAAAGTTGTTGAGTGTGACGGTACCTTTAGGGTATTGCGGCTGAGAAAGTCTGCATTTACATTTTCTTTTCCTCTGATGTGGAGCGCAGTGAAAGATTGAAAATGTGTCTCTGCTGTCTGGAAAAGGCGATCTGCCACCTGCATCAGAGCCTCGGAACGTGTTCCACCTTGATGATTTACATAGGCCACCGCCACCTGGTTGTCGAAAAGGATCCTGACGTGGTGACCCTGTAGATATATGAGTTGTTTTAACCAATAACTCAACGGCCATTAACTCCCTCTGGTTGGATGAAGCCATTGTGAGGGAGTCCCACTGTTCCTGAACCACAATGTCACCCATGTGGGCCCCCCACCCCGAGGGGCTAGCATCTGTGGTTATCACGCGAGTTATATCTGTTACCCAAGGACCACCTGCAGCTAATTTATCCCTGTCTAGCCACCATCTAAGCAACATAAGGGTTAATGGGCTCAATGTTATCTTTTCATGTAAGGACCCTCCCAAGGCCCTATCATTAAGCAAAACATCTTTTTGAAGGGGTCTAGTGTGAAGCTGAGCCCACTTGACAGCCAGAATATATGATGTCAGGGACCCTAAGAGGGTCATGGCCTGTCTAAAGGTACCTTCACACACAACGATGCATTTGCATTTTGTGACGTAGCAACGATATCGTTAATGAAATCGTTATGTGTGACAGCGACCAACGATCAGGCCCCTGCTGGGAGATCGTTGGTCGCTGAACAAAGTCCAGAACTTTATTTCGTCGCTGGACTCCCTGCTGACATCGCTGGATCGGCGTGTGTGACACCGATCCAGCGATGTCTTCACTGGTAACCAGGGTAAACATCGGGTAACTAAGCGCAGGGCCGCGCTTAGTAACCCGATGTTTACCCTGGTTACCATCCTAAAAGTAAAAAAACAAACAGTACATACTTACCTACCGCTGTCTGTCCTCCAGCGCTGTGCTCTGCACTCCTCCTGCACTGGCTGTGAGCGTCGGTCAGCCGGAAAGCAGAGCGGTGACGTCACCGCTCTGCTTTCCAGCCGCTGTGCTCACACAGACAGTACAGGAGGAGTGCAGAGCACAGCGCTGGAGGACAGACAGCGGTAGGTAAGTATGTAGTGTTTGTTTTTTTACTTTTAGGATGGTAACCAGGGTAAACATCGGGTTACTAAGCGCGGCCCTGCGCTTAGTTACCCGATGTTTACCCTGGTTACCGGCATCGTTGGTTGCTGGAGAGCGGTCTGTGTGACAGCTCTCCAGCGACCAAACAGCGACGCTGCAGCGATTCGGATCGTTGTCGGTATCGCTGCAGCGTCGCTTAATGTGAAGGGGCCTTAAGGGTCATGGTGGGTTTATTAATTGCTTTTAACACCTGATGCTGAATCTGAATTAACTTATCTGGGGGAAGACAGCACTGCTGGGTAGCTGAATCCAACAGCAGACCCAGGAACCTCTGAACTTTTAGGGGCTGTAGCCGAGATTTCTCATAATTTATTATCCAGCCTAAATGTTCTAGCTTCCTCCTAGCCACCTCCAATTGTGATAGGCAATGATCCGCTGAATTCCCCACTATGAGAAAATTATCAAAGTATGGAACAATGAGACTATTGGATTCTCGTAAATGTGCCATAACCTCCGCAACTATTTTTGTAAATACTCTGGGAGCAGCTGATATCCCAAAGGGTAGTGCCGTATATTGAAAGTGGCGAACTATTCCCCCCATGAAAACCGCCACCCTTAACAATTGTTGGGAATCCGCATGGATAGGTACATGATAATATGCATCTTTTAAATCCACTACTACCATGAAACAGTCTTTAAACAGCATTTTTATTGTTGAACTAATAGATTCCATTTTAAAGGTAAGTTTGACCAGAAAACTATTAAGGGACCTAAGGTCTGTCCTCCATAGTACACGCCTGCGCAAGGCAAGATTGCCTTGTGCAGGCATGTACTACGGAGGACATAGAATGAACTTCAATCCAATATTGCAGCCAGCATGCAGCCAGCGGGTAAGGAAAGGGTGAATCAAAAACCCCAAAACCCCTCCCCTATGGCTGAAAATTGTTCCCTCCAAATTCAGGTGACAGTCCCTTTAAGAGACTGCTTAACTTCTGCCCTGATCATCTCCTTCAGGCTTGCTGCCATATTAGTAGATTCTTCCGCTACCTGAGGGAGTATAGTAAGGCAATGTAGTCTTTCTAGACTTAGTGCCACTCCACCCCCACCCTACCTGAGACCTCACTGTCTGGTGGATACAGGGGGCATATAGGTTTTTTTTAGCATGAATCTGGTAAGAGGACTCCACAGATGGCGCATTCCTTGTATTTAGCCTTACCGATGCACTTCTTCCCCTAAAATAAATAATTTGAGGGGGACTGCGTCACTGAGTGAACTTTCTTGTAGATCACTTACCAGTGGCTGCAGAAAAAAAAAAAAAAAAAAAGATACCGGAATACGAGGGGGGTATTTTCTGAATGATGCGTCTGATCCTTGCTTGGAGGAGCTTTTACGACCGGAATCGTCACTTCTCCTGACATGGTCCTTGGCTTTGGGCTTCTGACGAATCTCCCCTGGCAGCAGGGCCTGCTGCTCATGGTCACTCTCCATCCTCACACCTTGAGGCCAGAAGAAAGTGTCCGGGTCTGGAGCCTGCTTAAATCCCCTCCTCCGGTTCAGCAGAATGCTCGGCGCTGCCCCCGATTCGCTGTCCGCCCCCCAGGTGAAGGTGACCGTTAGGAAGCCCGTGCTTTGCTCGGCGTGCAATTATCGGTGGGTGCCGCCATCATGGAGTCACCGCGCATGCGCGGCAACCCCTAACCCAGGAACACGCCGGCTCCACCCCTAGACGTCACCGCGGCCCCCAGCGCTTCCTGTCAGCGCCTAGAGCAGCGCGGAATGCCCGGACAGCCAGTGATGTCCCGGACAGCATCCCCCCGGAACCGATAGCCTCCAGCACCACCATATACCCCAGGGACATAAAGAGGGGCACATACTCACCAGGCGCCGGCTGGAGACGGAAAGACTGCTGCCCACCACTCCCTGCTGCGAGCATCACCAACGTGCAGCCCTGCCAGGACCACTGTGATGCCTCCAGGAACTCCACACCGGCTGAGGTAGGAGACCCCCTCGCTACCAGAGTCGGTCGGTCGGCCTGGGATTCCTCTTCTGTAGGATCCAGTCCTTATAGGAACAGGAAACCAACTGTTACGCGGGAGAGGTGCCGCCCTTTTGTATCTGTAGGTTTCCTGTTCCTGAAGGGCGGATCCCCTCTCTCGTGGTGCTGTCATGGGAGTCCGAATAAAAAAAAAATAAAAAAAATATGCAAAGGAAACCTTACAGGGTTTTCTATGTAAGATATACAGTACATGCAGAGGTGCGTTTACCAAATGTCAGAGAAAGAAATAGTTCTGCTTAGAAAATGAAAAAGTTGGAGTCTTTGCGCTTCAAAAATACTAAATATTTTATTGATACACCACATTCAGAATAGAAAACTACGTAAAAATGGGATATAAAATCTGAGAAAGTGTCTAGTGCCACAGTATCAAACAGTCTGATGATCCGGAGCCACAAAAGTAATAAGCAATAATCATCATAACATAGTAATTTAAACAAAACGACCGTGAACCTTTATGGGTGAAAGTTGGATACATATATTGCCTCTGACACACTATGAGATAATAGTTGTGACTTCATAGTCTTAAAAACATAGTGAGCAGGTATCTAGCAAATAAATATTACATAGGCATATTGGTAGAAAGTAGCATACCAAAATAAAGGCACCAGGAGAGCAGCCCCAGAGTCCCTGACGATCGTTTCGCGTGTTCACATGTTATGCTTCATCGTGGAGGATGGTGTTGATTACCCCAATAGGCTCTTATATCGCCCAAGTAACCGATCATATGACCGCAATAGAGTCCAATGGATGCATGTGCATTACCCCGCCCCCATACTATCACCACTGATGTCAGGTATGATGCGCGGGAGTGTGGAAGAATCGCCATGGCTCCCAGTCATGTGCATCTACCACAGAGACATCGCGGAATGGGAGGCACGCTGGGTAGGAGAGTGCATGCTGATGTCATCGGACATCGGTAAAAGGTTAAAACAAATGGCCTACAATGGTAGAAGTGAATATCGACAGATGGGGTACAGGTGTTACCAAACATCGTGATTAAAAATACCTACAAATATACCCAATATACATATGACTATATATATATATATATATATATATATATATATATATATATATATATATATATATATATATATATATATATATATATATATATATACACTATATATTTCGGCATTCATAGAAAAAAAAGAGGTGATCAATATTCTCAAATTCAAAAACTAATTTTCACCAGTGATGTGATAGTCGATGTTGTTTACACCATATTCCCCCATTGTGACCAACTTCAGAGAGGCACTTATTTCCAAATGACAAAACATAAGGTGACTGTCAGAAGAAGAAAAGTGAATGAAAATTCTGAATAGACAATTAAAATCAAAAACAAATAATAGATGAATAAAAAGAGGAAACAAGGTCCCATATATATAGGAAAGGGAATAAGGGGAGGGAATGGTGGATATCTACAGGAAAGGCGCAAAGCTAATTGTTTCATTAAGTCCATGAGGGACCATAGTCCCTAAAATAGTAATCCATCACGTTTCTCTTTGGGGCAATATTTTATTAAGATTGCCCCCTCTAATGCCCACATGTACCACATAATTACCCCGTACTAAGAGGAATTTCACATTACATTCATGACAGACCATAGTAGTGTCTTTAGAGTGGAGGCATCGATCACCGTCCTCGCTGCGCCCATGTCTCTCACATGCTCCCTAGTTCAAATTCTCAGTTCTCTTGAATATGCATCAAAAACAACACAAAAAAAGTCCTTAAATTATGCCACTTTGTACCAACTGGAAAAAAAACCTGTGCAAAGGAAAGTTACAGGGTTTTCTATGTAAGATATACAGTATATGCAGAGGTGCATTTACCAAATGTCAGAGAGAAATAGTTCTGTAGCAGCTGCAGATCCACAAGTTCTCAGGTCAATAGTTCTGCAGTAAAACCGGACTGTGTTAATAACAATCTAAGCAGAGCACATATATAGTAGGGTATGGCCAACGTGAGGTAGGGAAGTAGGCCATTAGTTTCTAGCACAAGACTGCTAAATTTAGGCATGGATCTAATGGAACACAAAATCTGCACAGCTGCAGGATACATCTGTCTTTACTTCACAGATTGAAAAGGAAGCAAATTGCGGATTTGGCCTAGTTATTGTCATGTGTGCAGCGTGCGCCAATATCCCCTGAGGCATTTCCTTTGTCTGTATGGAAGCCAATGCTGCTAAAAGCTGGGTAGGTAGAAAGGCCACTGGCTGTGCTGGTTTGGCCGTCATGTTTTCTAGATTTCCACACATTATGGACTTCACAATAAGGGCTAGGACATGTGTAGATGCTGCCGTCCTTTCTGAAGAGGATTCCCGTACGGCTGCATTCACACCTTTGCTCTCCAGTCCGAGCACGAACCATGATGCAAGGATTAGCTGTGGATCTCCTGACCGGTACTCAGCAGTCTATCAGGAGATCTGCGGACGCTCCACTCACCGTGGTCCATACTCCAATTATAAAACACGTGGGAATCTGGACACCTTAAATGCCAAAATTCCCAGACATTTTAATCCTGCTTTTCATTTTACATAGAAAACAGAAATTCATAAATATACCATTGACATCCAATTTGCTTCACAACAATGTCCAGGCACGGCTGTGAGGCTGTCAGGAGACCTGAACTTGCATTCTGTCGACAGATTTAACCGAAATAGGTCATTAGAAATTTACCTATTGTTTAAATCAGACTTTAAATGTAACTTTTATACATTTTTTGGCAACTTTGTTCATCAATATTACAATCTGTATTAAAAACAAAACAGAAATCTTGCAATTTTCACACTAGCCAATAGGGCTTTTTTAGATTTTCAGTTTCAGAAAATTCACACGTACATTAGCCACAACGGCCAGATTCTGTCTCCATTTTTTATATTGAAGCGTTTAATGAGCATGTGCAAAAGTCATTATGAAAGGAGGTGGAGCGGGGTCAGCTGTGACATCGCATGTTGTGATTGGTGAATCCTGTGTTATCAGTGGTGTATAAAGGTGTCATTGCAATCCTACATCTGATAATAATGAAACTGCTGAAAACTGTACAATTGTGTAAATGTTGCAAGATTCAAACATGACTGTGGCTCTGCATAAGTAATACCCAGTGATAAAGGAAGAACATGTGACTAGACTTCAAGAAGTGTTCATTTACCGGTAAAAAAAATGTTAGATCTACAGAAAGCAAACTATAAAAATATACATAAAAACACAAACAAACATTCTGAAAGAGATGAAGTGATGGCAAATGGAAGCATGCTGCAATTCCATGTCAACTCACCATTGTATGAGCAACAAGCTTTAGACTCATCAGGAAGTGACCTCATTGCCATTTCCCTTTGCACATCCTGAGAAACCACATCTCATAGGTAACAAAACAGATCGGACAGCAAAAAGGGAGCGGGAATCTCCATGTATATACATTAGAGCTAAACAAAAGTCTAGCTATACTAAGTAGATGGATATATTGACCAACAAGCATTATAGCGGTTCTTTATTGCCAACTCTGTTACAAATACACCAGCAACACATGACAGTGATGTACAAGGATAGGAGGAAAGTGGCTGTGTTCACACAAGTCCTATGAGTGGAATCAGTGTTAGTCTATGGGGCGGTGTACATGTTCAAATTTTTTCAACTGAATGGTCCGGGGTAAAAAAAAAAAAAATGATATCAGCGACATGTCCGGTTTTGGTCCAAGTGTAGGAACAAAAATCGGCAATGCATCTATGGATTGGTGGAAAACATTGGACTGCACAAGGATTACATCTGAGTGTGGTCCGATTTTCACAAACTGACTTAATGGACAATGGGGGAGAAACTTTTTTTCTCTCCACCTCTGAGAAAAACTGATCCCACTCCGATCAAATTTATCGTAATCTGATCAGAAAAACTGGATTGTTTTTCTTTGACAGAGGGAAAATGTGTGTGCATCGACTCTTATACAGAGGTTCATTTCAAGTCCTCATACTGAAACCAAAGATCAAATGAGATTTAAAGGGTCTGCAATTTGCAATGCATTCCTGTTAAAGCGGAATTCCCATCACAAGAAGATTAGGCATAATAGTCAAATACGTTTTGGTGTCCTTACGGTCTTCTCCATCCACAGCAATGCTTCCGATCACCCACTATATAATGCACTGCATGATAGCATCACTCAAGCGAAGGGAGATCCCGGAGGACTGGTGGGAGCCCTGGTGTTTAGACCTTCTTGGATCAAGAAAAGATGGCTATATTCTGATAGGTCATCACCTCTTGTGATGAGAATGCCCCTATAATGCCTCTCATTACAGTGCTCTGATGTGACCCCAATGACTTGTACCATTCATGTGTCGATCCATATCATCAGCTGAACCAGGCTAGAAGTATAATTCAAGCACAAATGGATAAAATGGAAAACACCATTTACCGTTTGTATAAAGGACCTCGTCCAGATACAATCTATAGTAATTATTCCTTAAACGTCTTCAGAGTCATCCAAAACCCTTTTGTCACAGTGAGCACAAGAACCACTTGGGGGATGTCAGCAAGATTTTATAAAACAGTACACGGATATAGTAACCCAACATTATGTCAGACTGGAAACAATAGCACATACATTTATTTTAGAACAGGAACAAAAATAAAAAAAGTAGACAATAACAAGCGGACTCTGGACTGCAATTACAAGCACAATTTAGAAAAATGAAAATTAGTATCTGATAAGCTGCCAAGTATTTTGGCAAAATTCCTGGTGGATCCCTGGGGGCTTCTCCCTGCCCGCTCTCCTGGAGTGGTGGATCTTACCCTCCAAGCATGTATATGGCGAGACCTGTCACTACAGGGCACCAGTGGCTCACTTTCAGGGTATGTGTGCACGCAGTCTTGTTGACGCCAGTGCACCTGCATAGCTTTTGAAGCAGGATATACTTTAGAGAAATTTTTTGCAACGTGTTCTTTGAGGTCTTTCCTGTCGCTTTTCCTGCGGCTTTGCTTTTTTTTTAAAACATTTTTTTAATATAAAATAATAATGGCCTCCAAGCTTTAAGCAGTTAAAAGAAGATAAAAAAGGAACAGTCATATTGACATTGTCCTACACAACTTCATTCTTTTTAACATTTATTGAGCACTTTTTCAGGTGGGTTCCAAGCAGAATCCTCCTTAAAAAAAAAAAAAATAAATCAGAGTGAAATTACCCTCTTGGAGATCTGCTGTCAGTGAAGACATGTTAAATAAATTTCTGTAATATATTATATAATTAAAACAGAACTATGGTGTACTGACCCTGATCTCCACATAGCCATCACTTGGATTATTACATTGTGAAGCCAATTACACTGACCGATGCTATCTGTTCTTGCCATCTTCCGGTTTATCTGCTGGGTGTAGAAATGTCTGCATAGTTAGTGAAGCTACAAGCCTCGCCAAAAGATACATCCTTTGCTGCCGGAAATTTATGCAATCTGTCACACTTTCCAACAAGATTTTTTTCCCTGTGTTGCTAAGCCTATCATAATTAAAAGTGAACCTGCTGGTAAGAGTGCTTTCACATTGCGCTTTTGTTCACATTCGTTGGTCCTTTTGGGACTTGCGTCCGAACCCCTCTCACAAAATGGGATTCGTACATATGTGCTGATGGAGCCACAGACTATAATTATGCTGACGGTGCATTCTGTCGTGCATCATTTTCGGGCGTGTACGCCTACTGGCGATGGACACCAGGACACATTCTACTACGTCTAGAAATGGACAACCCCTTTAAATGCATAGATTGTATGGGAAAATAAAAAATCAATGAAAGTTGGACCTAATTCTAAGCAGAAATGTAGGAAGAGAATGAACACAAAAGTTAAATTAGTCAGATGTAGTGCTAAATCTGTGTAAAAAGATATGTTTTTAGGGCACAATTAAAAGGAGGACACTGGTAATTAACCAGATTGTTTGTGTTAGTGTTTTTGTTTTTTAAATCGAAAGCCTGGGTTCGTGTCTAAACCAGAGTGCGCTTAAAAAGTGACTAAGTGCCACAAAAAAGTGCACTAGGATGTTGGTCATCTTGAAACCCTCTCCAAAGAGGAGAAGAGTCCCCCAAACCACTCCCCATCCCTCCTAGCCATAAGGCCACAGTGAGGGACAAGGACAAATAGCCTCCTCCAGATAAGGCCAGAGGAGACCCAATCTTACCCCCAGCATCTGCCCGAGTTCTCACCCAAGCAAGACCGTGGGAGCCTAAGACTGTGCTCCCCTCCCGGAAGAGAGGAGCCAACAACACTCTCCTCCCAAGAGGAGAGCCAAGCGGTTTAGAGGGGAGTGGAACATGATGGCCACACACTCCACCCCAAGACCTGTCAAGATGGGAACCCGTGAGGGAACTTCATCCTAAGAAAAATCCTAGTGACAAGCGGACACACGTGAATAGGTGACAAGCAGTGACAAAATATAATAAATAAATAAAAATAAATAGTGATGGATTGTCAATGTAATACTGACTGGACCTTTGACCAGGAATTAAAAAAATTCCCAAACCCAAGGCCAAAAGGCCCGGAAAAAAAGTGTGTGCAGAAGAACGAACAGAAAGTGCTTGTGCAAATATGCAGAAACTCAAGAAGGGTTCCCAATCCCAGTGAGTTAAGGCACACCAGGGTCACCACTCCTGGGGCACTTCACACTTTTGGCTTTCGATCTTCCCCAGCCCAATGGTGTCAATCCTGGGGGGGCTATGCTCTCCACCAGATGCCTATATTAGCCACTTCGCATACTAACAAGCGCAAAACCACAGTGTGCATTGTATCAATCTACTAGGGCAGCCCAGGCCAAAGCAGTCTTTTTGAAAGATACTACACTTAATCTTAGCCAGAGAGCCGAGAAGCGATTCCAGATAACTGTTTTTTGTTTTTTTTGAAAGTCCGAATTTGTGTCTATACCCGAGTGCGCTTAAAAAAGTAACTAAAAGGTGCCATAAAAAAAAGTGCACTAGGATGCTTGTCATCTTGAAACCCTCTCCAACAGGAGAAAGGTTCCCCAATCCATTCCCCATCCCTCCGAGCCAGAAGGCCACAGTGAGGGACAGGGACAAATAGCCTCCCCCAGTCGAATCCAGAGAAGACCCAATCTTACCCCCAGCATCTGCCCGAGTTCTCACCAAAGCAAGACACTGGGAGTCTAAGACTCTGCTTCCCTCCTGGAAGAAGGGAGCCAACGATGCTCTCCTCCCGAAAGAGGAGAGCAAGGGGGTTCAGGGGGAGCGGAACCTGATGGCCACACACTCCCCCCTTGACCTGTCAAGAAGGGAACCCGTGAGGGAACCGCATCCTAACAAAAGTCCTAGTGACAAGTGGACACACGTGAAAAGGTGACACACTGACAAAAATATAATAAAGAGTGAAGGTTTAAGGCCGGGGTCACACTAGACCGTAATACGGACGAGTGCAATGCGCTAAAAAAAAAATAATAATAAAAAAAAAAACGCATTGCGCTCGTCCCAATGTTAATCTATGGGGCAGCTCCCATCATCCAATATTTTCTTGGCCGTATTCAGGATCCGATTGAAATCGCAGCATGCTGCGATTGTCAGCGTATTTTGGCCGAGAATCACCAAGGAAAGTCTATGGGGGTGAGAAAAAAAAAATAGCACAGCACACGGACCATCAGTGTAACTTGTGAGAAATTCTCGGGCATTGGGCAGGTGACAGGAAAGGCTCAGCCATTATTTGCTCATTTTGCAAGTGTGTGAGAAAATCTCGCCATACGGATGTCACACGGATGTCAAACGGATCATTTGATGCAAGAAAATCACATCCTCGCACTGCACACGGATCACTGTTTTGGTAACATTTGTGCGATTCTCGTCCGTCAAAAATGGACCGTTTTTTTATACGTTGTGTGTGTCCCCGACCTAACAGTGTAATACTGACCGGACCTTCAACTGGGAATTTAAAAATTCCCCATCCAAGCCAAAAGGCCTGGAATGAGGATATGTGCACACGTTGCGGAAAGGTGTGCGGATTTTTTGGCACCGATTTTGGTAAATCCGCAGGAAATCCGCACTGTGAATTTACTACGGAATTACCGCGGTTTTTGTGCGGATTCCACCTCCGGGATTCCGATTATGGAGCAGGTATAAACCACTGCGGAATCCGCACAAAGAATTGACATGCTGTGGAATAAACAAAGCAGCGTTTCAACGGGTTTTTTTCCGCAGCATGTGCACTGCGGATTTGGTTTTCCATAGGTTTACATGGTACTGTAAACTCATGGAAAACTGCTGCGAATCCGCAGCGCCCAATCCACTACGGATCCGCAGCAAAATCCGCAATGTAAGCACATAGCCTGAGGGTGTGTGCATGAAAAAGAAGTGATTGTGCAAAAAAAAAAAAGAAACTTGGGGTTCCCAATCCCAGTGAGTTAAGGCACCCCAGGGTCACCACTCCTGGGGTACTTCACACTTCAGGCTTTTAATCTTCCCCGGCCCAATGGCACTGATCCTGGCGGGTCAGGTTTTCCACCAGATGACTATATGAGCCACCTGACATACTAACAAGCGCCAAAACCCCAGTGTGCATTGCATCAATTTACTAGGGCAGCTGAGGCCAAAGCCACCTTTTTGAAAGATACTACACTTGATCTTAGCCAAAAGACCGAGAAGTGATTCCAGAGAACTGGTGCGCATGAGAAACAAGTCTTGGAGACTGGAGTGAGAGGATCAGTTTATGGACTGAGCTCTGGACTGAACTCTAAGGGGTAATGTTTCTCCTTGTGGAGAGTGACATACTGGCTCTGGCATGCCAAGGGTGAGGCAACTTGCATATTAAATTTCCCAGAGGAGCATTGCATGGCGAATAAGCCTCCTTATTTTGGCATGCCAGAGAAACGTTATCCCTTAGACCTCAGTCCAGAGACTCTCACCTGGACGAATCAGTTCTCATACTTTGCACTAAAGGGGGCCAATAGCCCGCAACACCATGTCTGAATGGAGATTCTGATTTGGCTTTTATCCTAAGTCATGTTGCAAGACTCATTAAAGGGTCGATAGTGACTAGTAGGATTGCAGCTTCCAACAGGTGGCGCTATAGAGTTAAAGTCCACTTCCTCTTTGGAGAAGCAATTTGCAAAGTTTTTCCTAAAAACACAATATGTAAAACCACCCTAAAGATTTTTCCTGCTTGAAATTGCTGGAATGTGCCATTACATTATTAGGAATGAAACAGCAGGTATCCCCAATCACAGGACTGAAGGAACTGCAGCAATTACGCAAAAAAAAAAAAAAAGGTATTGTGTGCCACAGAGCCGCTGCCCGTTTCACTAGTTATCTGTTCTGGTGACAGGATCTTACCATATACAGTTTCCTGTTATAAATGCATTGAAATATATTGCATTTGGATTCAGCGTTTTCATGAAGCTTTTGACTTTTTTTTACATTGTTTTATTTAAGAAAAAAAAAAGTGTTAGAAAACCATATTTATTTTCAATTCACACTAAGGCAATACTGCTTTTAAAAACCCTAAGCAATGTCTGACTGACTATATATTAAGCACTGTATCAGTTTATTGCCTGCATTCCAGCGGTGCAACCTACTACTACTGTATTAGACCAGGTTAGGCTGCTTTCACACATCAGGTTTTTTGTTTCAGGCTAAATCCGGCTCTCGGGAGAAAAACCGGAAAAAATAAAAAACGGATCAGGTTTTTCCCCCATTGACTTGTATTAGTGCCGGATTGCGCCGGATGGCCCAGCGTTCCTTCCGGTTTGATGCCAGATCCGGCGTACACTAGATTCCGGCGTCTGGAAAAAACGTCTAGTGTAACTTTTTTTGTATCCGGCGAAAAAGCCTGAAGCGCTGGATCCGGCGCTTCTGGCTGTTTGCTAGAATGGAAGCCTAGGTGCCGGATGCAGAAAATGGTGGATCCGGCAGCCTGATCCAGTTTTTAAACTGAGCATGCTCCAAATTTTGTTTTATCCAATAATCTAGATAGGCTAGCCGGATCCATCAAAAAAACGGATCTGTCGCATCAGTTTTTCACAATCTGCGCCGGATCCAGTTTTTACAACATTCACCGGATTTAGTCTGAAACAAAAAAAACCTGATGTGTGAAAGTAGCCTTATATTGGATAGTAATGGCTCCTGGAGAACACCACTTTTATAATCCAATTCTACAAACATTGCTGTCAATTGAAACCTTAAATTCAAAGCCCTCTCACCATGATTCGCCACACACACTCACGGGAGAATGAACACTGGCCCCACTACATTCTCAAGGGAAACTGAGCAAAAGCATTGGTGCAATTGCTCAATCTCCCTTGAGGGTGCAATTTGTGGTGAAACCTGTTAGGCGGACTATGAGTTATTAATTAGCAGCAATATTTGAGAATCTAGATAAGAATGACGTTCTGTAGCAAGATCACCATCAAATATAAGAGCAAATGGAAGTAAATAATAGACTTATTATCTGGCACAAGTAAAGGGTCATTTCTTCTAGTTTTGAAGTAGGACAAAAAATAAAAATAAAAAATAGTCCAAGTGCAATTTAGCATTGCTCAACCCTCCACACCACACAGAACAGGAGCCTTGGGCACAGCTCAAAGATTCACCAGTATTAATTAATCACCTTCAATATATCTTTTACCCATCTTTTATTGTGTGAGGGAAAACAGAAACCTCCTGGGAACAACTAAAAAGCCTGGTAACTCAATAGTTAAAAGAGCCCCGCATTATGTCACTTCTAAGGTTCGTCTGCAAAATCGCTTTTATCACGATCATTCGATAATCCACCACCAAAACAAGTTTAAGCCAAACAAAGATCATGTTTGTAATATTTAATAAGTGGACTCTCTTTGTAGATTCAAACTTTGTCAGGAGACATGTGAAACACGAGAAACAGCCCCGGGCGGTTCAGTGCACTGCAGAGAACAATGCAGGTCAGACTCAAACTTGCTGAAAAGTAATGAACGATCCAGGAAACTGACAGCATAAAACATGGTATAACTGTAGAAAACATCATAATCCCATAAAATCAAACGTGAGAAATAATAAACATAACAAACCACAAGAAGATAATAACTAACCATAAAGGAATCATGTGATCTGCATGAGACACGGAAAGACTCAATGGGAGTATGTTCTCGGTTGTAGGTAATTTACTGTTTCCTCAATGTAATTCAAAACAATTTTATAATATGTACATGTTGTGGTCTCAGATGTTTTTCAGTTGTCATTCTACCACATTGTCTGAACAGGGCCTTAAAAATCTTAATCTTATAAAGATGTTCTTGTTAAAACTGCCTTTCTGCATAAAAAAAAACAACAAAAAAAAAAAACAACAATAATCCATATTTGCCAAGTAGTTTGCGACATTCTTTAGCATACCCGTGCAACAAAAAAGTTGCAAATCACGAGGTGCACGAAGTTTGCAAAAATTTAGAGTCATTACAAGCAGAGTGATTTCAAGTGTTTATTTCTGTTAATGTTGATGATTCTGGCTTACAGCCAAAGAAAACCCAAAAGTTATTATCTCAGTAAATTAGAATACTTTATAAAACCAGCTGGAAAAATGATTTTAAAATCCAAAATGTTGGCCTACTGAAATGTATGTTCAGTAAATACACTCAATAATTGGTTGGGGCTCCTTTTCCATCAATTACTGCATCAATACGGCATGGCATGGAGGCGATCAGCCTGTGGCACTGCTGAGGTGTTATGGAAGCCCAGGTTGCTTTGATAGCAGCCTTCAGCTCCCCTGCATTGTTGGGCCTGGTGTCATCTTCCTCTTGACAATACCCTATAGATGCTCTATGGAATTAAGATCAGGCAAGTTTGCTGGCCAATCAAGCACAGTTATACTGTTATTTATAAACCAGGTATTGGTATTTTGGCAGTGTGGACAGGTGCCAAGTCCTGCTGGAGAATGAAATTTATATCTCCAAAAAGCTTGTCGGCAGAGGGAAGCATGAAGTGCTCTAAAATATCCTCGTAGACGGCTGAGCTGATTTTGGTCTTGATAAAACACAGTGGACCTACACCAGCAGATGACATGGCTCCCCAAACCATCACCGATTGTGGGAACTTCACACTGGACCTCAAGCAGCTTGAATGTGTGCCTCTCCACTCTTCCTCCAGACTCTGGGACCTTGATTTCCAAATGAAATACAAAATTTACTTTAATCTAAAAAGAACACCTTGGACCAATGAGCAAAAGTCCAGTTCTTTTTCTCCTTGGCCCAAGTAAGACGCTTCTGGCATTGTCTATTGGTCATGAGTGGCTTGTCACAAGGAATGCGACACTTGTAGCCCATGTCCTGGATATGTCTGTGTGTGGGGCTCTTGAAACAATGACTCCAGCAGCAGTCCACTCCTTGAGAATCTCCCCAAAATTTTTGAATGGCCTTTTCTAAACAATCCTCTCAGGGCTGCAGTTATCCCGGTTGCTTGTGCACCTTTTTCTACCACACTTTTTCCTTCAACTCAACTTTCCATTGACATACTTGGATGCAGCAGTCTGAACAGCAAGCTTGATTAGCAATGACCTTTTGTGGCTTACTCTTGTGGAGTAGGTCAATGACTGCCTTCTGGACACCTGTCAAGTCAGCAGTCTCCCCCATGATTGTGGAGCCTTCTGAAAGACTACGGGACCTTTTTAAATGCTTAGTAAGCCTATGCAGGTGTTTGTTTGTTAATTATTCTAATTTAATGAGATGATGACTTTTGGGTTTTCATTGGCTGTAAGCCATAGTCATCAACATTGACAGAAATAAACATTTGAAATAGATCACGGTTTGTAATGACTATATAATATTTGAAATTCACTTTTTGTATTGAAGAACTGAAATAAATTAACTTTTTGATGATATTTTAATGTAATGAGAAGCACTTGTATGTGTGGCTGTTCACATTTCTAAGTTTTTTGTGGATCGAGTGCTCTGCTGAAAATCACAGAGACATAGCCCATTATGATCCAAGTCTCGGATCAATCTTGACATGCAAATCTGTGGGTCCATGAAAATAACTCAGAAAAATGTACAGTCTATTTTTTCATGGACTATTTGATAGAAGGAGCCTGAGAAACTTCCAGCAATTTTTTTTTCACAACACAAACACAGATTAAACTCGAACTAAACTCAGATGAAAATCTAATAAAAAACACTGATGAAACGTAGACCTTTTTTAAAAATTATTATTATTATTATCAGGGTGTCCACTATTGTGGCAACCCCTTCTTAAACTAAATGTTTGGCCCCGATACAATTAAAAAAGCCTATACTCTCCTCTCAATATGTAAAGCGCTGCGGAATATGTCGGCGCTATAGAAATAAAATTACCTCCCGTGCTGGCACCGGTCACGCGGTGTTGGCACCTGCTCACCCCCTGGCTGTGATGAGGTGTCGTGACATTGACGCTGGCGCCCAATCAGCATTGGTGTCACTGTCTCCGCCTTTGTACAAATGGAACAAGAAGTCATGGATCAGCTGCAGTCCTGGCTTTCTCTTTATGTTCAGTTTGTCTGAAGGTGGCGGCAGTGACACCAGCGCTGATCGGGCGCCCGGCATAGGAGGGGAGTATAGGCTTTATTATTTTACTGGAGCTGAACATTAAATTTAAGAAAAGGTTGACAACAACTGCTTTAAGCTGTAGGTGGTACCATTAGGCTAGACCAAGCAACTACGGCCCAATAGCTAATTCATGCAACAATGTTGCCTTCACTTTTCCTAACAAGCTAATACTTCCCTGGTCTTAAGGCTCATTCATATTTCTGTGATTCACGTACACCATCTATCAGCGTTTTTCACGGAAAAAAACCAAACCCATTACAGTCTATGCGGCTGCTCATATGTCAGCGTTTTTTTGTGGACAAGCATGTACATTAAAAAAAAGCAATGAGATGTACTTTTTTTATGCAAGTCAAGGAATAAAGTTGAACATTCAAGTCTATGGGTTCATGAAAATTGTGTGCGTTTGTTTCCATTGTAATGGGTAGGAGAAGCTTTGCAAGAGGATTCACACAGAATCACAGAACACACTGCAGAAATACAGCGTGAACAGGACCTGATGAAAATCTTCCCCCCCTCCCCCCCTATGTGTGTGGAAAGAAAAAAACAGACATCTGCATGAAGCCTTAGGTGGTACCTAAATTCTAAACAAGCAGGAAATTAGTATGACAGCACTCGTAATGTCAATCTCGTGCACGTTCCTTATTTTGCCTTTCATACAACTTAGATTAGTAGACAGCGGAAAGTCACTGAGGCTGGGTTCACATTGCGTTAAACCAGTCCGATAGACGGACTATGTTACACCGTGGCATAACGCGGTGTAACGCAGTCTGTTAACGCCGCCATTGAGTCTAATGTCGGACACATCGCTAGCACACGCCCACAATGGGAGTGCGCTAGGGATGTGCCGTCATTAAGTGACGGACCCAGAGACGCGGGCAGCAGCGTTTCCGGGTCAGTCACCGCTAGGGCAGATAGAGCATCTGCTAGCTCTATCTGCGCTAGCACGCTGACATACCGGCACTTGCGTCACAGCAGCCCATTACCGTATGTGTTGAACGGGCTGCTGCTAACGCAGTGTGAACCCAGCCTTACATATGGAGTAAGATACAGTGTCATGGCAGCACAGGTGCCTCAAGACTCCTGTACGGATGTCCTTTGATTTTACAGGGGGCAGAGATTGGTAGAAAACTGCTATAAGAACGCTGTAAAAATGTAAAGTTTGTAATTTTGAAATGAAAAACACAGAATTTATCACTTTGCCCCCAATTTATCAAATATCTGCAAACAAATGTTAACTTAAGAGTTGGAAATTGGTTTTAAATGCAATTATTACATTGTATTATTCCACTAATCCTAAATATTTTACAGCTGTAGATTCTCAAGTGTCAGTGTTGTATTCTTCGCTGGCAACATACCTCATATTATCCAGGTCTTTGGATCCATCTTCAGAGACTAAAAGGGAAGTACAGCACGAGGCTGCAGAGCATGACACTGTCAGACACGGTCTGACAAAGGAACTGCCTATTTTGAAAGTGAACGCTGCAATTTATTTCTATTCATAGAATGCCACCGCTGTCTGATTAGAAAGTTGAGAAACAACGCAGGGCTTCTTTTTCCATTACTATGTTTACCCAAGACCTTGCAGGTCCACTGTAAGAAATGGCCCATGAAACCAGGATCTCCCTCTCTCCCAATAAAGCTCCTACAAGTTCTTCTGAGTCATAGAACTGCATCTACCAATGGCACAACATTCAACCAGTGGTCCAAGTCAAAGTAGCGCTCCTAAATTAGATTTTTTTTTCACATACCGTACTTATAATCAGGGCAGGACATAGGAATAATGCAACCCATGTCGTTACACAGGGCACACCAGCCTCCCTAACTCAAGGGGGTGCGCTGCTATTAGATTACTTTACGCATGAAGCCGTTTCATGGCCACTGGATATTATTTAGGCAACTGTATGGGAAGACCCCGTACTGTATGGGAAGACCCCATACTGTATAGTACTTTACAATAAAAATATAATTCGGCAACGGAAAGACTTTTGAATACAACCGGTCTAGACTTATAATTAGTTCATGCAGCAAATTATTTCCATAATGTACTATTATTATTATAGTTGGGGGACAAAAATCCCCCACAAAACATGGAATAGTTGGCAATGGAGTACCTGCAATCCTTAAAAGCGTTATCAAGGACTTTGTTTTGATTGGAGAACCCTTTAAAAGGAATCTTTATTTAATCTCTGAGAGCAGCATAATGTAGTGGGACAGGCGCAGATTCCAGTGATGTGTCATTTATTAGGCCGTGTGTTGTAGGTTCAATACAATCAGTATTTGATCAGCAGGAAATTATCACTGCCTGACTAGGTCTCACAGGCAAGCCAATCAGGCTGATCTGCGTAACCCCACCTCCACCACTGATAACGCATGCCAATCAGTAGTGTGGCAGGGGGTTACACGCAGCTCAGCATTCATAGCACTGTAACATATTCAACAGAGAAAACAGGGATTTTATCAAAACTGCACGAAGCAGCCCAGTAAGTGATACATCACTGAAATCAGGCTCTCTGCCCCTACATTATGCCGATCTCAGATTACAAGTCAAAAACCTGCCGACAGATTCTATTTAAACCACAAAAAGGCTAAAATATTGTCTCCGCTCCTCGGAATAGTTATAGTTTAGTACAGCATTTATATTGCGCCCATTTTCTTTTTTAATTATTTTCCAGCAATAATCAAGATTATCAATAAAACATTGAGTCTCAACTCCTGAACAAAATACAGTAGTAGTGCCATTTGAAAATAGGGGAATTATGAAAAAAAATAAAATAAATAAATTAGCTGACACAGAGTAACTATAATAGATTATCCAGAATACTTCACTTGCCAAAATGGTTTTAAAAGGATGCAATGTACGGACATTAATTAAAAGAGTAACTCACTTGGGCTATGCACCACCCTGAAAATATCTCTGGAATGTGCCGTTGTAGATACTACAGGCTCTGTCTATGGAAAAGCACACCCAGCTTACAGTTTCAGAATCACTGTTCCATCTGGTAACAATATATGCCATATAGGGCACAGGAAACGAGTTTCTACCCTGATAACATGCTGCATTGGTTTATGCCTTTCCATTTCATTATAGTAGAACCTCAGATGTTATATTGGCTGTGGTCTGACCACAAGGACCTCCACCGAAAATCTGCACATCTATAAAGCGTGAATGGAGTGGCAGTGTGCCTACTTGATTGGCGCTCAATTCAAACTCTTCATTACGGTGGTCATGTGGCTAAATGGGACAGTGCCCACCACCAGACTAAAGGTACCGTTACACTAAACGACTTACCAACGATCACGACCAGCGATACGACCTGGCCGTGATCGTTGGTAAGTCGTTGTGTGGTCGCTGGGGAGCTGTCACACAGACAGCTCTCCAGCGACCAACGATCAGGGGAACATCGGGTTACCAAGTGCAGGGCCGCGCCGTCAGCTTCCCTGCACTGACTGTGTCAGTGCCGGCCGTAAAGCAGAGCACAGCGGTGACGTCACCGCTGTGCTCTGCTCTATGGCCGGCACTGACAGGGAAGCTGACGGCGGGGGACGTGAGACATCAGAATGTGAGTATGTAGTGTTTTTTTACTTTTACAATGGTAACCAGGGTAAATATCGGGTTACTAAGCACGGCCCTGCGCTTAGTAACCCGATATTTACCCTAATTACAGGTGAACACATCGCTAGATCGGCGTCACATACGCCGACCCAGCGATGACAGCGGGTGATCAGCGACCAAAAAAAGATCCTGATCATTCCCCAACGACCAACGATCTCCCAGCAGGGGCCTGATCGTTGGTCGCTGTCACACAACGAGATCGTTAGCGGGATCGTTGCTACGTCACAAAAAGCGTGAGGTTGCAACGATATCGTTAACAAAATCATTATGTGTGAAGGTACCTTAACATTTATCTTGCAGATAGGTATGCTTCTGAATTAAATTGGAGGCAAATGGTGGGACAATAGGACTCTAAGGCAATCTATTGCACCAATTCATCATTTGCAATTTTTTTTGTCAATTTTTGTTTTTGTCTTGTGGTATTCGTTGACATTTTCTGTCCCTCATTTTTCCAAATGATGCACGCTGCTCATGAATTTTGTGCCAGGTCAAAAATGGTCTTCATTTGCTTTAACCCCTCTGTGACCTTAGACGTACTATCCCGTCGAGGTGCCCTGGGCTTATCTGACCCTGGACGGGATAGTACGTCATAGCCGATCGGCCGCGCTCACGGGGGGAGCGCGGCCGGGTGTCAGCTGCTTATCGCAGCTGACATCCGGCACTATGTGCCAGGAGCGGTCACGGACCGCCCCCGGCACATTAACCCCTGGCACACCGCGATCAAAGATGATCGCGATGTGCCGGCGGTGCAGGGAAGCACCGCGCAGGGAGGGGGCTCCCTGCGGGCTTCCCTGAGACCCCCGGAGCAACGTGATGTGATCGCGTTGCTGCGAGGGTCTCACCTCCCTCCCTGCTCCCTCCAGCCCCGGATCCAAGATGGCCGCGGATCCGGGTCCTGCAGGGAGGGAGGTGGCTTCACAGAGCCTGCTCAGAGCAGGCACTGTGAAGGCTGAAGCGCTGCATGTCAGATCAGTGATCTGACAGAGTGCTGTGCAAACTGTCAGATCACTGATCTGTGATGTCCCCCCCCCTGGGACAAAGTAAAAAAGTTAAAAAAAAATTTTTCCAAATGTGTAAAAAAAATTAAAAAAAATATTCCAAAATAATGAAAAAAAAAAAAAATTATTCCCATAAATACATTTCTTCATCTAAATAAAAAAAAAAACCAATAAAAGTACACATATTTAGTATCGCCGCGTCCGTAACGACCCGACCTATAAAACTGGCCCACTAGTTAACCCCTTCAGTAAACACCGTAAGAAAAAAAAAAAAAAACGAGGCAAAAAACAACGCTTTATTATCATACCGCCGAACAAAAAGTGGAATAACACGCGATCAAAAGGACAGATATAAATAACCATGGTACCGCTGAAAGCGTCATATTATCCTGCAAAAAACGAGCCACCATACAGCATCATCAGCAAAAAAATAAAAAAGTTATAGTCCTGAGAATAAAGCGATGCAAAAATAATTATTTTTTCTGTAAAAGAGTTTTTATCGTATAAAAGCGCCAAACCATAAAAAAATGATATAAATGAGGTATCGCTGTAATCGTACTGACCCGAAGAATAAAACTGATTTATCAATTTTACCAAACGCGGAACGGTATAAACGCCTCCCCCAATAGAAATTCATGAATAGCTGGCTTTTGGTCATTCTTCCTCACAAAAATCGGAATAAAAAGCGATCAAAAAATGTCACGTGCCCAGAAATGTTTTCAATAAAAACGTCAACTCGTCCCGCAAAAAACAAGACCTCACATGACTCTGTGGACCAAAATATGGAAAAATTATAGCTCTCAAAATGTGGTATTGCAAAAAATATTTTTTGCAATAAAAAGCGTCTTTCAGTGTGTGACGGCTGCCAATCATAAAAATCCGCTAAAAAAACTCGCTATAAAAGTAAATCAAACCCCCCTTCATCACCCCCTTAGTTAGGGAAAAATAAAAAAAAAATGTATTTATTTCCATTTTCCCATTAGGGCTAGGGTTAGGGCTAGGGTTAGGGCTAGGGCTAGGGTTAGGGCTAGGGTTAGGGCTAGGGCTAGGGTTAGGGCTAGGGTTAGGGCTAGGGTTAGGGCTAGGGTTAGGGTTAGGGCTAGGGTTAGGGTTGGGGCTACAGTTAGGGTTGGGGCTACAGTTAGGGTTAGGGTTTAGATTACATTTACAGTTGGGAATAGGGTTGGGATTAGGGTTAGGGGTGTGTCAGGGTTAGAGGTGTGGTTAGGGTTACCGTTGAAATTAGGGTTAGGGGTGTGTTTAGATTAGGGTTTCAGTTATAATTGGGGGGTTTCCACTGTTTCGGCACATCAGGGGCTCTCCAAACACGACATGGCGTCCGATCTCAATTCCAGCCAATTCTGCGTTGAAAAAGTAAAACAGTGCTCCTTCCCTTCCGAGCTCTCCTGTGTGCCCAAACAGGGGTTTACCCTCACATATGGGGTATCAGCGTACTCAGGACAAATTGGACAACAACTTTTGTGGACCAATTTCTCCTGTTACCCTTGGGAAAATACAAAACTGGGGGCTAAAAAATAATTTTTGTGGGAAAACAAAAAGATTTTTTATTTTCACGGCTCTGCGTTATAAACTGTAGTGAAACACTTGGGGGTTCAAAGTTCTCACAACACATCTAGATAAGTTCATTGAGGGGTCTAGTTTCCAATATGGGGTCACTTGTGGGGGGTTTCTACTGTTTAGGTACATTAGGGGCTCTGCAAACGCAATGTGACGCCTGCAGACCAATCCATCTAAGTCTGCATTCCAAATGATGCTCCTTCCCTTCCGAGCCCTCCCATGCGCCCAAACGGTGGTTCCCCCCCACATATCGGGTATCAGCATACTCAGGACAAATTGGACAACAACATTTAGGGTCCAATTTCTCCTGCTAACCTTGGAAAAATACAAAACTGGGGGCTAAAATATAATTTTTGTGGAAAAAAAAATATTTTTTATTTGCATGGCTCTGCGTTATAAACTGTAGTGAAATACTTGGGGGTTCAAAGCTCTCACAACACATCAAGATGAGTTCCTTAGGGGGTCTACTTTCCAAAATGGTGTCACTTGTGGGGGGTTTCTACTGTTTAGGTACATTAGGGGCTCTGCAAACGCAATGTGACGCCTGCAGACCATTCCATCTAAGTCTGCATTCCAAATGGCGCTCCTTCCCTTCCGAGCTCTCCCATGCGCCCAAACGGTGGTTCCCCCCCACATATGGGGTATCAGCGTACTCAGGACAAATTGGACAACAACTTTTGGGGTCCAATTTCTCCTGTTACCCTAGGGAAAATACAAAACTGGGGGCTAAAAAATAATTTTTGTGGGAAAAAAATTTTGTTTTATTTTTATGGCTCTGCATTATAAAGTTCTGTGAAGCCCTTGGTGGGTCAAAGTGCTCACCACCCCTCTAGATAAGTTCCTTAGGGGGTCTACTTTCCAAAATGGTGTCACTTGTGGGGGGTTTCAATGTTTAGGCACATCAGTGGCTCTCCAAACGCAACATGGCGTCCCATCTCAATTTCTGTCAATTTTGCATTGAAAAGTCAAACGGCGCTCCTTCCCTTCCGAGCTCTCCCATGCGCCCAAACAGTGGTTTACTGCCACATATGGGGTATCAGCGTACTCAGGACAAATTGGACAACAACTTTTGGGGTCCATTTTCTCCTGTTACCCTTGGTAAAATAAAACAAATTGGAGCTGAAGTAAATTTTTTGTGTAAAAAAGTTAAATGTTCATTTTTATTTAAACATTCCAAAAATTCCTATTAAACACCTGAAGGTTTAATAAAGTTCTTGAATGTGGTTTTGAGCACCTTGAGGGGTGCAGTTTTTAGAATGGTGTCACACTTGGGCATTTTCTATCATATAGACCCCTCAAAATGACTTCAAATGAGACGTGGTCCTTAAAAAAAAAAATGGTGTTGTAAAAATGAGAAATTGCTGGTCAACTTTTAACCCTTATAACTCCCTAACAAAAAAAAAAATTGGTTCCAAAATTATGCTGATGTAAAGGAGACATGTGGGAAATGTTACTTATTAAGTATTTTGTGTGACATATCTCTGTGATTTAATTGCATAAAAATTCAAAGTTGGAAAATTGCGAAATTTTCAACATTTTCGCCAAATTTCTGTTTTTTTCACAAAAAAACGCAAAGAAATTTTACCACTATCATGAAGTACAATATGTCACGAGAAAACAATGTCAGAATCACCAGGATCCGTTGAAGCGTTTCGGAGTTATAACATCATAAAGGTACAGTGGTCAGAATTGTAAAAATTGGCCTGGTCATTGACGTGCAAACCACCCTTGGGGGTAAAGGGGTTAACCAGTTGTGTGGCTTCCTAAGCGACAAAAAAAACCAAAAACCTACATTTCCCAAAATGTTGCAAAATTTGCATAAAAAAATTCTTGCATATATAAAATCACTAAAGGGGAAAAAAATCCGGTAAAATTGTGACAAGTTTTGCAACTTTTTATATGGCTACAATTAAGCAATTACCTGTAAATAACTGTGAACACCAAACACGAACATGAAAAAAAACAAAACAGGAGAACATAAGTTAAAAGGAAGAATTAGGAGTGAATAAAAAAAAATAAAAAAAAAATATAAAAAAAAAAAAAAAAGAGAGATAGGTACAATTCAAATGCAATAATGTATTGGGCCCTATAGGTATTGTATTACAACTAACTGTAAATTAGATATCATACAGCATTATAATGTGCCCACATGCATGACAGCATTTTTATCAAATAAGATGCACCAGGAACGTGGCCCAACATTTTGCAAAAATGTGCAATTTTTAATCTTGTGTATGTATAAATACACCCTGTACTGTGCTATGTATTATATGCCCTGAAGAAGAGAGTAAGAAAGCTCTTGAAACGCGTAGGCTTCAATAAAAAACCTAAAATCTACCTCGTGAGCGCGGTCTTCAGTTCGCCCAAGACTACTAATCTTGTGTAGTGACAGATAGGAAAGATTGGTATAAGACTGTGCTTTACATGTCTGATAGCCATGAGCGAGCGTCACTATACCTAGCTTGTATCAGAGATAGTGCAACTATTTTTCCAGAGCGCTATAAGAAACTATAGTCGAGCTCTGATTGGTTTCTGTGGGCAACAAATACATTTTTAAAGTGAACCTGTCAGCAGGATTGTGCTCAGTAACCCACAGTGTCAGGTCGGCGCCGTAATACTGAATACAGTGATACCTGGGAGATGAAATCCATCTTGTGGTTGTTGTTTAATCTTTATTTTCAGTTTTGAGTTAATGAGGTTCTTGTGATCCGGGGCGGCCTGTGGGGCGTCTACATGTGGTGCACTGATTACGTATTCATACTGATGGCTTATGACAGGTCACTGATCTCACACTGACCGGCCTCTATTTTCCATTCAATTTAATATGTTTTGAAAAAATAAAGTTTCACGCTCAACAGGTGGCACTTGCGTTGTAGCATGATCGCATCTATATTATCCATTTCATTATTTTAGTTGGGGATATAAATTTTTTAGAAAAAAAAAATCTCTCAAAATGGCGCCGGTCGTGCCTGCGCAGTAGCATCCATCGGTAATCCAAGAGATGCTACTGCACAGGAGCCATCAACGCCATTTTGCTAGAGGTTAAAAAAAAAAAAAAAAATTGTCTCCACCAAGATGGCGCCGGCGCACTAGCATCTGTCTGATCACCTACTCTTTCAGCTAGTTTTTCCATCTACTTCCAGCTTAAAAGAATTGGGTCGTCTTGAGCCAAGTGAATGCCATGAAGTGGTAGCTTGAGAGAAAGTATCATGAACAATGTGCGGAAGAGAGCTCCAAGACAATCAGTAAGTGCTGTAGGGATTTCACTCACTCAGGTGCGACGGCTGATACTCAGAAGGCACGTTCCTTTAAAAGTTCACAGGGTTTATTGCTTCATAAACCACATAGCAGAAAATAACAAAACAAATAGCCTTTGGCTAAGGAAAGAAAAGCAAGTGTCCAGTCCTTTAGGCTCAGTCCTGGAGCCTTAACACACTCAGGAGGGTCTCACCTGCACACATATCTGCTGTGTAAAGCATTAGCCTGTCTTATATAGAGCTAACCACACCCAGTATCCCAACACATGATTAGACATGTGGTCTGACATCACCACAGGTTCTGAAACACATATATACATGGCTATGTGAAATAAAGGAAACACTCCGGGCTACATCACAGCGAGACGCCACCTATGTGACACATACCTCCCGTCAACTACACACCCTTTAGCCATGCTACATACCTCCCCCCTCTGCCTAAAGCCGTGAGACTTAACACTTTCTCCCACTAAACAAGGGATTCTTGGTAGGGCATCCGCATTACCGTGCAGCTTTTCGGCCCTATGTCCCACATGGAAACTGAAGTCCTGCAGGGCTAAAAACCAACGGGTGACCCTAGCATTTCTACCTTTTGTTTCCCTCATCCACTTAAGTGGGGCATGGTCGGATATTAGTCTGAATTTACGTCCCAGCAGATAGTACCACTTTATGGCCAAACACTCTTTTTCTACGACTGAGTAGTTCTTCCCAGATGAAGACAGCTTTCTACTCAGACAGAGAATAGGATGTTCGTCCCCATGTATCTCTTGGGAAAGGACTGCTCCTACCCCAACATCTGAGGCATCTGTCTGAAGAATAAATTCTTTCTTGAAATCTGGGGCCATCAGAACGGGTTGCTTACATAGAGCCCCTTTCAATTCTTGGAATGCGGATTCTGTCTCTTCGGACCATTTAACCATCACTGATTTTGTCCCCTTTAGCAGATCGGTCAGAGGCGCAGCCACTGTGGCGAAGTTCGGGATGAACCTCCTGTAATATCCCACGATTCCCAGAAAGGCTTTAACTTGCTTTTTGGAGAGTGGTTTTGGCCATGTTTGGATTGCCTCCACTTTCCTGATTTGAGGCTTTATTTCTCCACAACCCACTACATAGCTTCTTCCTTACCCAAGGCACATTTCTACGGGTTTATTGTAAACCCCGCCTCTCAAAGCATCAAACACCGCTTGGACTTTTCCCAGATGACTCTCCCATTCTGGGCTAAAGATGACGATATCATCCAGATGCGCAGCAGCGTATGGCTTATGGGGTCTATCCATAGCCCTCTGGAAGGTCACCGGAGCTCCCTGTAGGCCAAACGGCATCCGGACATACTGGAAGCACCCATCTGGTGTAGAAAACGCCGTCTTCTCCTTGGCTTCCTGTGCCATGGGGATCTGCCAATACCCCTTCGTCAAATCCAAGGTGGTTATATATCTGGCGTGCCCAAGCCTTTCGATGAGCTCATCAACGTGGGGCATGGGCTAAGCGTCGAACTTGGAGACCTCAATCATTGCAAAACCTCCACTCTCCATCAGGTTTTGGGACCAGGACAATTGGACTCGACCAACCGCTCTTGGATTCTTCAATGACTCCAAGCTTCAACATACGCTCCACCTCCTTGGAGATTACTTCTCGACGAGCTTCAGGAACACGATAGGGCTTTACGCTCACTCGCACATGTGGCTCTGTTAGGACCTCATGCTCTATGACCTTCGTGTATCCTGGCAACTCTGAAAACAGGTCCCTGTTTTTCTGGAGTAATTCCCGGCAATGCTGTTTCTGGGTCTTCGATAGCGTCTCTGCTATAGTAACCGCTCCAACCTCACCTTCTGGGTTGCTTAACAAAGATGGAGTTACTGCCAAATCTCTATCTTGCCATGGCTTGATGAGGTTGACATGGTAAACTTGGAATGGTTTCCGTCTTCCTGGTTGGTGAATTTTATAATTTACCTCACCAAGTTTCTCGACGACCTCATATGGCCCTTGCCATTTGGTCAAGAACTTGATTTCCACCGTCAGAACTAACACAAGAACTCGGTCTCCCGGATTGAACTGCCTAACTCTTGCAGACCGGTTGTAGACCCTGGACTGAGCTTCTTGTGCCTGGAGGAGGTGTTCTTTCACGACAGGCATCACCTTTGCAATCCTCTGCTGCATCAGGGCCACATGCTCAATGACGCTTCTGTGGGGCGTGACTTCGGCCTCCCAGGTTTCCTTGGCTATATCCAGGAGTCCTCACGGATGTCGGCCATATAGAAGCTCAAACGGTGAGAACCCTGTGGAGGCCTGTGGAACTTCAGGAATGGAAAACATCAGATATGGTAAGAGACAATCCCAGTCTCTATCGTCTTTCTCTATAGCTTTTCTCAGCATACTCTTCAGTGTCTTGTTAAATCTCTCAACAAGGCCATCTGACTGGGGATGGTACACCGAGGTCCTCAACTGGGAGATTTTCAGAACTTTGCATAACTCTCTCATCACCTTGCTCATGAAAGGTGTCCCCTGGTCAGTCAGGATCTCCTTTGGCAGACCTGTGCGGGAAAACACATGGACCAACTCGCGGGCTATATTCTTCGAGGACGAATTTCTCAAGGGAATTGCCTCAGGATAGCGTGTGGCATAGTCCAGAATGACTAATATATACTGATGGCCCCGGCTGATTTAACTAAGGGACCGACCAAGTCCATGGCAATTCTCTCTAACGGCACCTCAATAATGGGCAATGGCACAAGAGGGTTCCAGAAATGAGGAGTGGGGGCAGTTAGCTGACATGTAGGGCAGGACCTGCAATAGTTCACTATTTCCCGGTGACACCCAGGCCAATAGAACCTCCGCACAACCCATTCCTGAGTTTTTTCCACCCCTAGGTGTCCACTCAAGATGTGTGAATGGGCCATGTCCAACACATTCCGTCTATATGGACCCGGCACTACCAACTGCTCTACCAACTCCTCCCTTATTTTCGTGACCCAGTACAACAACTCCCCACTCATCAGAAAATGGGGAAATCTTGTGTCTGCCCCGGCTCCTGTACCCCTTTACTGGGTGTTAATAACTGTGACATTATTAATGGCTTCCCTCAGAGTGGGATCCCTATGTTGGGCAGTCCCAAAATTTTCACCAGTTACCTCTAACTCCAGAATGTCAGATGTAGGGGACACTTCCTCCTCATCCCCAACCAGAACACAAAAAGGAAACCTGTCTGTCTCTGGGTGTGGCGACACCCTTCCATTCCAGGGTTCATTGGTTCCCTACTCTTGCTAGGGAGCTCAGAACCTTTTCCCCACAAATCCCAAAACAAACAGAAATCCCGGCCAATAAGTATAGGGTGCAACAAGTCCTGAAGGACGCCGACTATATGGGACTCAGTGCCACATGCCGTTTCAGTATCCACCCTGGCCATAGGATAGTCCTTTGCATCACCTTGTATGCATCGCACTCCGACTTTCTTTCCCGGGAACAGGTGAAGAGGAAAAGTGGCGCTCACCAGGGTCACTAAGCTCCCCGAGTCTAACAGCGCCGGTACTGCTCGACCGTTCACCTTTACGGGACACGCTTGAGGTCCCTCGTTGGGCGGTGAGTTCACACTGCAGGCTGGATACGAATAGTATGAACTACGGCGTCCCATGCTGCAGTCCATCTGCTCAGTGGTCTGGGAACAACGAGCAGCTATATGTCCTGGCTTGTGGCATTTCCAGCAAAATATCACCCGTAGGGACCTTGGGCACCACCTCCCCCACCCTTGGTGACCTTGGACACCCCACCCCTTTTTGGGACTCAATTCCCTTCTGGGACCCCCAGTACGGCATGGGTTGCCTCCCGGAGGAGCCTTCCAACCCTTGGTATCTCTCAACCAGTCCGATCAGCTCATCGGCATTCTGGAAATCACCCTGGGCAACTCAAGACTGTTTAGGCCTCGGGAGGGAATGGACAAATTGATCCATCATCACCCGTTCTACCATCTGTGCAGTGTAGATAACTCTGGCTGCAGCCATTTCTGGACCAGGTGCAACAGATCAAACATTTGGGAGCGAGGTGGTTTGTCCCGGTGATAGGCCCAGCAGTGAATTCGCTGTGCCCTGACAGTCAACGTCACCCCCAAAGTCATAGTACGCCTTCTGGGGTTCTCTCGTCAGGTATGGCGCCAGTACCTCTGCCCACTGCTCTGGCGAACGTTTTTCCCTCTCAGTGACCCTCTCAAACACCGACAGGAAGGCCTCAACATCATCCCCGGGGGTCATTTTCTGCAATGCCCATCTTACCGTCTTCCGGACGTGGGTGTCATCAGCCAGACCTGGGGTTGGGGCGCTCGTCTTCCCCTGGATGGCGGTTGCCAGAAGCTGCATCTGCTGCTGGCTCTGTTGTATCAGCTGCCATTGCTCCTGCTGGCTCTGTTGTATCAGCTGCTGGCTCTGTTGTATCTGCTGCATCAACAGCTTGTTGGTCTCTTGCTGCATCTGGACCACATGTTTCAGCAGGTCCTCCATTTTCCCCGGCAATGCTTGCTGGCTTGCAACAGACTTGACCCAGGACATTCAATAATAGTTTTACGTCTCCGCTGGGAACGCTGCCCGCATTCTCCACCAATTGTAGGGATTTCACTCACTCAGGTGCGACGGCTGATACTCAGAAGGCACGTTCCTTTAAAAGTTCACAGGGTTTATTGCCTCATAAACCACATGGCAGAAAATAACAGAAAACAAATAGCCTTTGGCTCAGGGAAGAAAACAAGTGTCCAGTCCTTCAGGCTCAGTCCTGGAGCCTCAACATACTCAGGAGGGTTTCACCTCCACACATCTGCTGAGTAAAGCATTAGCCTGTCTTATATAGAGCTAACCACACCCAGTATCCCATCACATGATTAGACATGTGGTCTGACATCACCACAGGTCCTGAAACACATATATACATGGTTATGTGAAATAAAGAAAACACTCCGGGCTACATAACAGCAACACGCCACCTATGTGACACATACCTCCTGTCGACTACACACCCTTTAGCCATGCTACAGTGCACATTCAGACATGCGCTTTTCACGTACGTGTTCAGACAGAACGCTCAACCTTTATAGTCTAGATTGCAGGAGAAATGTCTGCTTTTGATCCGAGCCACAAATCAAACCCCACATTCAAGTCTATACATTCGTGAAAAAGCGGCCAATACACTGATGGCATGCTAGTGCTGTCTGTTTTTGACTGACTGTTACTAGAAGCTTGAGAAACCGCCATCAGCTTTTCTTTGCATAAACACCATCAGGTCTGGATATGTACTGACCAATGTGGCCCACTACGAATTAACCCTTTGGTTTACGGACTGGTTGGCAAAGCAATGCCAAGTATATACTCTCCATCTTAAGAAGCTAGAGGCATCCTCAGGGTGGAGCAATATGGTTCTTTATATTCTACCATTTCAAGCAACAGCCAAATCACATCTCGGAACCTATAAATGTGGATTTAATTTTAATATCTACTGACTCACTGATTCTTTTAGTCTAATCTGCTAAAATATCAAGGACATCAGCAAGGATCAAAAGATTTAAAAGGGGAATTACAAGTAAAGCCCCTAGAAGTTATATGGACACACCTGTGCCTCAGTATTACACATGACTATTGTAGTTTCTGCAGAACATATTACCGGAAACTGAAAAAGCTTACTGCATATAAAACTGATGTACTTGGGAGTATATGGCTCATACAGCATTCATGTATAAAGATCATCATTCATCCATAAGATAATCAAAAGCCCCCTTACACTAATGATTGCCGTACCTGCTGATGTCAACAGATTCGGCCGACAAGCTAATGTGTATGGGGCCTCAGACAACTGATTGTTGAGGAAGATGTCGATGGGGCATGTCTGATTTCAGGCTGCTATTCGCTTTGTTCTCCAATAGATAAGCCTCCGGCAGACATTTCTGGCAGTGGCGCTCTTAGAGAACGCAAGAGTACTTGTCCGAGCCAGTGCTCCTATGTATGGGAGAGACGGCCTAATGTGTATGACGAGTATAAAGGGGTAATCCTCCACATTTTATTGTCGGCCTATCTTTAGGCAGCCCCACTGATCAGCTGTTACTGGCGCCGACCAAAAGCACTCAGATGCTGCCGAAACACAGCAGCTCCCTCATTTCTGTAGTGGTCATAGCTGTATACTGCAGATCCGCCCCCGATTCATTTTAGGGGGTAGAGCTGCAATATCTGGCAGTGGCCACTAGAGTTTTGACGGAGCTGCTGTCACCCGGCAGAATTTGAGAACTTCCATGAGGGCTCCTTCTCACTTGAGAGAAATACATCCGAGTCTCGCAGGTTAAAACCCAGCTATGGCGCCGGCACTCCAGAGCGGAGCGTGCGGCTGCACAGCAATACATGGAGCTGCATACTCCACTCCCAATTTCCGGCGCCAGAGCAGGGTTTTAACCTGCGAGACTCAGACGTATTTCTCGCAAGTGAGAAGGAGCCCTGATACTGCAAATAACAATTGGCGGGGATGGCAGTGTCACACCCCCATCGATCAGATATTGATGGCCTATCATAAGAAGTAGTGGCCAAACCTTTTAAACACCTCGGTCATACTGTCATGCAGTCTAATCCCTTAGGGTATGTGTCCACGTTCAGGATTGCATCAGGATTTGGTCAGGATTTTATGTCAGTATTTGTAAGCCAAAACCAGGAGTGGGTGATAAATGCAGAAGTGGTGCATATGTTTCTATTATACTTTTCCTCTAATTGTTTCACTCCTGGTTTTGGCTTACAAATACTGACATAAAATCCTGACCAAATCCTGATGCAATCCTGAACGTGGACACATACCCTTAGATTGCTATCTGTGACGTGGATTTTTTTCATTCACATATTTCCCTAGAAAATTAGTGACTGATAACTAGATGGGCCAGCAGGGCGAGTATATAAGGCCCGCGACACCGAGTGGGTCCCCCAAGCATGTTTGGTCTGCAGTGCCAATGTGTTGCGATCCCAATGTGAAAGCAATAATGGTGGAGGGAATGTTAGCTCACGCTCAACCTCTCCCTAAATTCACCCTGTGCATCTGACATCTCAGCGTAGTGGGAGCTATGACGTCATTACAATCTCTACAGAGATGTTCAGAGAATCTGAAAATACCATGAAGAGACCGAAGCAGAGGGGGAACGGGCAGAGGTGAGTCATACTGTGTTGGGAGCACTTTTGTTTTTGCATCATACTTAATTATCTATATTATTCAAGGTTTTTTTTATCCATTGTTTTAATATATTTAAATTAGGCCATTTGCTTTTTACTGCTCTTACATAGCATTAAATATTTTAATGTAATGTTAAGATCTATTGATTAAACTGTTCTTTGTTCGTGGGACAACCCATTTAAGTTTGTTTCCATATGAAAAGGTTCATCGTTATATTTGACGATAAGGAAAAACTTCCTCAATTGTAGACAATTTTTTAATAAATATCAAGATTGGCCCGCAACTTTGTTTTTAATTTGGTCTTCTGTGTATTTCAGTTTGACATCACTGTTCTAAAGTGTTCAGAATCTTCACAACATATGAACAGGGTTTTGAATTCATGTACATTGTGGTATATTTGGTTATGACCTGATGGTTAAATGTATAAGTATTGTTTTCAGCATATAGATGAGGAGGACATTGTATTTTCACCATCATACATTTCTTGCATTCTAATAAATTACAGTCTCTAGTTTCCAACTTCCCTGCAGCAAACAATTAATGCTCTGCAAAACAGAAAGCTGCTTGCTTCACCCACTAATTTCCTGAAAATGCACCTTTTCGAAGCAGCTTATCTAACTGTACAGCAACTTCCTGGACTTGCTGGTAATGAAAAAAAAACAAAACAAACTCTATGGCCCAGCCGAATTACACACTAGGGATAAGTTCACACTAGGTGTTTTTTCTGCATTTTTTTTTTTTGCAGCAAAGGCGCTGCAGAAAAAAAGGCAGGTTTCCTTGGTTTTTCTTGCATTTTTGCTGCGGTTTTGGCATGCTAGATTTGTCTCTTGTGCATGCTGATAAAGTTTGGCATTGAAAAAGAAATCCTATTCTATAGAATCAGCTTTTTGCACAAAAAAATGAAACAAAACCTGATACCTGCGTTTTGGGGGCGTTATTTTTCACCACCCATTCCTTTGAATGGCTGAAAAACACTGAAAGAACGCTGGAAGAAATGACTTGCGCCATTGTGCAAAAAACCAAGCAAAGCACAAAGTCCTGATAACAGAAAAAAAACAAACAAGCTGTGCGCAGGGGCGGATTATAATAGGGTCAATCTGGGCGGTAGCCCAGGGCCCAGTGGTGTGGGGGGGGGGCCTAGGCTACTGCTCAGATTGCCCGCCACCATCATGGCATTACTGCCCTGACTGGCGTATGGGCCCAGTTGGCAGAGGGTGCCCGCATCGGGCCCCGTCTCATCTGCTCACCGGGCCCCTACCGGTGATGCAGCAGTTTCACCTATTGACGTGCGGGCGTGTGCCCGCACATCAATAGTTAACAGCCGCCAGCCAATTATGCAGGCATGTACTACGGAGGACAGAGAATGAACTTCAATCCAATATTGCAGCCAGCATGCAGCCAGCGGGTAAGGAAAGGGTGAATCAAAAACCCCAAAACCCCGCCTCCATGGCTGAAGATTGTTCCCTCCAAATTCAGGTGACAGTGTCCCTTTAAATTACATGCTGAGTGGCCAGGCCCGGGCGTAGTGATCTATGTGTACGGTGGCCCCAGCTGTGCGGAGTAGTCGTGTACCATATGAAGCTGTAGGGGACTATTTACATCTATGGCCACTGATAGATACTATGTGGGCTGTGCTATATATTACTTGGGCTGTGTTATATATTACGTGGCCAGTGGTATATACTACGTGGCCAGTGGTATATACTACGTGGCTGCTATATACTGCGTGGGCTGAGTTATATACTGCAAGGGCTGTGTTATTTACTGTGTGGCCTGTATTAAAAGGAACCTGTCACCCCGTTTTTTCAGATTGAGATAAAAATACTGTTAAATAGGGCCTGCGCTGTGCGTTACAATAGTGTATGTAGTGTACCCTGATTCCCCACCTATGCTGCGAAATACATTACCAAAGTCGCCGTTTTCGCCTGTCAATCAGGCTGGTCAGGTAAGGTGGGCCTGATTGACAGGCGAAAACGGCGACTTTGGTAATGTATTTACATCTGCGCATGCGCGGCCTCAGGATGGCCGCCCCCACCGATGACAAGGGTAATAGCGCAGATCGCGCGCTTTTGCTTCACCTGCGCGCAGTGGATTCGGAACTTGGACATGCGCACACCACTACGCCACCAACGGAAAGCTGGGGAAGAAACAGCGATGTCACCACGCCCACCTGACCTGACCAGCCTGATTGACAGGCGAAAACGGCGACTTTGGTAATGTATTTCGCAGCATAGGTGGGGAATCAGGGTACACTACATACACTATTGTAACGCACAGCGCAGGCCCTATTTAACAGTATTTTTATCTCAATCTGAAAAAACGGGGTGACAGGTTCCCTTTAAGGCATCGGGTATTCTACAATATGTATGCATGTATATAGCAGCCACATAGTATATAGCACAGGCCACGTAGTACTCCTATATACTACGTGGCCTGTGCTATATACTATGTGGCTGAGATTATATATATATATATATATATATATATATATATATATATATATATATATATATATATATATATATATACATACATACATACACATACATACATATTCTAGAATGCCCGATGCATTAGAATCGGGCCACCATCTAGTATATATATAAATATCTACAGAATAAACATTTTCATAGTAAAAGCAAAAAACAGGGTTTTGGTTGATGAGCAAGTCCTTGGCCCAAGTCTCTGTTCCCCCACAGTCTCCAGGATAAAAGGATGAGTGGTGAATAAAGACTAGGGGTGTAGAGTTTCAGCACAAGGAAGGGTGACAGGAGGAAACACACAACCACAATAGCTAATGCAGGGGGGTGGAAGGGTTATAAAAGGGTTTGTAATAAGTAGTGGGCAGTATTCAGTGTGGGAAAACTTTCAGGCTGACTTAAGTATTCTGAACCGTCCGTTACTGATCTTGATGTGTAACCAGCTATAAGGCAACTTTGTAAAACTGACTTCATATCATTTAGCCCAATTCCCTCTAGAAGCAAACATTGCGCTATAAAGTTCCTAAGGAAAAAAAAAAAAATTGGAATCAAGATGTTAAAAAAGATTTCCTCCTGGAAGGGGAGAAGCAAATTAAACATTCTGCTTTTCCAAGTCATGACCCAAGTTCAAGAGAATAAATAATGACTGACATTTCTTCTTTGCTGTTCTAAAGAAGCTCTGAAGCAGATGGAAACTTTAATAGGCCTGTGATGGATGGATGGCCTCCTATAATGATAGATAGATAGATAGATAGATAGATAGATAGATAGATAGATAGATAGATAGATAGATAGATAGATAGATAGATAGATAGATAGATAGATAGATAGATAGATAGATAGATAGATATTTTTTTTTTTTATTCCTGGTGTATATTGAGGGCAGTTAATAATCACATTGCAAAAAAAGATTTTTTAGACTTTGAACTAAAAAAAAAACTTTTGAAAAGAATCTAACCTGCAAGAAGCTAAAGTAAAAAACAAGGCTTAAATAGACGGTGCGTGGAAATCTGTACATGAGACAGCTCAGAGCTCTGATGCCATTCCTTTCCCCAAGTACAGATGGCCTGGATAACAATAAACACATGTGCTCGGGTCGGTATAAATGCTGGGACTGCAGGTCACATTGCACACAGGGTATCACATTGGGCGGACATTGCCCACACTTTATGGGCTGCAGCTGTGATACATCTGTCGGAGAATTAATATATTAATATAAACTGACAATAAGGGTCACACATCGCGCGGGTGGCTTTTTTTTTTTTAACCCCTTACCGGCATCGGACGTACTATACCGTCCGATGCCGGCTCCCCTGCTTTGATGCAGGGCTCCGCGGTGAGCCCGCACCAAAGCCGGGACATGTCAGCTGTTTTGAACAGCTGACATGTGCCCATAATAGGCGCAGGCAGAATCGCGATCTGCCCGCACCTATTAACTAGTTAAATGCCGCTGTCAAACGCAGACAGCGGCATTTAACTACCGCTTCCGGCCGGGCGGCCGGAAATGACGTCATCGCCGACCCCCGTCACATGATCGGGGGTCGGCGATGCTTGTGAATGGTAACCATAGAGGTCCTTGAGACCTCTATGGTTACTGATTGCCCGTCGCTGTGAGCGCCACCCTGTGGTCGGCGCTCACAGCACATGTGCAATTCTGCTACATAGCAGCGATCAGCAGATCGCTGCTATGTAGCAGAGCCGATCGGGTTGTGCCTGCTTCTAGCCTCTCATGGAGGCTATTGAAGCATGGCAAAAGTTAAAAAAAAAAAGTTTTAAAAAAATGTGAAAAAAATAAAAAAAACATAAAAGTTTAAATCACCCCCCTTTCGCCCCAATCAAAATAAATCAATAAAAAAAAAAAAAATCTACGCATATTTGGTATCGCCGCGCTCAGAATCGCCCGATCTATCAATTAAAAAAAAGTATTAACCTGATCGCTAAACAGCGTAGCGGGAAAAAAACTCGAAATGCCAGAATTCCGTTTTTTTGGTCGCCGCGACATTGCATTAAAATGCAATAACGGGCGATCAAAAGAACGTATCTGCACCGAAATGCTATCATTAAAAACGTCATCTCGGCACGCAAAAAATAAGCCCTCAACCGACCCCAGATGATGAAAAATGGAGACGCTACGAGTATCGGAAAATGGCGCAATTTTTTTTTTTTTTTTAGCAAAGTTTGGAATTTTTTTTCACCACTTAGATAAAAAATAACCTAGTCATGTTTGGTGTCTATGAACTCGTACTGACCTGGAGAATCATAATGGCAGGTCAGTTTTAGCATTTAGTGAACCTAGCAAAAAAGCCAAACAAAAAACCAATGTGGGATTGCACTTTTTTTTGCAATTTCACCGCACTTGGAATTTTTTTCCCGTTTTCTAGTACACGACATGCTAAAACCAATGATGTCGTTCAAAAGTACAACTCGTCCCGCAAAAAATAAGCCCTCACATGGCCAAATTGACGGAAAAATAAAAAAGTTATGGCTCTGGGAAGGAGGGGAGCGAAAAACGAACACGGAAAAACGAAAAATCCCCCGGTCATGAAGGGGTTAAACAATCTTACTTAATGGTCATTTAGGCCATGTGCACACGGTGCGGTTTTTACTGCAGATCCACAGCGTTTTTTACGCTGTCGATCCGCAGCAGTTTTCCTTGTGGTGTACAGTACCATGTTACCCTATGGAAAATAAAAACCGCTGTGCACATGCTGCGGAAAAAAAACGCATGGAAACGCAGCGGTTTATTTTCCGCAGCATGTCAATTCTTTGTGCGGATTCCGCAGCGGCTTTACACCTGCTCCATATTAGAAAACCGCAGGTGTAAAACCGCAGTAGAATCCGCACAAATACCACGGTAAATCCGCAGTAAATCCGCAATAAATCCGTAGGAAAAACGCAGTGTTTTTGCCCTGCAAATTTATCAAAATCAGTGCGGAAAAATCCGCACAGCAGTCCGCAACGTGTGCACATACCCTTAGGGCGATAGTATTGATGTTCTGGGTGCAGTTGATACATTTGGTAAGTATTTGGTCTTGGACACAATCAATAACAAGCTAAAAACATCCTAAAAAAAAAAAAAAAATGCAACAAACTGACTCATTGGCCATACTTTTTATACATAAACCAATGCGCATAATCATCTGTCGGGAACATTTAATATCCAATGAATTTGAATGAATTTTTAATTTTTTTTGCCTGATAATACCAACCAGAGAGTCATTGCGGGTAAAGGATGGCACAAACTGCTTGTACCCGTGTATATTTGGTGCCCACGGGACTAGAAATAAGACAAATAAGTGAACAGATAGTTGTCAGCAATACCTGATATCCAGCTGCCCAGCTGTTCATTCAGTTTCCTCCCAGCTCTGCAAACAAGGCTTAAATGAAACCTTAAAAAACCAGGAAATGGAAATAAAATCTTCTTTTATCTTAAAGGATTTCAAAGCCCTTCATGCCTGATCCATGCAGTCACTCCTCACTAGCGCCCCAGTCCTAAGTATCACACAAGTTTCCTTCAAAGGAGTAAAACTGGGGGCTGGGCAGGGAGGTAGCAAAGCTTTCTGAGAAGTGTTCCCCCTGCTCAGGGCTGAGCACACTGCACTGGAGAGAGGCTCTGCTGAAGCAGTGTATTTCCCTTCATAATAGCCTTGACTGTCTGTGTGCTGGAGGATGTGGGGGAGGGCTTACAGAGAAGAAGGCCTGCTCCATCTGAGAGCACTCGCCAATCATGAAGCTTGGCACTGCTGCCAGTAGTGCTGCACAGACAGGCGGTGAATACACACGATGCTACCTACACAGCAGCAATCACAAATTGTTACTCTATAAGGCCGCGTTCACACGTTGAGTGTTTGGTGATTTTTTTACCTCAGTTTTTATGAGCCAAAGTCAGGAGTGGGTGATAAATACAGAAGTGGTGACGTGTTTCTATTATACTTTTCCCATGACTGTCCCACTCCTGGTTTAGGCTTACACATACTGAGGTAAAAAACTCACCGAATACTCAACGTGTCCTAACTGGAACAACATCCTGCATCTAATCTGCTGACATCATATAACTGAGGTGTGGATAAGGGCTCATTCAGACAACAGCTTTTCACGGATACAAATTGTACCTATGATAATCTATGACACTGTTCACACGTCCGTGCATTTTTACAGAAAGGGTGTACAGCACCAAAATACAGAAAAATGTCCAATTTTGACTTGAAAAAAAAAAATCGGACAGCACTCAGATACCATCTAGGTACCATCCCGTTTTCATGTTTGATAGGAGAAACTTGAGGAACCTTCAGTTTTTTCTTTTTTTTTTTTTTTGCATACATGATGAAACTCGGATGATACAAACACTTTTGGACCATACACTGATGAAAATCTATCAGTATTTTTGTACGAGAGAAATCACTGAAGTATGAGAGAGCCCTAGGAGTCTGTTCACTCCAAGGTCTTGGATACAATTTTTAAAAAGCTATACACTAAGGGTATGTGCACACGTCAGGATTTTTTCCTGACAAAATCCTGAGTATTCTGCCAGAAATCCGCGTGCTTTTTTCGTGCGAATTTCTCACGGAATTTGCGCGTTTTTTGCGCGGATTTTTTGCGTTTTTTTTCCTGAATGACCTTTTTGATAGGAAATCCGCAAAAAATCCGGAAAAAGATAGAGCATGTCCGGATTTTTTGCGGAATGTGTTTTTTTTTTGCGGAAAACAACGTTAACATCTGCACAAAAAATGCGGAATGCATTCTAAAAGATAGGATGCATAATGTTAGCGTTTTTTTACCGGATTTATAGCGTTTTTATGGCGAAATTCCGCAAAAAAAAACGCTAAAAATCCTGACGTGTGCACATACCCTGAGGGTACGTTCACACGATCCTGAATTCCCTGCGGATTTTTCAGGTCCTTTTTTGGAAAATCCGCAGTGCAAAATCAGTGCATTTTGCACTGCGGATTTTCATGCGTTTTCTTCTGCGGATTCCTCTGCGGGTTTTCACCTGCACTTTCCTATTGGTGCAGTCGGAAACCCGCTGTGGAATCCGCAGAAAGAATTGACATGGTACTTCTTTTTTTCCGCAGCGTTTCTGCGCGTTTTTTTCCGGGAAATTCAGGATCATGTGCACAGCGGGTTTCGTTTTCCATAGGGTTACATTGTACTGTACACCACATGGAAAACGGCTGCGGATCCGCAGCGACAAATCCGCTGCGGATCCGCAGCAAAAACCGCACCGTGTGAACGTAGCCTAACTGTTCTCTGTGAGCGCATCACATTCATTAACATCTCGAAAAATTTTACTTGCCAAAATAGTGCACAAGCTGCACTTTTCTCTAAACAGGGAATATTGCAAAGAAATATGTATGTATGATGTGCTATATGGTGTTGTTTGACAATGAGAGACAATAGCCGATGAATGCAACTGTATCAGCATTTGTCTGAAAGATACAATCACTGCGGGCTTGTTAGGGTTATGCCACAAATACACAGGTTTGTCAGAAGGTGCAGTTTAAACTATTAAAGGGAACCTGTCACCTGAATTTGAAGTTCATATTATGTCCTCCGTAGTACACGCTTGCGCAAGGCAATCTTGCCTAGCGCACGCGCAGTATGCTTTGCCCAACTGAGGGCAAAGCCAAAAAGCATTAGTGCGCATGCGCCGGCGCATGCGCACTATGTCCTGGAAGTATTTCGCTGTGTTCCAGGACATAGTGCGCCGGTGCATGTGCACTAATGCTTTTCAGCTTTGCCCGCAGTTGGGCAAAGCATACTGCGCGTGTGCAAGGCAAGATTGCCTTGCGCAGGCATGTACTACCGAGGACAGAGAATGAACTTCAATCCAATATTGCGGCCAGCATGCAGCCAGCGGGTAAGGAAAGGGTGAATGAAACACCCGAAAACTCTGCCCATATGACCGAAAACCGGTCCTGCCAAATTCAGGTGACAGGTTCCCTTTAATGACCAAAAATAGTGTTGTCTCTCATGAACACACACAATACAGTTTATTCTAAAGTTACTTGAAAGGATAATCACCCCGGGTGGGGGGCAGCTATACCGCCAGGGCGATCGATGCAGCTGCAATGGGCCCAGAGGTGAAGGGAGGCCCATGACAGTAATCAGACCTAACACTCGGGGCATAAGATTTCAGGAGATAATGTCCACATTACAAAAAATGGCGGGGGAACTGCAGGAAACCATCTTCAGCTTCCTGTCTGATGCTTTCTCCATGACTCAAGCGCACGACACCAGGGTCCCTTAGAAAGTAACTGGCCAGAACAGCAAGGAAATGATGCCACATGGAAGCGTATACAGAAGTGACTGATTTTATTTTTTAACAGGGCAGAGAGCACAATGGGGATAAAAAGGGGGATATGAGGCTACATAATTAATAGGAGGTGGGATTAAATGCTATCAGTGACTTATAATGAATTGGGGGTGGAGGAGGTTGTTATCAGGGACATATAGTGAATTGAGATGGGGAAGATGTCATCAGGAACTTATAATGAATTGGGGGATGGGGAGAATGCTGTACTGGGACTTATTATGAATTGTGGGAGAAGATGCCATCATTGGCTTAAAATGAATTTGATCTGTGGCGGATAATGTTATACAGGAATTTATAATGAATTAGGCAGTGGAACATAACATTATACAGGAACTTGTAATAAATTGGGCGGCAGAATATAACATTATACCGGGACCTATAATGAATTGGGCAGTGAGAGATAATGTTATACAGGAACTTATAATGAATTGAGGTGTGGGAGAGGACATTGTCAGGGACCTATAATGAATTAGGGAGGGAGAGAGAGTACACTCTACAGAAACTTATAAATGTGAGAAAGACACATGACATGGACTTAGGATGAATTGGGGGAGAGAGTCACAGTGACTGATAAATTTACATTTCAACTTATTATTCAAATTGGATTTAAGTGCCATAAAAATGTAATTTTTAGTTTTTTAAATAAAATCATGGTTGGTTTTCTGTCTCAGGACGCTTTCAATCAGTGAAATCAATCTCATTCAGCTGTGATAATTGGTTTTCCAGGTGAACCCAATTTAAGGAAAACTACTTAAGAAGGACGTTCCATGTTATTAAGCAGCCACAGGTTTCAACCAATATGGGAAACAAAAAGGCTCTCTCTGCTGCCGAAAAGCGTCAAATAGTGCAATGTTATGGACAAGGTATGAAAACATTAGACATTTCACAAAAACTTAAGCATGATCATCATACTGTGAAGAGATTTGTGGCTGATAGAGTTCATATGAGTTCATGCAGATAAAGGCATAATGAGGATGGTTTCTGCCAGACAAATTCATCGGATTAAGAAAGCATACAGTAAACCATTGCAGAACAGTTAGATTTATATGTTAGTGTCTAATACTGTTAGTAGTATGTGTGTGAAAAATTTGGGACCTGTTTGTATTTAAGAAAATAAGGTTTTCACGGAAAAAAGTGGCATGGGCTCTCGCGCAATTTTGTGCGCAAGAGAGGGAAGGCCAGTGACTGAAGACAGATATTAATAGCCTAGAGAGGGGCCATGATTATTGCCCCCCCTGGCTAAAAACATCTGCCATCTGTAAGATGCACCAATTCTGGCACTTAGTCTCTCTCTTCCCACTGCCCTGTAGCTGTGGCATATAGGGTAGTAAGGGGTTAATGTCACCTTTGTATTGTAAGGTGACATTAAGCCGGCTTAGTAATAGAGAGGTGTCAATAAGATGCCTATCCATTACTAATCCTAAAGGTACCGTCACACATAGCGACGCTGCAGCGATACCGACAACGATCCGGATCGCTGCAGCGTCGCTGTTTGGTCGCTGGAGAGCTGTCACACAGACAGCTCTCCAGCGACCAACGATCCCGAGGTTCCCGGTAACCAGGGTAAACATCGGGTAACTAAGCGCAGGGCCGCGCTTAGTAACCCGATGTTTACCCTGGTTACCATCCTAAAAAGTAAAAAAACAAACGCTACATACTTACCTTCTGCTGTCTGTCCTCGGCGCTCTGCTTCTCTGGTCTGGCTGTGAGCGCCGGGCAGCCAGAAAGCAGAGCGGTGACGTCACCGCTCTGCTTTCCGGCTGACCGACGCTCACAGCCAGAGCAGGAGGAGTGCAGAGCACAGCGCTGGAGGACAGACGGCTGTAGGTAAGTATGTAGTGTTTGTTTTTTTACTTTTAGGATGGTAACCAGGGTAAACATCGGGTTACTAAGCGCGGCCCTGTGCTTAGTTACCCGATGTTTACCCTGGTTACCAGCAAAGACATCGCTGAATCGGTGTCACACACGCCGATTCAGCGATGTCTACGGGGAGTCCAGCGACGAAATAAAGTTCTGGACTTTCTTCCCCGACCAGCGATCTCCCAGCAGGGGCCTGATCGCTGCTGCCTGTCACACTGGACGATATCGCTAGCGAGGACGCTGCAACGTCACGGATCGCTAGCGATATCGTCTAGTGTGACAGTACCTTAAAGTTTGTAAGCTATATAAATAGGATATGCCTCTAACAATATACATCTAGACAGCCAAGAGATCAAGAGATCTAAAGAACCAAAGACTCTTTACAAAAGCACAGCCAGGAAGCTCTTAAGTCACAGCCGCTCTTATCACAGCAATTTAGCAGAAGGGTGAGACTCTGTAATTTTCCACCATCTTGGGGATTTTGCTGGGACTGTTCTATGTGTTATTTGCCTATTTTGTAGTTCAATAAAGTATTGCCACACTGTTTTACCCTCAGTCTGTGTGGCCTGAGTAGTGCCTATGTAAAAGGAGAGTGAGCGTTCAGTGGGATGAGCTCTGGTCCGTATGGTTTCGGCTAGTTGACTAGAGCACTCGCTGAACTCCGTGTCTCCACAACTTCCTTCAAGAAGACCCCATGTGGTAAACCTGTTTTTAGTGGTCGTGCAGTTTAAAAGTAGGTAGTCTAACCCAGACATTTCCTTTTGGCCACATTCACAAATCAAAATTTTGTGAAAGTGTTTGGCTAAGTTCACACTAGTAAAATGCTCTAAAATGAGTATTTTGTTAAGCGGTTAAGTCTATAGCCACAAAAAAGCATGTTCTAGTCATGCACTCCGAAGTATCCATTTATTTTAATTAGGAAAACAGAGTCAAAATAATAAACTTTTGTGTCTCAACAACTTTCTGTCGGTGTCCTTTTTAGCAAGACATAATAGTGTAGTGGACTACCTTTTTGAGTAACACACAAAAAAAGATAATAATGAAAAAAGTTGAAATGGAGCTCAAATATTAATCCTTTGGGCTCAGTTTTTTTTAACAAAATGGATCCATCAGGGGGTATTTCTGAGCCATGTTTTCAGAAATAAATACACAATGTTGGATAAAGTGCTCAGAGGACACATAGTGTGAATGTGGTCTTAGCATGGCAAAACAAGAATGCGAAAAAATTGAGAAAACTATCATGGATATCTGTCTCAATCCTGGCTTTGGCTTACAAATACTGTTGTTAAATGCTGACCAAAAATACTGAATGGTGAAAGTGTACAGTTTCAAATTCCCACTGTAGAGAATGGTCAAGCCTGCTAAATTTCAACAGCCAATCCAGTATTGTGGCATCGTGAGGGTACATTTCCACGGTCAGTAAACGCTGCGGGTTGAACGCTGCATAAATCTGCAGCGATTAACCCACAGTGTCCAGATGTTACAGCATAGTGGATGGGATTTCAAGAAATCCCATCTCCACTATGCGTGCTGAGACACCTGCAGATCACCCGCGGAGACGGACATGAGGCACGTCATTTCAGACCGCAGCATATCTATTTACAGTTAGGTCCATATATATTTGGACAGAGACAACATTTTTCTAATTTTGGCTATAGACATTACCACAATGAATTTTAAACAAAACAATTCAGATGCAGTTGAAGTTCAGACTTTCAGTTTTCATTTGAGGGTATCCACATTAAAATTGGATGAAGGGTTTAGGATTTTCACCTCCTTAACATGTGCCACCCTGTTTTTAAAGGTACCAAAAGTAATTGGACAATTGACTCCAAGGCTATTTCATGGACAGGTGTGGGCAATCCCTTCGTTATGTCATTCTCAATTAAGCAGAGAAAAGGCCTGGAGTTGATTTGAGGTGTGGTGCTTGCATTTGGAAGGTTTTGCTGTGAAGTAAACATGCGGTCAAAGGAGCTCTCCATGCAGGTGAAACAAGCCATCCTTAAGCTGCGAAAACAGAAAAAACCCATCTGAGAAATTGCTACAATATTAGGAGTGGCAAAATCTATAGTTTGGTACATCCTGAGTAAGAAAGAAAGCACTGGTGAACTCATCAATGCAAAAAGACCTGGGCGCCCACGGAAGACAACAGTGGTGGATGATCGCAGAATAATCTCCATGGTGAAGAGAAACCCCTTCACAACAGCCAACCAAGTGAACAACACTCTCCAGGAGGTCGGCGTATCAATATCCTAATCTACCATAAAGAGAAGACTGCATGAAAGTAAATACAGAGGGTTCACTGCACGGTGCAAGCCACTAATAAGCATCAAGAATAAAAAGGCTAGACTGGACTTTGCTAAAAAAACATCTAAAAAAGCCAGCACAGTTCTGGAAGAACATTCTTTGGACAGATGAAACCAAGATCAACCTCTGCCAGAATAATGTAAAGAGAAAAGTGTGGGGAAGGCGTGGTACAGCTCATGATCCAAAGCATACAACATCATCTGTAAAACACGGCGGAGGCAGTGTGATGGCTTGGGCATGCATGGCTGCCAGTGGCACTGGGTCACTAGTGTTTATTGATGATGTGACACAGGACAGAAGCCGCCGAATGAATTCTGAGGTATTCAGAGCCATACTGTGTGCTCAGATGCAGCCAAATGTAGCCAAACTAATTGGTTGTCGTTTCATACTACAGATGGACAATGACCCAAAACATAAAGCCAAAGCAACCCAGGAGTTTATGAAAGCAATATACCGTATATACTCGAGTATAAGCCGAGATTTTCAGCCCAAATTTTTGGGCTGAAAGTGCCCCTCTCGGCTTATACTCGAGTCAATGTGGGTGGCAGGGTCGGCGGGTGAGGGGGTGAGGGCGCTGAGGTATACTTACCTAGTCCCAGCGATCCTCGCGCTGTCCCTGCCGTCCCACGGGCTTCTGTGCTGCAGCTTCTTCCCCTCTTCAGCGGTCACGTGGGACCGCTCATTAGAGATATGAATAAGCGGCTCCACCTCCCATAGGGGCGGAGCCACCTATTCATTCCTCTAATCAGCGGTGCCGGTGACCGCTGACAGGAAGAGCTGCGGCACCGAAGACCAGGCAGAGGGACAGCGCGAGGATCGCCAGGACTAGGTAAGTATAGCATATTCACCTGTCCTCGTTCCAGCCGCCGGGCGCCGCTCCATCTTCCCGGCCGGCGCCTCCATCTTCCCGGCGTCTGCGCTCTGACTGTTCAGGCAGAGGGCGCGATGACGCATACAGTGTGCGCGGCGCCCTCTGCCTGATCAGTCAGAGCAGAGACGCCGGGAAGATGGAGGCGCCGGAACGAGACGCCGGGAGCTGCAATCAAGGGAGGTGAGTATGTGTTTTTTTTTTTTATTGCAGCAGCGGCGGCAGAGATTTCTATGGGGCACAATGAACGGTGCAGAGCACCGTATATGGCACAGCAATGGGGCACAATGAACGGTGCAAAGCACCGTATATGGCACAGCAATGGGGCACAATGAACGGTGCAGAGCACCGTATATGGCACAGCAATGGGGCACAATGAACGGTGCAGAGCACCGTATATGGCACAGCAATGGGGCACAATGAACGGTGCAGAGCACCGTATATGGCACAGCAATGGGGCACAATGAACGGTGCAGAGCACCGTATATGGCACAGCAATGGGGCACAATGAACGGTGCAGAGCACCGTATATGGGCACAGATATGGGGCACAATGAACGGTGCAGAGCACCGTATATGGCACAGCAATGGGGCACAATGAACGGTGCAGAGCACCGTATATGGGCACAGCAATGGGGCACAATGAACGGTGCAGAGCACTGTATATGGCACAGCAATGGGGCACAATGAACGGTGCAGAGCACCGTATATGGCACAGCAATGGGGCACAATGAACGGTGCAGAGCACCGTATATGGCACAGCAATGGGGCACAATGAACGGTGCAGAGCACTGTATATGGCACAGCAATGGGGCACAATGAACGGTGCAGAGCACCGTATATGGCACAGCAATGGGGCACAATGAACGGTGCAGAGCACTGTATATGGCACAGCAATGGGGCACAATGAACGGTGCAGAGCACCGTATATGGCACAGCTATGGGGCACAATGAACGGTGCAGAGCACTATATGGGGCACAGCTATGGGGAAATAATGAACGGTGCAGAGCACTATATGGCACAGCTATGGGGAAATAATGATCTATTTTTATTTTTGAAATTCACCGGTAAATGCTGCATTTCCACCCTAGGCTTATACTCGAGTCAATAAGTTTTCCCAGTTTTTTGTGGCAAAATTAGGGGGGTCGGCTTATACTCGGGTCGGCTTATACTCGAGTATATACGGTAAATGGAATATTCTTGAATGGCCAAGTCAGTCACCTGATCTCAACCCAATTGAGCATGCATTTCACTTGTTAAAGACTAAACTTCAGACAGAAAGGCCTACAAACAAAGAGCAACTGAAAACCATCGCAGTGAAGGCCTGGCAGAGCATCAAAAAGGAGGAAACACAGCGTCTGGTGATGTCCATGAGTTCAAGACTTCAGGCAGTCATTGCCAACAAAGGGTTTTCAACCAAGTACTAAAAATGAACATTTTATTTAAAATGATTGAATCTGTCCTATTACTTTTGGTCCCTTTAAAAACAGGGTGGCACATGTTAAGGAGCTGAAACTCCTTAACTCCTAGCATTCCTGTGTACATGGTGGTCAAGAGACAATAAATTGGTGATAACTGCCTAATGTGTACGGAGATCTTTAGGCAGCAGTTTAGTTTAGCAACCTTGTTTCTGTCCAACAAACTGCAAGTAGTGTGATACACCAGCCTCATACAAAAGTTGGACTGCTTTATATGACTTAAAACCATTACCAACAGTTTTTAGAAAACACCAGTGATTGTCTTACCGCTGTCTCTAACATCATGTCCTCCCTCTATCTGAAACTGAACCTGTCAAAAACTGAACTCCTCGTGTTCTCTCCCTCTACTAACCTACCTTTGCCTGACATTGCCATCTCCGTGTGTGGTTCCACCATTACTCCAAAGCAACATGCCCGCTGACTTGGGGTCATCCTTGATTCCGAGCTTTCATTCACCCCCCACATCCGATCACTGGCTCGCTCTTCTTATCTGCATCTCAAAAACATTTCTAGAATTCGCCCTTTTCTTACTTTCGACTCTGCAAAAACTCTTACTGTCTCACTTATTCATTCTCGTCTGGACTATTGTAACTCTCTACTAATCGGCCTCCCTCTTACCAAGCTCTCTCCGCGCCAATCTGTCCTGAATGCTGCTGCCAGGGTCATATTCCTCACCAACCGTTACACCGATGCCTCTACCTTGTGCCAGTCATTACACTGGCTACCTGTCCACTCAAGAATCCAGTACAAAACTACTACCCTCATCCACAAAGCACTCCATGGCTCAGCACCACCCTACATCTCCTCTCTGGTCTCAGTCTACCACCCTACCTGTGCCCTCCGCTCCACTAATGACCTCAGGTTAGCATCCTCAATAATCAGAACCTCCCACTCCCGTCTCCAAGACTTTACACGTGCTGCGTCGATTCTTTGGAATGCACTACCTAGGTTAATACGATTAATCCCCAATCCCCACAGTTTTAAGCGTGCCCTAAAAACTCATTTGTTCAGACTGGCCTACCGCCTCAATGCATTAACCTAACTATCCCTGTGTGGCCTATTAAAAAAAAAAAAACATAATCAGGTTCCTCGCATCATGTTCTCATACACTTTATGCAGTTATTAGCCCTCTGTATCTGTACTGCTACATACTTAGGCAGTTAACTGGTTCATGCAGCTTTACATGAACACCCGAGCCTTACACTATGGCCGGTCCGAATAACTAAAGCAATTGTTACCATCCACCTCTCATGTCTCCCCTTTTCCTCATAGTTTGTAAGCTTGCGAGCAGGGTCCTCATTCCTCCTGGTATATGTTTTAAACTGTGATCTCTGTTATGCTGTAATGTCTATTGTCTGTACAAGTCCCCTCTATGAGTTGTAAAGCGCTGCGGAATATGTTGGCCCTATATAAATAAAAATTATTATTATTATTATTATAAAACAGTGAGCCTTATGTAGGTTATGTGGGCTGGCCACAGCTTTATTGAAACAAAAAATAATCCAAAATACCATCCATGCTCATTTCCTTTTTTTCCACCGAGCTCCTCTTTTAACCCCCAAAGGCCAACCACTGTTGTACAGTAGGCCTTGCTGAATAAAACCTAATTGAGCATGGATGAGAAAAAAAGCCCTGCTGTGACAACTTTATAATATCTTGACTAGGGTTGAGCGACTTTTACTTTTTTAGGGTCGAGTCGGGTTTCGCAAAACCCGACTATCTCAAAAGTCGAGTCAAGTGAAATCGGCCGATTATGGCGGAAAGTCGGGGATCAAACGAAACATGAAACCCAATGCAAAGTCAATGGGAAATATCTCTCTCTCTCTCTCTCTCTCTCTCTCCTCCATCCCTGAACAGAAAACCTGGTGTTACACATTGGAAATCGCTACAGCGCACAAGCGACAAGATGGCGATAGGCGTCCACACCCCTAAGACCTATGTCATCACTCTGCCCACGCTCCTTCATTGGCTGAAAAAATGGCGCCAAACGCGTCATACGAAACGAGACTTTGGCGCGAAGATCGCCGACCGCATGGGCGATCCCACACTAGGATCAAACCCGACTTTGCCAAAAGTCGGCGACTTTTGAATTTGTACGATCCGTTTCGCTCAAGCCTAATCTTGACATAACATATCAACTATATAAGCAGGTTTTTTTCTTGTGTTTTTTTAATTCATATATCTTGGCAAATATTGGTAGCATCCATAAATCCAGGGTTGGACTGGCCCATCGGAGAAAAGGAGGATTCTCCAGTGGGCCCAGGCACTGACACCTGCTGGCATACAGGGCCAGCAGCTGCCTAGGGCCCCTCGGCTCCAGGGGCCCCAGCTAGTGATGTGTCGCTAATAGCAGCACACCATGCAGCTGCTATGGGGGCCCCCTGGGGCCAGCGGAACATCAGCCGGTAACAGGAGGCAGAAGCTGGCTGATGCAGCTAAAGCCTGTCCCCGCTGCTAAAGAGAAATGACTTTTCACCCTTCCCCATGCCCCCATGGGTGTGGAGAGGGGTGAATATTCACTTCACTTTAATAGCAGGCAGTGTTAGTTGCAGGCTATCAGGGTTGGCAGACCAGGGCCCCCACTCCTTCAGGGGCCAGGCACCAGTGCCACCCCCCCAGTGCACATTGCATTCAACTGTATCAGCAACATAGATGTCGATACAGTTGAAAGCAATAATGGAGCAGAGAGCCTCAGATGATACTCCTTCTCCCATCATTCCCTTCATTGCATACCCGCTGTGTGCCGGAAAGATGGCAGTGTAGCTGCTGATACCGGAACAGAGCCAGAATCAGCGTGGGAATGGGGAGGAGAGGTGAGTATTGTGTTTGTGGGGGGACTACATTATATTCTGTGGGGGCTGAATTATACTATATGAAGGGGGCTGGATTATACCCTATAAGGGAGCTACATTATATTCTATGGAGGGGCTGCATTATACCCTATGAGGGGGCTACATTATATTCTATGAGGGAGGCTACCCAAACCCCTGCTACACAATTAAGACGTGTACTACCTTATGTTATACCCTGGTATTAGCGTGTTTACCACACAATTGGAGGTCTTGTATTTATTTCTATGTAAATACATAGTGGGCCCCAAGAATGATTTTCTCTGGTGGGCCCAAGGTGCTCCAGTCAGGCGGTGCATAAGGGTATGTGCACACGTCCGGATTTTTAGCGGTTTTCTTTGCGGAATTTCGCTATAAAAACGCTATAATTCCGCATCAAAAACGCTAAAAATATGCATCCTATCATTTAGAATGCATTCCGGATTTTTTGTTCAGATGGATGCGTTTTTTACCGCAAAAAAAATGGACATGCTCATTCTTTTTGCGGATTTTTTGCGGATTTCTAAGCCAAAATGACTTTCAGGAAAAAAAAAAAAAATTCCGCAAAAATTCCGCAAAAAATCCGCGCAAAAACCGCGATAAATCCGCGCGGAAAAAAACGCGATTTTCTGCCAGAATTCTCCGGATTTTGTCAGGAAAAAAAACCTGACGTGTGCACATACCCTTAATCTATATGTATATCACTGTATTCAAATCCTTTTCTTTCTATAAACAAACAAATATAAAGATGTAAATAACTCTAGAAAAATTAAAATAAAAGGATGGGTGGGAAGAATTACAGGTAATATGGCCGGCAGGCAAATTGGCAACAAAACCCCTATAAATACCCTATTAAATCCACCCCAATTCTCTGGTGCTGCCCCCAGTTTTCCTGCATTTTACGTTAACCCTCTCCTACTCCCTTGCAGTCCCAGGGCCTTTCCTTATTTAGTTCATGCCTCTTAAAATCATGAGGGTTTTTCACTCGTTGCAATGACACTGTGGTTTTTGCTGCAATGTTTTTTTTTTTACAAAGTCATAGCAAAACGATAACATGACCACAATGTGCCTCTCTGTTGTGCGTGTACCCAGTTTGACAGATAGAAAGGAGAAGCAGAGAGACAAAGATATTCCCCACTTTCGGCAATCTTTCTCAGCTTCGCTGCTAAAGATGGATCAGGGTATGTGCACACACTGCGGATTACTCTGCGGATTTTTCCGGACTGATTTTGGTAAATCCGCAGGTAAACCGCACTGTGGATTTCCTGCAGAATTACTTCAGATTTACTCCGATTTTTTTTTTTTTTTGCGGATTTTGTGCGGATTCCTATTATGGAGCGGGTATAAACCGCTGCGGAATCCGCACAAAGAATTGACATGCTACGGATTAAACAACGCTACATTTCCGCGTGTTTTTTTCCGCAGCATGTGCACTGTTTTTGCATTTTGTTTTCCATAGGTCTACATGGTACTGTAAACTCAGGGAAAACTGCTGCGGATCTGCAGCAAAATCCGCAGCGTGTGCACATACCTTTAGGGTATGTGCACACGTCAGGTTTTTTTCCTGACAAAATCCGGAGAATTCTGCCAGAAAATCGCGTTTTTTTTCCGCGCGGATTTCTCGCGTTTTTTGCGCGGAATTTTTGCGGATTTTTTGCGTTTTTTATTTTATTTTTCCTGAATGCATGGAATCCGCAAAAAATCCGCAAAAAGAATGAGCATGGCCATTCTTTTTGCGGATTGCGTTTTTTTTGCGGAAAAAAAACGCATACATCTGCACAAAAAATGCGGAATGCATTCTAAATGATAGGATGCATAATTTGAGCGTTTTTTTATGCGGATTTATAGCGTTTTTATAGCGAAATTCCGCAAAAAAAACGTGAAAAATCCGGACGTGTGCACATACCCTTACACTTCACAACAGGTAGCAGACAGCAAAGTAGACAGATGGGAGACACCTGGTACTTTAAAATGATATTTAAGGATACTAATAACATTATTTTTATTTTTTTTATCCAAAAAACGTCTGCATATCCCTACCTTTTCCTATAGCCTAGTCTAATCTTCCTGATGCTCATCACTAAGTTCATCCATATTGGATGCATTAGATACAGCAAGAGAATGAAAGCATGGATCACAGGATTTTGTAACAATGAGGGAACTGCTATATATATGATTGATGGCAATAGTTGGACTGCAATTTACAATCCTTAGTTTTGAAAAAAAATGTTTGCTGTTCATAGTTTTAAAGAAAATGGGCTCTGTAACATTGGAATTTGTGTGCCCTTACATGGCTAGACAGACGGTTTTAGTGCAAGGGGTAGGAAGCATGTAGTGTTCACCTTATTTTGACACAATGGAAATTGTACCCTGGGGTATTGAAGCAATGTATGTTTGTCTGATGCTCACATCCTGCCTGGTCTTCCTCATTACGTTGTCATTATTTGCTGGTAATAGAAGATATCTTTTAATAGTAAATATGTTTCTAGTGAATTTTAGTTATTAAAAATATTAGACTAATCTACTATTTCAAAGTTTATCACTGAAAATTAATTTGCTAGGTTAGTAAAGGGAACCTGTCACCAAAATACAGTCTAATCTGCAGGCAGCATGTTATAGAGCAAGAAGAGTAAAGTAGACTGATATATAGTTTTGGGAGAAAATATTCAGTATAACTTGTGTTTTCATCATTTAAACCTCCTCACTTTATAGGTAGTTGGTCCAGTGGGTGGTCCTATCAGTGATTAACGGCCAATCCACAGCTATTCCACAGCTATCCATGGTGGATACACCATGGTGGATACACTTATACATACTTTTGCAGAATGTTAGAGGAATTTTGTCCTTTAACCAGCTTTAAACAATTACTTACCTGAGCAGTCTGGGTGAGAAGTGCAGTCATATATAGTAGAAACTCACCAACATTGCGCTTGTATTTCAATTTTCTACATAGGGTCAGCTATTTTTCATCATTTCATTCAATACAGAACATCATAAAGTCAAAATGGCAATTCCGTATAACAGATCAGCAATTTGATTTGCACAGCCTTGGTCCGGAGCCAAATCTGGTCATTTATGGCAGCCCGTCGTCTTCACTTCTATGCCCGGCCTCTCTCATCCTTCAGTTTCCGACTGCTAACAATTGTTGGGAGCATTAACCTGTGAATCCATGATGCTTAAAAAAAATCTAATTTCTTGTGCATTGGATCGGCTTTGAACAAATCTTCCATGCCAGCTTATATATGTGGAATAAAAATATTCAACTTGCCAAATCATACTTAAAGGGATCTTGTCACCAGGTTTTCCCAATATAAAATATGGCTACAACCTTTGAGGGCTCTTACAGCATTCTAGTATGCTGTTTGTATGTCCCCATCCCCTCTGCATAGCACAAAAAAAGAGCTTAAATTATACCAACATCACCTTATTTGGAACTGTAGGATTATACGGAGATATTGGAGTGAGGTCGCAGCCACATTGGAACGGATAATGGGGATACCGATCGAATGTAGGCCTGAATTGTGCATCCTGGGTGTCGTGGATGAGGAAATGTGGGTACACCATGATAGCCTATTTCTTTGGGAGGTCTTATTTATGGCTAGCAAAGCGATAGCATTGAGGTGGATGGGGGCGAAATCTCATTCGATTAATCAGTGGAAGAAACTAGTAAACGACATAATTCCTTTTGAAAACATATTATACAGGAACAGATGATGTCCCCAGAAATTTCAGAAGATTTGGGAAAGGTGGCGTGACTCGCCATTGACACATTTGGCTCCTGGTATTATGGTCTCTTCAATTTCGCGTTATAGTCCCTGATGTGTATATCTATTCTGGACTATGAAAGTGAGGATCCGTGTAGGATTAATAACATGTGTCTATTATAACCTGATCTGGTACGAGCTTTAAAACTTTCATAAAAACTCTGTTGATTAGGAAGTGCAATGCTTGGAAACATATATTATACTGAAGGTTATGTTTTTTTTCCTTTCTAATTTGTTTGTTTCTATACTTTATTATTGAAGATATGATATCATATGTATGTCAATTTGAATGTAGGGGATGGGAGAACTACAATACCCAGATAGATTAGCGAAATTAGGATTATTTAGTCTAGAAAAAAGACGACTGAGGGGCGATCTAATAACCATGTATAAGTATATAAGGGGACAATACAAATATCTCGCTGAGGATCTGTTTATACCTAGGAAGGTGACGGCGGGCACAAGGGGGCATTCTTTGCGTCTGGAGGAGAGAAGGTTTCTCCACCAACATAGAAGAGGATTCTTTACTGTTAGGGCAGTGAGAATCTGGAATTGCTTGCCTGAGGAGGTGGTGATGGCGAACTCAGTCGAGGGGTTCAAGAGAGGCCTGGATGTCTTCCTGGAGCAGAACAATATTGTATCATACAATTATTAGGTTCTGTAGAAGGACGTAGATCTGGGGATTTATTATGATGGAATATAGGCTGAACTGGATGGACAAATGTCTTTTTTCGGCCTTACTAACTATGTTACTATGTTACTATGTTACTATGATATACGGATTATTTTTATTTTATGCTATGTTACCATACGCTTGTTATCTTAGTTTGTGGAATCTTTCAATAAAAAGAGTTTAAAAAAAATTATACCGACAGCATAGTCCTGCCTGGTGGGTGTCTTTGGTCTTGATCCAGCGAGTCCTCTCTTCCTACAATCGCTGTCCTCCTATCCTGCTACATGTGGATGATGTGTCCCATATCATCCACATAATGACTCCCAGTCATGCTCCTGTGCAGACACATTTTACTCCCTCCCTGCTGAGAGCAGAGCAATGCACTGTAGTACGCATGCTCTGGCTTTACTTCTGGGTCATCAGCACTCTTTAGCTTTTCCCCGCACATGCGCATGGGTCATCAGTAGACATGTTCGGTTCCGGCGGGTTGGCCCAACAGTTACAAAAAGTTTAGGTTTGGGTACCAGCACAGTATCCGGAACCCATTCATTTGAATGGGGGGCCCGATCATCCAGTGTTTGCCACCTTGTCATGTGCATGACATCGCGGCAAAATTGATATAACAAAATTTATTTAGAGCACTGAAAGTTGAAATGATTTTTTTTTGCACTCACTGCTTTTAACATGCTGCTATTAACATGCTACTTTCTTAGCTTTTTTAAATTTTGTTTCACTCTCTAAATGCATTTTTCCTGGTGAAGATTATGGAGAAAAATGTGAGAAAACCACCATAAGCAGACAATACTAAATTGTTATAACTTCCATTGACTTCAAACACTCTGCAAAACCTCAAAACCCAAAATGATGCATATTACATTTTCCAGTATTTCATTGGATCTGCATTCTGGCATGGACACAAGCTGTGTTTTAAAAGAAGCACTCCTCCCACCACACTTTTTATCCAAATATATTGCATTCATCATATTATACAGCACTGTGTACTTACAATTGCTCATTTTGCCTTTCTACCCAGCTAATTTTTCTCATTTCTCTGCTCTCTGCAGAAACAGGAAGTCTCTCATCCCTGCAGAAAACATTCCCCTCTCTAACTCTTGACCCAGCTGCTCCTCCCCCTCCTTCCACCCATCAGGCACTTTTGCAGTAACTTATGCCTCATATAGGGAAAATAGACTTCCTATTTCTATATAGAGCACGATTCAGCTAGTCAGTTTTTCATCAACCAAGGTATCATTTTAAGGGCTCATACTTGCGAGAAAAATGGACTAGTGCCATCCGATAAAAAATCGGATTGCACTTTGACCAAAGTTATTCAATGGGTTACATCTCATTTGCAATTTTTTTTCTCAGCTGAAATTGGACTGAGAAAAAAATCGCAGCATGCTGCGGTTTGCTGCGCATCTCAGATGAGACTCACCAATGCAAGTCAATGGGTGCGAGAAAAAATTGCACAGCACTCGCACCATGCAAGTGCTGTCCGATTTTTACGCACCGGTGGCCTTTGAAATGCCGGCAATTCATATCCAGCGTACAGTAAAATCACACTGACATGTTAAGAATAACATAGATAGAATAGATATATACACGTAGAATACATATATATATATATATACTGTATATATATATATGTGTATATATATATATATATATATATATATATATATATAATCAGTGACACACATATATAATATATCTTTACATTTCATAGAGAGATAGATAGCAGAGTAGCTATCAGTGGCTGGATGAAAGATGCAAGAGTCTGTCTGGATCCCAGAAACTCACTCAGCTTTTATGCACACACACTGATTACAAGCAAACAGGTCACAGGTGTGAATGTTATCTTTAGAAGCCATTGAAACCCATTTCTGTCTACTTCTGTGCATATTATCAGGCCAAAATCACCAGGGTATTTAAGACACAGTAGTTTGACAATAAACGGCTTCACCCAACCACTAACCATGAGTGGAGAAAAAGTTTTGTTGTTATCATTCATATTTTCTTAAAAAAAGGCCAAGAAAGCAAAAATTCTGCTGGGGTATGTAAACTTTTGAGCACAACTGTACATATTGAAAAAATCCTCTCCTGCAGACAGGCGATCGTGGCAGCGCCTGGGCTGCATCGTGATCGCATCTATAATGTGTATTTAATTATTGTCTTTGATGGTATCCATAAATTCATTTAAAAAAAAAAAACATTTTGAAAATGGAGCCGGCTGAGCCTGCGCAGTAGCAGATATCGGCGATCCGGTGGTGCCATCTTGAAGGAGGCATTTTTTTTCTTCTATAGCAAGATGGCGCCGGACTGGAACAGCTACAGGGCGGGATGTGGCCCGCAGGCTGCATTTTGCCCAGGTCTGCTCTAGAGTCACATGTTATGTGTTTCTCAGCAATAGCAAATAGATAAATGTTATCTGGGGTCAGTTAATCATGCCACAGTTGTATCTATAGAAAGGGGAAATGGTTCAACTCATACCCGTGCCCTCGAGTTTAAGGGCCCAGAAGGTTTTTCTAAACCATGTCAAGAGAATAATAATACAAATAACACATAATAATTAGAAACACTTATTACTGATTTTCTATTAGGGCAACAGAGCTTTAGGAAAAGTTTATTTTTAATAATCTTTTGTCGAACATGCAACACCTTTGATAGATATTATTTTATAACACATGATAGCGTAGTCCAATATACAAGGTTAAAATATCTCACACATGTGCTGATCATTATATTTTGATGTGTCATCTTTTTGTATTGTTTTGTAGACAAGGCAGTGCAAACTTAATGGGATCCTGTCACATTGTACATGCAGTCTGATTTGTGGACAAGGTGGTATAGAGAAGAAGAAGCTGAGAAGAATGATATACAGTGGGGAAAAAAAAGTATTTGGTCAGCGACCAATTGTGCACGCTCTCCCACTTATATAGATGAGAGAGGCCTGTAATTGACATCATAGGTAGACCACAACTATGAAAGTCAAAATGAGAAAACAAATCCAGAAAATCACCTTGTCTGAATATTTTGCAAATTATGGTGAAAAATAAGTATTTGGTCACCTAAAAACATGCAAGATTTCTGGCTCTCACAGACCTGTAACTTCTTCTTTAAGAGGCTCCTCTGTCATCCACTCATTACCTGTAGTAATGGCACCTGTCTGAACTTGTTATCAGTATAAGGCTGCCGTCACACTAGCAGTATTTGATCAGTATTTGTAAGCCAAAACCATGAGTGGGTGATAAATGCTGAAGTGGTGCATATGTTTCTATTATACTTTTCCTCTATTTGTTCCACTCCTGGTTTTGGCTTACAAATACTGATGTAAAATACTGACCAAATACTGCTAGTGTGACGGCAGCCTAAGGCTATGTGCCCACGTTGCAGAATGTTTGCAGAATTTTCCTGATCAAAACCGGACTCCTTTCGCAGGAAATCCGCTCACTTTTTTTGTGTTTTTTTTCTGGAGCGTCTCAATACAATTATATAGTGGCAAAATCGCTGAAATTCCACAAAATTAATGAACATGCTGTGTTTTTTTCCATGATGCCTTTTTTTTTTGCAGAAAAAACGCAGTATGGGCACAGCAATTCCATTAAAAATACTGGGATGTGTTTAGTAAGCGTTTTTACAGCGAAAAAAACGTGGAAAAAACACGAAAAAAAATGCAACGTGTGCACATAGCTTAAAAGACACGTGTGCACATAGCTTAAAAGACACCTGTCCACAAACAGTCACACTCCAAACTCCACTATGGTGAAGACCAAAGAGCTGTTGAAGGACACCAGAAACAAAATTGTAGCCCTGCACCAGGCTGGGAAGACTGAATCTGCAATAGGCAAGCAGTGTGGTGTGATGAAATCAACTGTGGGAGCAATAACAAGAAAATGGAAGACATACAAGACCGCTGATAATCTCCCTCATCTGGGGCTCCATGCAAGATCTCACCCCGTGGGGTTAAAATGATCACGAGAACGGTGAACAAAAATCCCAGAACCACCAGGGGGGACCTAGTGAATGACCTTCATAGAGCTGCGACCACCGTAACAAAGGCTACCATCAGTAACACACTACACTGCCAGGCACTTAGATTCTGCAGTGCCAGATATATCACCCTGATTAAGCCAGTACATGTCCGGGCCATCTGATGTTTGCTAGAGAGCATTTGGATTATTCAGAAATGTAATGGGAGAATGTCATATGGTCAAAGTAGAACTGTTTGGTCGAAACAAAACTCGTCATGTTTGGGGGAAACAGAATGCTGAGTTGCATCCAAAGACCACCATAACCAATGTAAAGCTAAAGCATGGGGGTGGCAACATCATGCTTTGCAGCTGTTTCTCTGCAAAGGGACCAGGATGACTGATCCGTGTACATGAAAGAATGAATGGGGCCATGTATCATGAGATTTTGAGTGCAAATGTGGCACCCCAGGAGTTTGGGTACCACAGCAGTGCTGCCTTCCTCTCGGGGAGGGTAGTGCTATGCCTGGAAACAAAAGGGATCTCTTTGGCAGGTAAATCACACACACAACATCTTCTGAATCCAGGCCAGGAGGGCGAGCTCAAAACCCTGTTTTAGGGCAGCTTCCCTGAATAAAGATCCTCGTTTGGAGGAGGAGTGAGACAGTTGGTCCAGAGAGACCAGTGAGTGCAGTTGAGCCTGGAGCAGACAGGAAAGGAGAAGAGGAGAGATTTCAGGGCTCAAGGAGGCTGCAAGTGGGCCTCTGAGGAGCCAAAGCGCAGAAACCGGGTACCAGGAGACCGAGGCTAGAGTGGAACTGTAGAACACCTAGCAGAATCGGAGGGCACAGAACTACATGTTTACTGCCCAAATTAAGCCTCTGGTACAGCAGCACCCTGGAGCCTGGAGTCACCGTGCAGAGACCCCAGAAGGAACGGCTCAAGCTGCCTACCATACAGGTACCTGCCCCAGGACAGGGGATAGAACCAGGACCTAGTTAGGACATTACAGACAGCAAGGGACTATAGCAAGCACGCAGTGGAAGGCTCCCAACCTGACTTGCCAAGGGGATTCAACTTGTTTCCGGGCTGCCTGAACTCCTAATATACCTGTTGCAGGTACCCTGGACTGTGGAATACCAACTACAATAAACCAGGTAAAGACTTTACAACTTGTTTTCTTTACTCATTGGCCGGCAAACACCACCAACACCATACACTCTGGGACCCCTGGGGACCCCGCTTCACCTGTGGGAAGCGTCACCACCATTGCTGCAACAACATCCCCCAGAGGACCCCTTTAAAGCAGCGTCGGTCCCTCTATTGACCGAACACCACAGGTGGCGTCACAATAGACTTATTCACAATTCCCCTTTAAAGACCGTTCCCTTTTTACAGTGAGTCCCAGGGCCACGGGCCGGGTCTCAGCCACCGTGACATTCCCTTTAATAGCGACCTGACCCGGTACCGAGTACCCTGCCCTGGTGGGCAACTCACAAACCTCCTTACATCAGCAAGGGCATTGAAGATGAAACGTTGATGGGTCTTTCAGCATGATAATGATCCCAAGCACACCGCCACAGCAATGAAGGAATGGCTTTGTAAGAATCATATGACGGTCCTGGAATGGCCTAGCCCGTCTACAGATCTCAACCCCATAGAAAACCTTTGGAGGGAGTTGAAAGTCTGTGATGCCCAGCGACAGGCCCAAAACATCACTGCTCTAGAGGAGATCTGCATGGAGGAATGGGCCAACATACCTCCAACAGTGCGTGCCAACCTTGTGAAGACTTACAGAAAACGTTTGACCTCTGTCTTTGCCAACAAAGGATATATAACAAAATATTGAGATGAACTTTTATTAATGACCAAATACTTATTTTCTACCATAATTTGCAAAATAAATCAGACAAGGTGATTTTCTGGATTTGTTTTCTTTTTGACTCTCATAGTTGTGGTCTACCTATGATGTCAATTACAGGCCTCTCTCATCTTTTTAAGTGGGAGAACTTGCACAATTGGTGGCTGACTAAATACTCTTTTTTTCCACACTGTATAGTTTTGTTGTAAAAGCTTCAGTATAACTTGTATTTTATTAATTGACATCCTTGAAGTTGTATGCAGATTAGTCTAGTGGGTAGTCCTGTTAGTGATTAACAGCTATGTCTGCATGCTCAGTTATACAGGAAAGACTGTCAATCACAGGACTGCCCATTGAATTCATGTGCAAACAAATTTCCCGCCTGTTTTCTCACAGAAACAAGTGTTTTCTGATGTGTCTCCAGCTCCCTGAGCTCATCATAAACCAAATCAGTCATGTCATCAGCGGTCCCGGAGATTAAGTCACTGACTTGTTTTATGATGAGATCAGAGGGCTCGAGACACATCAGAAACACTTGCTTCTGTGATAAAAAAGGGAAATGTGTTACCTGAGAAAGTGCCAGGTGTCAGCCCGTGCTGTTTCATCTGTATACTCCCTTACCATAAGTGACTTATGACTCCTGGCTTCCTCCCCTAGCCAAGAGCTGTGCTATGTGCCAACCATGAACTGCAGCAGCTCTGCACTGTGAAACACAGCAAAAAACAGTACACAACAGGGGCACAATTATAAGATTATACCAGCATATGAACATTTTTGAAAAAAAAAACCATTACATTCTGGAATGCATTATTATTCCAAGATCTATCTGATTAAAATATACTTTGTAGGACAACAAGTTTAATGCTCCAGAACAGCAAACTTACAGAACTTCTGCTTTTATAGTGGTGGTCACACTTGATGAAGAAGAGTTAATCAACAGCATTTGATTATCATCACATGGCTAGTACTACCCCCTCATAATACCTATAGATGCAGTATGTTGTACTTAAATGTTTCTTACATAAATTTTAACTCAGTGTAATATTTGTGTTGTTGTTCGAAGGTGTTGTACTTAATTTTTTCGCCTGACTATAAGAGAAAATCACTTATAGTAAAAACTGACACACTGACCAAACACTGGTGAATCTGACCCAGTACACTGATGAAAATTAGTCCATATTTTTAATATACAAGAAAAAAAAACACATCTAAATGAATCCCAAATAATTAATTCACAATTCACTAAAACTTCAACTACTGACATTGAGACAAAATATGCCATAAAATTGAGTTCTTCAGAGTTTAACTTTATCCCCACCTATTGGCAAAGAATAAAATAGCAAAAAATAATGGCTGACTACATAAGTACTGCTTTAAAATGTTCAAGTATGGTAAAAAAAAATCTGAAACATTCTGTTTTAGTTCAACACAATTTTTAAAAAATAATGAAGGCTGATGTAACTTCATAATATCATCTCTATTAAAATTCAGTCCTCATGCCCTGATTTGAGGAGTAGTGGCTGCACAATCAAGGCAGCATTTCTTTAGACATCTCACCTATAGATGGAATATTTGCAGAAAGTTCTATTGGATTATTTTGAATCAATCAGTGAGGAATAAACTAAACTGATAGCACATTATGCTAAAAGACCAGTTCTATATAAGGATGACATCAACTGTTAGGGGTCGAGTTCCCGCTTCTGCTGCGGTCTCCCATTCTTCTCCTGCCGCAGGTAAACCTGCTCAGCGGAGACGTTGGTCCTTGCGTCTGGCTCAGTCTCACTCTGTGCTTAGGCTTGCTGTTGCTTCTCCAGCTTTTGCCATTAAAGCCAGTGCTGGGCAGCAGCGAGCTGACGCTTTTGGGACTAAGTCCTCCTTTTTCCCTTCTGAGCATGCCCAGGGTGAGATCTCCCGTTGGAGATCAAGGGTCACATGCTCAGATGCTGCAGTGGTTCCCATTGGTCCTCCTGGCAGGTCCTGAAAGGGCTAACTTCTGTGGCAGCTGCCCATTGGTCCTTTATTGGAAGGTCCTGAAAGTACTACAGCTATATAAGCTTCGCATGACCGCACGGCCATGCGCTAGTGTACAATTGTATACGTGTGTTTGTTGTGAGTGCAAGTCGGTCATTAAATACCCCTACCCTATTGTATGACTGTTCGCGTATGGTGTATGGCTGCTATCTAGCGCCCGACTAACCACTCAACGTGTCACACACGTATCAGCGTCTATTGCTGTGTCCGCCAGTGCGGCGCCACGCGCCAGTAGTGCGCTTCCTGACCCACGTCTGGGTGCTTAGTGGTGTCTGCCAGCACGGCACAGTTCGCACTTCGGTGCTCTAATTATAATAGTTACCTAACACACCCAGTTGCGGTGTTGTGTCAGCAAGTGGTCTAATCGGACTTCAATCCTGAGTCTTGGGGTCGTGTTCGCTGACTCCTTGCTTGTACTCTTTAGTGCGGTATTGCGGACCTGTGGCTTTACCGGGTTCGCTTCCACCGCCATATTACGCTGCCATTTACTAGCAGCAGGTTTTCACCTGCACGGTGGACCCCGGACTGCGAACGCATCTATTACATCTTTCTTGGTACGTTCCGCCAGTCCTAACAGAACACTAGCGCCAGGGTCTGGCTAGTAAATGGCAGACGATCAGCGTTTACAGCGGTACATCCAGCAGCTGGAGGGAAGGTTGGCGGCTCTAGAGCGTTCAACCTCAGCTGTGGATGTCACTGCTGTCGCTGTTCAGGCTGCAAGTGTAGCCGCAGCCAGTTTGTCCGCTGCCACCTCTGCCCCGACTTTGTCCCGTCTCCCGCTTCCTGACAAGTTTGCTGGTGACAGTAAACAATGTCGCGGATTCTTAAGCCAGTGCTCCATACATCTCGAGCTCCTGGCGGCGCGTTTCCCTACGGAACGGGCGAAAGTGGGATTTATTTTATCTCTTTTGTCGGGCAGGGCGTTGGAGTGGGCAACGCCACTTTGGGAGCGTGATGACCGTGTGCTACAGAGTGCTCCGCTCTTTCTGGACGCTCTGAAGCAGGTCTTTTTGGGACCCCGTATTACACACGATACCGCACTCCAGTTATTGACAATTACTCAGGGTTCGTCCGTGGTCAGCCAGTTTGCCATCCAGTTCCGGACTCTAGCCTCGGAGTTAGAGTGGTCGGATAAAGTTCTAATTCCAGTGTTCTGGAGGGGACTGGCAGACCACGTGAAGGACGCCTTAGCCACCAGGGAGATACCCGCCACACTGGAGGAGCTTATTTCTCTATCTACCCGCATCGACCTCCGTTTTCACGAACGTATGTTAGAGCAGACCCAGTGTAGGCAGAGGTTTAGACTGGCTCCCACCTTCGCCAGACCTCTTGAATCTTCCGTTTTGGCGTCCGACTCCCATGAGGCCATGGAGGTTTCTCAAGCGGGACCTAAATCTCAGGCCGCTCGAGTACCCATGGTTTGTAAAAATTGTCACCAACGAGGACATTACACTAATAAATGTCCACGGCGGTCGGGAAAACGATCGCGTCTAGTAACCTTAGGGGGAGGTTCACTAGACACAGCGGCTTTTTCCTCCAAACTGTCCTTTAAAGGGACAATCCTGTTTGACTCATCCACTCTAACAGTCGAGCTTTGTGTGGACTCAGGAGCAGAGGGAAATTTCATGTCCTCTGCTTTTGCTCTGCGCCACGCTGTACCACTTGTTATGCTCGCCAAACCTGTAACTGTTAGAGTTGTGAATGGGTCGACACTTCCATATCAAATCACACACCAGACTGTTCCATTCTTGTTGTCCATGTCCCCTTCCCACCAGGAGATTATTTCCCTTCTAGTCCTTCCCGAGGGAATGGATGAGATTTTACTGGGAATACCCTGGCTCCGTTACCACTCCCCACATATTGAGTGGTCCTGAGGGAGAATATTGGGTTGGAGTAAGTCTTGTATGGGCAGGTGTGTGAGTGAGCGTGTACAGGTCTCTACTACTACCGAGGTACCCGCAGACCTTTCATCTCTTCCAAGGTGCTATTGGTGCTATGCAGATGTATTCTCTAAAAAGGCAGCAGAGACTCTACCGCCTCATCGCCCCTATGACTGTCCTATTGACCTCTTGCCTGGAGCTGAACCTCCTCGGGGAAGGGTATATCCCCTCTCTCTCCCTGAGATGGAGGCTATGTCTCAATACATCCAGGAGAATTTGGCAAGAGGGTTCATTAGGAAGTCAGTGTCTCCTGCAGGGGCGGGATTCTTCTTCGTACAGAAGAAGAACAGGGAATTACGTCCTTGCATCGATTACAGGGGTCTCAATGCTATCACCATTAAAAATAAGTACCCGTTGCCCCTGATATCGGAGCTCTTTGACAGGCTAAGGGGAGCTAAGATATTCACCAAACTAGATCTGCGGGGTGCCTACAACCTGATTCGCATCCGTGAGGGGGACGAATGGAAAACGGCTTTCATTACCAGGGATGGGCACTATGAGTACCTGGTGATGCCCTTCGGGCGTATAAACCAAAAAAACAAGGATCCTAAAAAATAACTTTTAATAATACATCTAAAAAGACCGTTCTATATCAAAATATAAGATAAAATAGTATTAAATGTACCTATAGAGACCCTACGTCGAACTACAATAAGCCCTGCCTGGCAATGGAGGTTGGCACCCTAATTTACTGCGGTAGGCGCCCCCACTCCTCGACGGCTCACCCTACCAAGCCCTAAAGGATACCTATAATAAAGAAAAGCTGGTGGGCCCTATAAGAACCTAACACTACACAACTACCTGACAGTGGAGGTTGGCACCCTAATTTACTGCGGTAGGCGCCCCCACTCAACGACGGCTGACCATAGGGTCCCTAACAATCCCTAAATAAAGAGATAGACAAAAGATAATGTCCCACATATCACTCCAATACCCGTGAGAAAAAAGAAGAAAAACAAAAAGCAGTACAGAAATGCAAAAAAACACAAAACAAATAAATATATAAATATGTATAATTTGTCAATGTATCAGAGGGGGCAATAGAAGGTGCAATGTTCAACAAAGCAACGCCTCACCTCACTATAGATATAAATAAATATAATTCACCTGAGTACAGGAACAAAGGCACTGTAAAGCATAATAACTAAACGAGCCATGCCCACCTAATAGGGTGTAGTCAGATGTTTAAACCCAGCGGGTACATGGAGTGTTGAAAAAATATGTTTTGTCCAAAAAGGATAAAATAGCATATTAATGCCTACAATAAGCAATAAGATATCGTTATAAACACTCCTATATCTTGTTCAGTAACGTCCACATTGATCTTGTTTATGTCTGGTCCACATTAATCTTGTTAAATGTTGTCCACACTTGTACCACTAGTACATTAGTATGTCAGTGATAGATATAGAGCACAGACTATTACATGTCCTCCAAAATAGACAAAGTAATCTTTGTCAATAATCATGAAAAAATGGACAACAAGCAAATAAAGTAGCAGACAATATGTTCACACTAGTCACACTACATAAATATAGCAGTGTTAAATCAAAAACGTGGACTAAGGTAACAAAAATTTCACGGTAGCAAAAGAAATTGATAAAGATCACACCCAATACACATGTGGAGAGACTCCTTCATGCAAACAAATGAAGAAAAAGGACTCTATCATCCAATTAGTACAGTAAGATAAGCAGCAAGATATACAGCCACCAATGTACTTATCCTATTCACTGGGGTCTCCCGAGGTGTAGATCACTGAGCTACCGGAATATCAGATGGTTCATTATAAGTAGCCGAAATCAGCTGTCATCATGTTGTCCCCAAACAGTGCCCGACGCGTTTCTCCTCCATAGGGAATGACGGGGGTTCATCAGGGGTAGGCAGCCACACACAAAATAGAGGAGCTGTTTAAGGTGTATGCCACTCACCATATCGATCTTTATATACACTAAAGAATAGTGCCGATAACCGGCTCCACGTGGAGTGGGCCGGAAATGACGTGCGGCGCCCGAATCCAGCGTCACACAGTAGCGACTACTACATCATAAAGCGGCTTACCGCGTTGTGATAGCCGTACCAACCACGCATGCGCATAGGAAGATTAATAGAGAACAAAGGCGCATCTATGTACGGCTACAAGAAAATGGCCGTTGCAGCCATCACACACTAGAGCGGCATACCAAATAGCCGCCGCGCATGCGCATAGGCAAATAGTGGATTCATAGAGGATAGAGGCGCAATTACGTATCGCTACAAGAAAATAGCAGTTGCAGCCATATGTATTGCTCGCCTAATCTGATGCTAGGCGATGCCTCTTAAAGTGCTACTACAGGCAAAAAATACCAGCGGTAAGTAAAAACTAGAACATGATATACCGTATTACAGCCACTACTGAAGTAACTATAATGGAAAGTGGCCATTTGAACAAAACAAAAATACACGGTCAGACAATAATAAAATACAGAAAGAGTAAACTAAATAGAACTCATTATGAACTATATAAATATATACGGCCATATGTTCAAATACAGGAAAACCACCAAAAAAGACTGGATGAAACTAGCAAAGGATAACTGCTCATTCAGGCCTACAGGACTCATAGATTTTAGCAGGTAAATTCACCTAGACTCACGTTGTAAAATTCTCCTATCCAAATCCCCTAGTCTAGCCGAGGGAGTAATAACTTCGATGACTCTAAATGATAGAGACCCAGTGTCACCCCCATGTTCGACATTGATGTGTCGCGCTATTGGTGTGTCTCTCCCGTGTCTAATGTCTCCAAGGTGCTCGCTAATGCGAACCCGAAATTCACGTTTGGTCTTTCCAACATAATCCTTGGGACAGGAACACTGACAAAGATACACCAGACCAACAGTTTTACAATTAGCAAACTGCCTATTAGAAAAAATCCTACCCGTAGCTGAGCTACTAAATGTTTTAGACACACCAATGTATTTACAGAAGGAACAGTGTCCACATTTAAAGGTACCAGTGGCTCTATTAGTTAACCACGTACTTTGTTTTTTGGGGACAAAATGACTATGGACAATATTATCCTTAATAGACCTGCCCCTCCTATATGTGATAGACGGATGTGGGGACACAAAACTGCCCGTGACAGGGTCCGATTTAAGTATCTGCCAATGTCGCTTAAAAATCTCGAAAACCCTCCTAGACTGGTCATCAAAAGTACCAATTAGCCGTGTAATGGCTGAACCATCAGTTTTGGTCTTAGGTATCAGTAGCGATGTTCTATTTGACCTACGTGCTGCAAGATAAGCAGAATCAATCACGTCCTGCGGATATCCCCTATCTCTGAAACGATTTTGCAGTTCAAGTGACTTATACTCAAAGTCACTAAGAGAGGAACAGTTCCTACGAAGTCGCAGGAACTGTCCCTTAGGGATACCTCTCTTTAGCGGAAAAGGGTGGTGGCTTTCCCATCTCAGTAAGCTATTAGTAGCCGTTGGTTTACGAAAAATTGTAGTACTGAGAGAGCCATCCATTTGTCTGCAGATTCGAACATCCAAGAAATTTATGCTCTGTCCCCCGATCTCGTAGGTGAAAAAAAGACCTTCAATAGTGGTATTGAGGTAATTAACGAAACCAGAAAATGAACAGGCATCACCCTTCCACAAGACAAGAATATCATCTATGAAACGTCCCCAGAAAACAATCCTGGGGCTCCACGTTTCATCCTCGTCTTTAAATACAAAGGTATCCTCCCACCAGCCCAGGAGCAAATTAGCGTAAGTGGGGGCACAAGGGCTCCCCATCGCTGTGCCCCTGAGCTGGTGGTAGTACTTTCCGCCAAAGAGAAAATAGTTACGCTGCAGAACGAACTCCAAAAGTTCAAGTAAAAATGTGTTATGGTGTCCACAATGTACCCCTCTGGTGTTAAGGAAATATCCAATAGCTCCCAGTCCATCTTTATGGAGCCCTTCGGGCTCTGGAATGCCCCAGCCGTTTTTCAGGACTTTGTCAACGATATCTTCCGGGATATGCTTTCCACCTCGGTTGTAGTCTATCTGGATGATATTCTCATCTTCTCTCCAGATATTGACTCCCATCGGAGAGATGTTGGCAGAGTCTTCGAACTCTTACGGGCGAATTCTCTTTATGCAAAGTTGGAGAAGTGTGTGTTTGAGCAGGAGTCTTTACCTTTCCTGGGCTATATCATCTCGGCCCAGGGATTGGCTATGGATCCTGCCAAACTACAGGCTGTGATGGACTGGCAAGAACCCCATTCTCTTAAAGTGGTGCAGCGCTTTATGGGGTTCATAAATTACTATCGCCAGTTCATCCCCCACTTCTCCACTTTGGTAGCTCCCTTGGTTTCCCTCACCAAGAAGGGAGCAAATCCCAAATTGTGGTCGGAAGAGGTCTCCAAGGCCTTCACTTCTATAAAGTCCCATTTTGCTAGCGCTCCCATCTTACATCGTCCCGATGTGGATAAACCATTCCTTATGGAGGTGGATGCCTCATCCGTTGGTGCTGGAGCAGTTCTCTATCAAAAGGATGCTCAAGGTCGGAAGCATCCATGCTTCTTCTTCTCAAAGACCTTCACACCAGCGGAGAGAAATTACTCCATCGGGGATAGGGAGTTGCTAGCAATGAAGTTGGCCTTTTCGGAGTGGAGACATCTTTTGGAGGGTGCTCGGTTTCCATTCCAAGTCTTCACGGACCACAAAAATTTGGTCTATTTGCGTACAGCCCAGCGGCTGAATTCTCGTCAGGCCAGATGGTCCTTGTTTTTCTCCCGGTTCCACTTCACTCTACATTATCTCGCCGGGGAGAAGAACATTCGTGCTGACGCTCTCTCTCGCTCCCTTGTGTCAACTGAGGAGGAGGAAGAGGAGCCTCGGCTTATTGTCCCTTCGGAGAGTCTGAGAACCGTAGCTCCGGTTTCGCTTGAGTCTGTGCCTCCGGGCAAGACTTTTGTTCCCATCAATTTGCGACCGGAGGTTCTCTCTTGGGCTCATTCGTCCAGAGTGGGTGGACACTTTGGGGCAAAGAGGACATCTGAGTTGCTGGCGAGAATGTACTGGTGGCCACATATGGTTCGTGACGTCGGAGACTACGTTCGGGCATGTGTCTCTTGTGCCAAAAATAAGTCTCTCCGTCAACGGCCAGCTGGTTTGTTATACCCTCTGCCGGTGGCAGACAGGCCCTGGGAGATGGTCGGGATGGACTTTGTGGTGGGTTTGCCCAAGTCTCGTGGCTGTACCATCATTTGGGTAATCACCGACCATTTTTCTAAAATGGTGCATTTGGTGCCGCTTCCTCGGCTACCTTCTGCACGGGCCTTGGCAGCGTTGTTTATTAAACACATCTTCCGCCTTCACGGTATGCCAGACAAAATTGTCAGTGACCGGGGTCCCCAGTTTGCGTCTCGGTTCTGGAGAGAGCTTTGTCATCTTCTCAGTATTGAGTTAAATCTCTCTTCGGCATATCATCCCGAGACGAATGGGTTGGTGGAGAGAGCCAACCAGACCTTGGTCACATATCTGCGACATTTTGTCTCTGCTAGGCAAGATGACTGGGCATCTTTGCTACCGTGGGCGGAGTTTGCTCTTAACAATGCTGTAGCTGACTCCACTGGACAGACCCCATTCCTCCTTAACTATGGTCAGCATCCGCGGGTACCTGTGCCCATGCCCGTGTTTTCCGCCGATTCCAGGGTGGCAGACTGGGCTGTGGAGGCACGGGACATTTGGGATCGCACTCAGGATGCCATTCGGGCTTCCAAAGAGAGAATGAGGTCCTCCGCCGACGCACATCGGCGCCCCGCTCCAACCTTTGCTCCTGGCGACTTAGTGTGGCTCTCCGCCCGTAACATCAGGCTGCGAGTTGAGTCTACCAAGTTTGCACCTCGCTACTTAGGTCCTTTTAAGGTCCTCGAACAGGTTAATCCTGTGGTTTACCGTCTAGCCCTTCCTCCACGCCTAGGTATCACCGACACCTTTCATGTGTCCCTCCTTAAGCCCGTGTACATGTCCCGGTTTTCTGAGTCATCTACTGGGACGTCGGGTTCGTCTACGGACGATTACGAGGTGAATGCTATCTTGGGGTACAAGGTGGTTCGTGGCAAAGAATTTTATTCGGTGGACTGGAGGGGTTACGGTCCTGAGGATAGATCCTGGGAGCCTGCTGAGCACATTCGGGCTCCGCAGCTCATTGCTGCCGTCGAACGTAGCGAGGCCCAAGGAGGGGGGGTAATGTTAGGGGTCGAGTTCCCGCTTCTGCACAGGGGGAATCTCGGGCCGCTTCTGCTGCGGTCTCCCATTCTTCTCCTGCCGCAGGTAAACCTGCTCAGCGGAGACGTCGGTCCTTGTGTCTGGCTCAGTCTCACTCTGTGCTTAGGCTTGCTGTTGCTTCTCCAGCTTTTGCCATTAAAGCCAGTGCTGGGCAGCAGCGAGCGGACGCTTTTGGGACTAAGTCTTCCTTTTTCCCTTCTGAGCATGCCCAGGGTGAGATCTCCCGTTGGAGATCAAGGGTCACATGCTCAGATGCTGCAGTGGTTCCCATTGGTCCTCCTGGCAGGTCCTGAAAGGGCTAACTTCTGTGGCAGCTGCCCATTGGTCCTTTATTGGAAGGTCCTGAAAGTACTACAGCTATATAAGCTTCGCATGACCGCACGGCCATGCGCTAGTGTACAATTGTATACATGTGTTTGTTGTGAGTGCAAGTCGTTCATTAAATACCCCTACCCTATTGTATGACTGTTCGCGTATGGTGTATGGCTGCTATCTAGCGCCCGACTAACCACTCAACGTGTCACACACGTATCAGCGTCTATTGCTGTGTCCGCCAGTGCGGTGCCACGCGCCAGTAGTGCGCTTCCTGACCCACGTCTGGGTGCTTAGTGGTGTCTGCCAGCACGGCACAGTTCGCACTTCGGTGCTCTAATTATAATAGTTACCTAACACACCCAGTTGCGGTGTTGTGTCAGCAAGTGGTCTAATCGGACTTCAATCCTGAGTCTTGGGGTTGTGTTCGCTGACTCCTTGCTTGCACTCTTTAGTGCAGTATTGCGAGCCTGTGGCTTTACCGGGTTCGCTTCCACCGCCATATTACGCTGCCATTTACTAGCAGCAGGTTTTCACCTGCACGATGGACCCCGGACTGCGAACGCATCTATTACATCTTTCTTGGTGCGTTCCGCCAGTCCTAACATCAACTTTCTGTCTTTAGTGTGTCAGATGCAAACAGGTTTAGACAGCTTATCTCCCACACTTCTCTTGTGTCACAGTCACGTCACAGGTTTTGCTGGAATTTTCCAAAATTTTGTGAAAACTTGGCATGTCCAGAATATGTAAATAAACATATATTTTGGATCCTGCCAATGACAAGCTGGAGAAATAATCCCTCAAAGCCATGCAATTGTAAAAGACCCTTATGTAAATTGAAAGGTCACACTTTTGCTGTGCTTGAGGAATAATCTTCACACCCAAATGCTAAGGCCACAAGACTAATTATTACACATAACTTAATGTATGGACATCTATGGTTTGATTTATTTGCTTGTGTGGATTGGGGATTGGTTGTTACCAACATCTGCTGATAATTTAATGTCAATAGCACCTTTAGAAATATATTTACTCGCATTTTTCGGACTATAAAGGCCCCATCACACATAGCGAGATCGCTAGCGAGATCGCTGCTGAGTCACAAGTTTTGTGACGCAACAGCGATCTCAGTAGCGATCTCGCTATGTGTGACACGTACCAGCGATCAGGCCCCTGCTGTGAGATCGCTGGTCATGTCGGAATGGCCTGGGCCATTTTTTGATCGTTGAGGTCCCGCTGACATCGCTGAATCGGCGTGTGTGACGCCGATTCAGCGATGTCTTCGCTGGTAACCAGGGTAAACATCGGGTAACTAAGCGCAGGGCCGCGCTTAGTAACCCGATGTTTACCCTGGTTACCATCCTAAAAGTAAAAAAACAAACGCTACATACTTACCTATCGCTGTCTGTCCTCGGCGCTCTGCTTCTCTGGTCTGGCTGTGAGCGCCGGTCAGCCGGAAAGCAGAGCGGTGACGTCACCTCTCTGCTTTCCGGCTGCCTGCCGCTCACAGCCAGACCAGAGAAGCAGAGCACCGAGGACAGACAGCAGAAGGTAAGTATGTAGCGTTTGTTTTTTTTTTACTTTAACGATGGTAACCAGGGTAAACATCGGGTTACTAAGCGCGGCCCTGCGCTTAGTTACCCGATGTTTACCCTGGTTACCGGGGACCTCGGGATCGTTGGTCGCTGGAGAGCTGTCTGTGTGACAGCTCTCCAGCGACCAAACAGCGACGCTGCAGCGATCCGGATCGTTGTCGGTATCGCTGCAGCGTCGCTATGTGTGACGGGGCCTTAAGACTCACATAGGTTTTAGAGGAGGAAATTAGAAAAACAATTGAAGCAAAAAATGTGGTAAATTTTGTACTAATATCCCCTATGCTGGTATATATGGCCCCCTTATCCCCAACCTGGTAGGCATGACCCTCTCATCCCTATCCTGGTAGGCATGGCCCCCTCATCCCTATCCTGGTATGTATAGCCCCCTCATCCCTAGCCTGGTAGGCATGTACCCCTCATCTCTAGCATGGAAGGCATGGCCCCCTCATCACTAGCCTGGTAGGCATGTACCCCTCATTCCTAGCCTGGAAGGCATGGCCCCCTCATCCCTAGCCTAGTATGCATGGCCCCCTCATCACTATCCTGGTATGCATGGTCTCCTCATCCCTATGCTGGTATGCATGGCCCCCTCATCCCTATGCTGGTATGCATAGCCCCCTCATCCCTATGCTGGTATGCATGGCCCCCTCATCCCTATGCTGGTATGCATGGCCCCTCATCCCTATGAAGGAATGCATGGCGCCCTCATCCCTATGCTGGTATGCATGGCCCCCTCATCCCTATGCTGGTATGCATGGCCCCCTCATCCCTATGCTGGTATGCATGGCCCCCTCATCCCTATGCTGGTATGCATGGCCCCCTCATCCCTATGCTGGTATGCATGGCCCCTCATCCCTATGCTGGTATGCATGGCCCCTCATCCCTATGCTGGAATGCATGGCGCCCTCATCCCTATGCTGGTATGCATGGTCCCTTCATCCCTATCCTGGTATGCATGGCCCCATCCTTATCCTGGTAGGCATGGCCCCATCAGAAAAACACTAAAAAAAAGCCAAACCATTGTACTTACCTTCCTGTGCTCCCTCGCAATGTGTTGTTCGATGGCAGGGATGTCATGTGCTGCTTACAAGCCGAGGGCAGCTGCCAGAATGCATATTGCTCCCCACGCCGGGACTATGTGTGGAGAGCAGTGAATATTCATTGCTCTTTAATAGCGGGCATAGTGTTAGCAAGAGCCGCCGGCTTTCTGCAGCTGCCGGGTGTTCACGTATGCCTGCTACTAAAGGGAATGAATATAAACTGCATTCCACACCTATAGGAGTGGAGAGCAGTGAATATTCACTCCCTTAAGTAGTGGGCACACACGAATGCCCGGTAGCTGCAGGAATTCGGTTGCTGCGGCTAACATCGTGTACGCTATTAAAGAAATGAATATTCACTTCTCTCCATTCTCATGGGCATAGAATGCAGTGAATAATCATTTCTCTTTAGCAGTGG